>NW_015386339.1:465609-473542 GCF_001527695.2 Protobothrops mucrosquamatus
TACATGCTACTAGACACATATAAGTAAATTATACTTACATGTAAAATTATACTTATACTGTAATATTAAATTACAATTAAAAAATAAAAATATGAAAAGAAAAATAGAAGGTGAAGAAAAGGAAAAATAGAGAAAAGAAAGAGAAATAAGAATATATTAAAGAAAAATATACACAAATAGAGAGAGAGAGAGAGAGAGATGACTTCCCCTTCATCGTAACAAGTACATACAAGTTTAGTAACTTGTTACTTGTTCTTAAAATACAAAAAATGATTTCCCTACAGTATATCCCATCTCTTATCTATAAACAAATCCTTGTCACTCCAGGGAAGAAATAGTGAACTAAAAGACTTCAGAGGAAGAAATGGCAAATTAAAGACTACAGTGGAAGATCAGTAGACTGACTCTAATACCTCTCCAGACAATGAGAAGACTTGAGATCAACCACAAATGCTTCAGACAGTTGCTCCTCACGAGAGGAACAGCAGTCTCCAGCAGGTTTAGATCTCTGGGGACATGACATTGGGTTCGCATACTTCCTTTTCTAATCACTTTCAGAAATTCCTTGTTAACTGTTTTTCAGCTGTTAGGAACCTTTGGATTGACAAGATTTATAGCACCATGTGAGTTTTCTTCAATCCTTAGCAAAATGTACATTTAAAGACTTAAAATTCTTTGAAACAAACAGCAAAAGGGCAATTAGAACTTTGGTTTTGGAATCTGGATTTTGGAAAGTTACGAATGGACTAAGAGTCCAGTTGGATTTGAAATTGTTTCAAATTCTTTAAAAAATGATAGGAGGAGATAGGAGGAGACTTAGATGATTTGATGCTAGAGAGAATCAGAAGGAAATAGAAGGAATGAAGATTACAATTAAAAAAACTAAAGATTAAGATTATTACAAATAAAGGAAAGAATAATACATCCACCTGCCCAATCAACTAACCTATTAAACTCCTGAATGGACACTCAGAAGGAAACCATTCTCAACAACATACAGAAAGGTAGAACTGAGATGCTTCAAAAATCAAAGATGATTGATTTTTACTATATGGCATCAAGTTGATTTCAATTCTACACCCACTTAAAATTACATGGGGATTTTCTAAATGCATATCAAGTGCATTCACAAAGGAGGCAGGCAAGGCAAATGGCACCTGTATCACAATGTAAATTCTGTTCTTGTGTGCAACATCATGATGTAAACATGATCAGACAGTTTATCTCATTATATCACATAGCACACTTTTCTTTGTTTGGCAATACTGTGGCTAAGTATGAAAATTATGTTTAGTAGAATGATAAAGGGAAACGGACTATGAGTGATAAATAGAAGAAAATAACTGCAAGAAAACTATAAGGAAAAAAGAAAAAAATTATATGCACAGAAATGCTTGTAACAATAAAAAGGCACTGAGTTTTAGAGATTGCTATTGATGCAAAATAGATTTTAGCTATGTTTCTTTTTATTAACTCATGCCTTTGTTGGTTCTCTTATTTCATTTCTGTGCTTTTCTGCATAACAGTCCTTACCTTGAGAGTGAATAGTATGATGGATATATAACATGATGGATAATGAAGAAGAACTTGATTAGAGATGCCAAGTGGGAATATGTTTAATCTCCATTTATCATTTAGTATAGAGGACTTTATGCTCTTTAGACTCACAGTAGTAATGACAAGGAATATTTTTCACTAACAGCACTTGAGTCAAGTTGCTGTTGGTGTTTTACTGTTCAACAGTAGGTATTATTTATTTTACTCTTTGTATAGTTTTAATTGCAGCATATCTGAAACTTGGCCAAAGCAAGATAAAAGAACACAAAGAACTTGAACAACACACAAAAGCTTTGGTATACATTTTTTCTCAGGTTGAGAAAGATATTGTTTACTAGAATCCAAGTGAAATACAGTAGCACAATGCCAGAACTGAAATTCGTTCACCAAAATACCAAGTGTAACTTTTCTTTCACAAAAGTGCTTCCCATAGTTGGTCCTCTCATGTCCATTCAAAATTAAAAGAGATGTTTTCAGAACGGTCTCCTAAGGAATGCAGCTGTGCTCCGTTCCCAAGCAGTTTTCCTGTGCTTGGAAAGGAACAGTGAACTTTCATTCTGCTGAAGCATACTCTACTCCCCGCCCATTTGGCCCCCAGAATTCATGGCAGACTTGTACCAAAAGAAATTCTCGAAGCATAGTAACAGAATATTGAGGTGACATCTGATATCCCAATTGTTTTCCAGAATGTCTCTGCAGAAGTGGAGATATGCTGTTTAGACTCCCTAGCAGAGGCAGAAACTCATCTCGTTCAGCTCCTTCTGCAGTAGTCTTAACCAGTAATCTTTTGTTTGATTCAAGTCCTCTTTCACAATGAAAGTCTGTGGTATGGTGATTAAAGGATAGGTCTAGGTTCTGGGAAAACCTAGATTCAAATCCAACTTAAACACTAACAGGAAACTCATTGGGTTAATCTCCCTCAGCCCAGCCTAACTCATAGGACTGCCATTGTATGAACAAAACAAAGGGAGAACTCCAGATAAGTCCCTTAGGAGACAAATCTAACAAACCAAATAATAAATTGCTTCTTCATAAAGAGCAGCATTTCAGCATGCTTGAAAATAACATTTTCATTCTGGCAAAACCAGACAGTTGACAGTATAGACTGATAATTCATTCTAAATTTAACATTAACATCCAGCGAAGAATCTATTTCTTACAAACACAATGCTTGCATGGTATTTTATATAACAGGTAATATAATACAAATAAGGCTGTAATCCTACAGTTGTTGACAAATGACCCATTTTCTGCTTGTTTTGCTTGAAAAAGATCTATCTGCCCCTCTCTGCCCATCACGTTGTCTTATTAATCAACTGGTGAAGAGTGTATATGGGATACCCGTTGAACCATGCTTCAAATCTGTTCTCAAAGACATTTTACCTAATTGGTTATGCAAAATTTACATGAGATTGAATTTCATTTGGCAGAAAAAAATTTCCAGGCAATTCTCCCTGGCAATGAAATTGACAGTGACACGTGGCAAGGGGGGCATATTCTTTGTCTCACAATATCTTTCCAATAATAGAAGGAATTCTTTGTCCTTGCTGTCAATATCATCTAGCCAAATCTAATTGGATATGAGTTTCTATGATGTCATCATGTTTCCTAATGGTATGTTAGCAGTGGTGGGATTCAAATATGTGAACAACCGGTTCTCTGTGTGGATGCCACTTCCGGAAGTCCATTCTGGGCCTGGGCAACAAAAAATTAGCTACCGGTTCTGCCGAACTGGTGCGAACTGGCTGAATCCCACCACTGTATGTTAGGCAGGCCACTGTCTTTTATACTCGATTTGAATATCTGCCCTTAGTGGAATAATACTAATGTAATTCTCAGGGTTCCCATAAATATCATAGGTACTGTGTTATAGTGATCAGGTTTAGGTGCATTTTAAGTCACTACTCTCTTTCAGTGCAATCTACTCCATGCAACTATTATTGTGAGGGGGAAATTCAAGAACAGAATAGCATGTATACTATGGGGAACTTCTTGGACAAATGGATATCACTCTAGTGAATACTACAAGTCATACAAAATAACTGAAAGTACAGTATAAATATTATTGTAATAGAATGTGCACAACTGAGGAGCAGTGAGAGACAGTTTTGGCAACATCTAGCTTTCCCAAAGAGAGGCCCAGATTAAGAGACGGAGCAGTCCTGAGCTGAATGGGGGAGGAGGAAAGAAGTTCAGGGTATATCTAGTAGGCTATAATATAGCTTACGTCTGATAAGATTATGTCCATTAGATGTAAGCAAATAAAGGATTGAACTCAATTGGATTTCTCAGTGTTGTTTCTGGGCTTAGGGTTGACAATTATGTTATTATAGCTGTTGTGCTCTCTAACTAGCTTGGGTTCTAAACAAAAAAAATGGATTATGTTCAAGCGCAAAAATACAGAAAGCAACTTTTTCCGTCTTTTGAAATTCATTTTTTAATTTGAAAATTAATTCTTGTACTTACTCAGAAAAAATATAGACACTAAATACAGTGAGGCTTATCTGCTGGTAAATTACAGAATGCATGTGATATATATTGGTATAGAGACAGAGACATAAATATACACAAAAGAGAAGACATACCAATGCCTTGTTGTCACACTGCTGATTATTACATCACTTCACCATTTTTTTAAAAAAAATAAGAGCGGTTTCTAAATACCAGAGTTTCCCAAGCCAACATTCATGCCTTACAGCCTTTTGTTTTTGAAAATAATCGACTCACCAGAATCTTTGTAGTGTAAGCACTGTTGATGGCAATTGCATTAACCAGCAAATCCATTGTTTTGGCTGGAATAGAATCTGGGTCAGGGATCTCTTTGTAATGGACATCTCCAATATAGGCTTGTACCACTGTCATTCGGTTAGTTGTTAATGTCCCTGTTTTATCAGAGCAGATGGCTGTAGCATTTCCCATAGTCTCGCATGCATCTAAGTGACGGACCAGGTTGTTATCTTTCATCATTTTCTGAAAGGGAAAGCATACAGATCAATATTTCATTCTTATAGAATGCATAATCATTTAAAAATAATTTTATTTTTAAATTTTATAAAATATTAGTGTAAGACAATAACTTTATATAAATTAAAAATTAATGTGTTAATATTCATCAATTATATTTATTATTGATAACAGTCATATATGCTCAGGTACATAAAATTCATTTGCATTCACTTCCTGAAACTGTGAAATTAATATGACTCATATATATGCCAAGAGCCACTCAACAGTGAGATGGGTGGCACATACATTTAATAAATATAAATAAATAAGTAAATAAATAAATAAATAAATAAATAAGATGATTTTGAAACTTTTCAAGAATATGAGGCAAAGAATTCTACAATATTGAAAAAAGGAAGACATAAAGTGGCTACCTATTCATTGCCATAAAGTGTCAATAAATAATTATAAGTTGCCTCTTTGATTATTTCTAGCAAATAGTCTTCACTAGAGTATTAGTTTTATGTTAACAATTTCTAATGAAAATTGTTCCTTTACCAACATTATTAATTTAATAACCTTTCTCCAATTTGTTACCCTCATGATGCCCTGAAATTAAGTATATGTAACACCCAACAAATATTAGTAAAATTATGAACATAATATAGAAAGAAAAGGAAAGGAGATGTATTCAATGAGAAGATTTTAAGTGAATGCTACACAACTGAAGAAGCTTGAGAATAGGAACCAACAATGGAAGAGCAAATCATTAAGGAATTAAAATGGGAAATTAGGTAAGATTTAGTAAATTGATCAGACTTTAAATGGGACTTCATGCAAAGTAATATTAACAATATTAACTGGCCTTTGTCATGCATTCTCTAAAAGTCTAAATTACTGGACGTTAGATCAGATGGCAACAATTTCAATGGTGTAACTCTATTATGTAAAGAGGGACATCCTTTTATCTCCTTGCATTCATATCAGAGAATAACCCTGAATTCTAACCTTCCAGGGAAAGAGAAAAATTTATCTCCATCCACATCTTCCATGTTATGCCTTATTTCATGTATCTCCATTAGATAGCACCTAGAAAAAGCCCCAGATGATAACCCATCATTTTATGTATCCTTTTTTGTACTTTATCCAGGTCTAGAAGGGTTTTTTTTATGTGCATAACCAAAACTGTACATAGAATTCCAATTACAGTCTCATCATAATTTTACATAATGGCACTAATGCATTGTCAGTTCTATTTTCATTTGTCTTCTTTTGAATTCCAAGTAAGGAATCTATTTTTAAAGCAGCCTGGGTTGACTTTTTCATCTCACTCTTCAGCATGATTGCATGCTACCAGCTTAATACATTTTAGATTCCTTGAATTGGAAAGTTAGGATTTCTAGAGCTAACAGAATGTGGATACCCGTACAGGGATCAAACAATATTTCAAAGGTTTTGCTGCACAGACCTGAGAGCCTGCTTATGTCAAACTATTTAGCAAAGACAAATCAAGTTAAGTACAAGTATGAATAGAGACAGCAGCTGGCATAATATTAATTTAGCAGGTTGTTCTGTAAAGAAAAAAAGCCTCAGATCAGAATGTACCTTCAGATCTCTCTCTCTCTCTCTCTCTCTCTCTCTCTCTCTGTTTAAAGGTATATGCACAGAAAGTCACTGAAAGTAATAATATAACAACAACAATATATTCCACGACTCTACATCATTTGTTTCCTGCCACAACTTGTCAACCACTTCATAGTATCATAGAGTTGGAAGGCCCTTAGAGGGAACTGATTCAAATTAATCACTGGGGGAGTGATGTTCCAAAACGATAGAAAAGGAGACAGAACATGTCTTTCTTGCCAGACCTAATGGATGGTTAGACATAATAGGAGAGAAATGTTCCCTATAACCTGGGCACATGTCTTGAAGGGCTTTACACCTTGAATTGAACCTGAAAGCAGACTGGCATCTGATGCAGCTTGTAGAACAGAGATGTAATATGCACTGATTGAGGAGCGTATATAACAGCCTAGGCCACTGCATTCTGTGACAGCTGCAGCTTCCAGAGACTGCTCAAGGGCAGCCCCATATAAAGTGAATTGCAATAGTCCACTTGGGAGGTAATTAAGGCATAAGTGACCATGGGCAAAGCTCTCCCATCCAGGATCAGGCATAATTGGAAGACATCATTGGCTAACAGTTCATACAGATTGGAAGTTCCTCTTGAGGCCTAGCCTGAATCTCCTTCCCTGACATTTTAATCCAATTGTTCTGGTAATGTTCTTTAGGGAAATAATTGCACTCTTATGTGTGATAGTCCTTCAGATATTTCAAACTATATTGTCTCTGTAAGCCAAAGAAATCCAGATCCAACCTTGCATAAAATATATATGTCAGGGAAACCTGCAATGTAAGGAAAAGAATTCTATCCAAATCAATGTTTTTTCAATTACATCTTAAATCTTTATTTAATGTTGAGAATTGTGTCAGCTGCCCTTTTTTCTTCCCTACTTGACTATATCTGTACAATAAAACCATCAAGTTAAACAGTCATAATATATGGCATTACAATACTGATTTTTTTTTTAAAAAAAAGACTTCTTTAAAAACCCTCTTTTGTACAATTAACTAGTGGAACAGCTTGCCTTCAGAAACTGTGGATGCTCCATCATAGAAGGATTTTAAGAAGGGATTGGACATCCATTTGTCCAGAATGGTATAGGGTGTCCTGCTTGAGCAGGGGGTTGACTAGAAGACCTCCAGGGACCCTTCCAATTCTGTTATGTTGTTACTGTTACTATCTATCCCAAAACAAACTAAAGAACACAGAGTGAAATTGCTAAGTGGACAGAAACAGTTTCCTGCGAGCCTTCAGCTTTTGTTATGGCCAGAAACTGGGCTATGAAACTGGGCTAATACTGAATTATCTCCTGTCAAAAACTTTCAGGCCACATGGACTTGGACAAGAAAAAACTAGCCAGGAGAACAAAACAGAGATTTGGGGCTTAGAATCCTTGAAGTAGAATCTGACTATTTTCTGAATACATTAGAAAAATTAAGCAAATATTGGCCATTGTGCAGCTTTTTACAGCATGAAATAAAACGCATCAAAGAACAGGAGACACTCCAGCATTCAAAACAAATTGTCTTCCCTCCCCACCTGCCTTCAAAACCTCTGTAGGAGCTCCACTAACAGTTAATGGCAATAGTAGAGTACAAAGTGTGCTTATCACAATAGCAAGTGCATACAGCTTCAGTAATAACATCTTAGCTCTGTAAGTAGGTAATACTTATTCTCCTAATGAAAATCTTCATTATCACTTCTTTGGCCTTAAATATTTAACACTAGCTCCTGTTCCAACCAAATACACAAGTATAGTTTAGTTTAGTTTGCTAACAAAATAGCATTGTTTTGAAAAGATTTATT
>NW_015386339.1:475708-490624 GCF_001527695.2 Protobothrops mucrosquamatus
CCTTCCTTCTCCTAACACTTTATATTAAATTGCCAATGGCCTGCAGCTCTACTGGCATGTGTCAATTTACTTGCACCTATTCTAATTATATCTTAGTCTCCTGAATGTATCACAAACAGGTATATTTCAAACACTACAATATGCAGAAAGTTTAATATAGAAAGAAGATAAATGGTTTCTATCTATTCATTATCAGAATATTAACCTTGTTACAGCAACTTCTGTCTTTGTAGTTTAATCATACACACATTTTTCAAAAAAGCATGTAATTAGCTTGCATATTTATATTCAAAGTGACATACAAACTGCTAAATTTAAATGAAATTAGTCATTTGAAGTTTTGACTGTGAAAAGTGAAAGATGGAGGATGTTTTAATTTGTAGAAATAAAGAGAACATTGTTAGATATGCACATCTAAGAGTCACTGATGTCATAACATCAGCAAGAATACAGGAATAAAGGTTTATTACAACTAGTATAGTTCAGAAATTTTAAAAATTCTCTTCTACTATATATACTTTGTACAGTGTCTCCTGAAAAATGTATAATATCTAAATTTAAGAACACTGATATATGCAATACACAACTGAA
Organism: Protobothrops mucrosquamatus; assembly: GCF_001527695.2. NCBI lineage: Eukaryota > Metazoa > Chordata > Lepidosauria > Squamata > Viperidae > Protobothrops > Protobothrops mucrosquamatus. The sequence continues at coordinate 476,300 of NW_015386339.1, forward strand.
AAAATGCAATTCTCATATCAAATGGGGTATAGATGTTTCCATGCTGCTCTAAAGATTTTTATTATTTCTTTGAATTGGGTTTCATTTTATAGTGACAGCTGTGTAAAACATTTCATATTTGAATTTCTTTGAATTTGAAGCAATCTGTTTTGAACAGAAAAAGGGTATTTCAAATTTTGAACATGTTGCATATCCTTGCTATAGTCAATTGTTAATTTGACCCATATTTGTGCAATAGTAAAAGACAAAATGTTAGAATGATTAGAATTATAATTGTGCATTCCAGATGCTATGGGGAGAAGAAAGAAAATTATTTTTCCCCTTTTCTCTTGTTGACAATAAGAATAGGTTTGTTGTAAACTGTGGTTTGATGATGATTAATAAATCAAAGTTGTTTGAACTTACACATCATGTTAATTACAAACCATATTTATTCTTTACACATCAGCCTGAAACCAAACAACTATATTTTGATTTAGCAGCACATGTTAGAAAGTGTTGATGTATTGCTCTCTCAAATTTTCTAGGACAGTTTTCTGCAAACTAATGTTAGAAATCTAACATTAGATTTCGGGGTGGAGTTTCATCAGTACGCAGATGACACCCAGCTGTACATCTCCACCCCGGACCACCCCAACGATGTCGCGGAAGTGATGTCCCGGTGCCTGGAGGCCGTGCGAGTCTGGATGGGGAGGAACAGGCTTCGACTCAACCCGTCCAAGACAGAGTGGCTGTGGTTTCCGGCGTCACATCATAGCCAGTTGGCTCCATCTCTGGCTATCGGGGGCGAGTCATTAGCTCCCGCGGAGAGGGCCCGCAACCTGGGCATCCTCCTGGATGCTCGGCTGTCTTTAGACGATCATGTGACGGCCATGACCAGGGGGGCTTTTCATCAGGCTCACCTGATACGCCAGTTGTGCCCCTTTCTGGATCGGGACGCCCTACGCACGGTCACTCAAGCCCTCGTTTCCCCCCTGGTCTATTGCAACGCTCTCTACATGGGGCTCCCCTTGAGGTGCACCTGGAGGCTCCAGCTAGTTCAGAATGTGGCCGCGCGGGGGATTTTGGGGGCCTTTAGATACTCCCATGTAACACCTCTCCTGCGTGAGCTGCACTGGCTGCCGGTGGCCTTCTGGGTGCGCTTCAAGGTTTTAGTAACAACTTTTAAAGCGCTCCATGGCAATGGACCTAGGTATTTGCAAGACCGCCTCCTACCAAATATCTCCCTTCGACCAGTCCGCTCCCAAAGAGAGGGCCTCCTTAGGGTGCCGTCGGCCAGTCAATGCCAGCTGGTGACCCCCAGGGGGAGAGCCTTCTCTGTGGCAGCTCCTGCCCTCTGGAATGACCTACCCCCCGACCTACGTACAACTACGGACCTGCGCCTCTTCCGCCGAGCCTTGAAAACCCATCTATTCCATGCGGCCGGCCTGGCGTAGTTTTGATTGGGCTTTGCTAGGGGTTTTATATGGGGTATTTTAGAGCAGGCTNTCCCCGAAATTAAGGCCTACCCCAAAAATAAGCCCTAGCTTGATTTTTGAGTGTGGGCCTAATATAAGCCCTACCTCAAAAATAAGCCCTAGTTTTGGGGCGAGGCACACACTTAAAAATCAAGCTAGGGCAGGGGTGGGGGGCGGATCTACCCCACATGCCCCGCACCCACTTACCTCGCAGCCAGGCGTCTTCTCACTGGCCCACTTCTTCTGTGATGTCTTCTGCAGCCAGGCCTGTGCTTCTCAGTCACAGGCCTTTCTGGGAGGCCTGGGCAGCCAAGAACGGAGCTATGGATTCAATCCATAGCTCTGTTCTGCAAGATCTCTGCAGCCGAAGACTGAGCTATGGATTGAATCCATGGCTCGGTACTTGGCTGCATAGGCCTTCCAGAAAGGCCTGACTGCAAAATGCAGGCTGGAATGCAGCTGCAGAATGAAGCTGATCCTTTGGCCCCACAAGAAGTGGACCAGCTGGTGGGGCTGGCAGTGCCGGAGGTGAGTAAGACATCCCGCGAAAATAAGTCATGGTGCTTCTTATTTTTGGGTTTTTCACTTAATATATACAATATCAATATGTATCTTACCTGCTTTGCCTATTTGGACAGCCAATTTAGTTAGCTTCCCTTGGAGGACAGATTTCTCTTTCTTAGGCATGTTGGCTTTCCTCTTGTCTTTATCATCTCCCTCTCCACCTTCAGCACTCTTGAGTGGCTGCATCTCCATTGCAGCTGCCCCATCCTGCTGTTTGGCTTAAATACAAAGCAGTATTTGGGGGGATTATACATGCCTTAGAAAAGCTAAGAACCAGGATTATAATTTTAATAGAATTAACCATTACCATAAATAATCATTAATAATTCTTCATACTATAAGAACTTTGGATATAAAATATTTTGCTACTTTATCTTCAGCCTGGATGAATTAATCCACACAGCTAATCTATGCATTCACTACAGACTGAGTAATCTTACATTATTAAATAAATTTATATATTTTACTACTTTTACAATAAATGTGTTTTATTTACAACTGCATAATCATAAATCTACAATTTTTTCCAGCAGTGCTATGGTGTTTCATGAATTCACTCAATGGTTATATATGAATTAAAAATAATAATTTAATGTTTTTAGTTTATATAGTTTTTATTTTTTTATGATTCTAAATTGCCCAGAATTATGTAAAATGAGCAGCTTATAAATTTTATAAGTAAATAAATAAAATTTAATATTTCAAAGTACTTTCAATTTTTCTCCATGACAGTCAGAAGGTGGACTGAATCTATGGTATATATACAAATGTTTATGAAGACTTACTTTAAAAACTTTAAGGAAATCAACACTGAAGTACTTCACTTTATCATCAGAGAACTGAGGTAGGTTAGAGGTAAGTAATCTGAGATCTACCAGATTACCAGATCTGTTAATCTCCACTTCCCACATATGCTCATACACTGATTGAAGTAACTCAAGAACAATCCTGGATTAGTGATGCCCAAATTACTTCCTAATTCTATAATTTTACATGTATGTATTTAAGAAATTTATATTGCTGCCCATCTAAAACAATTGTCATTCTGGATGTGTACAATCAGCAAACACAACTTAATAAAAACCTTTAAAAAACCCAGTTAAAAATCAACAAAATAATATGCTACTCAAAACTTTTCTGTTTTTTTATTTATATTTTCTTCTTCAGTTCAAAAAGGATAATTTAGACATAATATATTAAATACATGTTTATATATCACAAATTTTGTACAGACAAATGATAAGGGAAATATTGATTTGTCACATTCTTGCTGAAAAATATTGGAAACTAAATATATGCAATCAAGTCTTTCAATGCCAGACTGTATGCATGCATGTGCATGTTTAAGATTGTGTGTGTGGGGGCGGTTGTGTGTATTTGTGTGTATCCATATTGTATGTATAAACCAAGATTATCAAAGCTGTAGGGCTAATCCTTTCACTAAGTAACATAAATGGTTAAAATTATTAAAGATATGAGAGAAACAATTTTTACATTTTGATAAAGCTTGCTGAGTAAATAAGACTCTCACTGATACTAGCAGAAAATAAAATGTCTTGCTGACTATTCTCTTTGTTTTCATTTTATTAAGAATTGTTTCAGACATTTCAGTTGTTCAGACTAACAAAGGATATGGATTTTACTTCCAACATAAAGATTTAAACAACCACAAGCAATGGAGTTCTTTGACCCTTCTGTAATAACAAGCTACTTTTTTGAACTCTTTTTTTTTTAACTTCTTGCTTTTAAATGAATTGCTTTTTTACACTTTCTTTTACTGTAACAATACAAAGCATTCTCTATAAATATGCTTGATCTGGTCATTTTCATGAGATCGCACTTTTGCTATTTAGAATTTCATTTTTATGTTTTATCCACCATACATTATTTTTTCTAATACTTACATCACAAAACTGGCAGGAGCTTCTAAATAGCCTAATTTCCAGTGATGAGATTTCTCATTCCTACCTATCTCTACAAACAACTTCTGTGGAAGGAAAGACTGACCTTTTACCCAAATGCAACTCTCAATTCGGATTTCACTAATATTTTGCTTTCTAGAGTAATTTTAACAATCTCCCTTGATATAAAGAACATTACCTTTATTCTGGCTGTTTTCCATATTCCCATCCTGCATTTTGCCTACATGATGAAAATTGTAGCAGACAAAAAAAACAACAAAATAACAAACAAACAAAAAACAAAACACACAATAAACAATCAGTACACAGAAAGAGCATGAGAAGGACAAATTTTAAATTTAAAAAGCAATAAAAAGTATGATCATGTTTTAAATAAAATGCAATGCCCATTGAGATATTTATATGCACAAATGATCTTCCTGGACAAACATTTGCAACTAAATTAATACATTTGCTACCGAAGATTTCCCCATGAATTATGTATTAATAACAGTCATACATATTTTAAGGCAGGATGGTTTGTGTAACTCAGCACCTAAATTAATCATTCCAAATTATCCAAGCAGTGTTTTTTTCAACAGCAGCAGGGGGGGGGAGGGAAGCAAAGGGCGACAGACCAATGAAAGCAGCATCATGACACAAATTCTGCCCCTTTTCCATGGCCCCATAATGTCAGTTCTGTCACTCTGACCAAGTACTGAGATCCTATGAGTGCCATTTTTCAAATGTTTCATAGTTATACAGAAGTTCCTATACTGATGTCTTATGGTAACCACATTTTAAAATGCTGTCTGTAAAATTTCAAATGTATCATATTACAAAGGAGCTTGTAATGTGTTTTAAGGTCCTAGAAAAGTTTGTCATCTACTGCTCCTTAAGTATTAGGATGAACTCAGGTAGGATTGACATAAGGTTTAGAGAAGAATTCAATCATCTAGTCTAGTCTAGTCTAGTCTAGTCTAGTCTAATCTAATCTAATCTAATCTAATCTAATTAATCTAATCTAATCACGAACAAATTTTGTGTGATGGTACCAGGCTAGAGAATGGGAGACTGTGAGTTCCAGGCCCGCCTTAAACACAAAACCATCTGAGTGACCTTGGGCCAGTTATTCTGTCTCAGCCCTAGAAAGAAGACAATAGTGAACTAATTCTGAAATCCTGTCAGGAAAATTGCAGATGCCTGTCCAAGCAGTCACCAGAAGCAAATACTGATTTGAAGGTATAATTATAATAATCTGGTTTGTAATCAATACCAGCTTATTGATTTTTAAGTCTCTTTGTCAGCTGGAAGCATGAGACTACAACGCTCATGGTGCTTAAATTTCTGACCTAGCCATAGTTCATCTCTCTTAATCCAGAGCTTTAGTGTCATTTTAAAGATGTTTTTTTCCCAAAAATTGAAAAAAATATACCAAGCCCAGTGGCTTGTTCTGACATCTGAAGAGTAAATGGGCTACTAAAAGCATTTTGTAGTACTAAAACTTATATTCTCTCCAGGCCGCTAAACTGAGCATTTTTCTTCTGGAATATATGTAGAAGGCATAAGGGGAAAAAAAACACTTCATTTTTTTTCAACATATAAGTCCCCTTTCTTTTGAATGTATTCAGAATAAATACAAGTGAAATGTTCAAAGCAGTCACAATAATTTCCAGGTCATGCTGCCTGGTGCTCATCCATTCCTAAACACTGATATCTCCTAAGGCTGCACTTTGCAGAGAAATCCTTGGTTAATTTTTCCAGTTCAGAAAGCTCTACTAAAGTTTCAACAAATGCAGAACAAAAATTGCTGATCAAATTGTAAATGGGAAGCTCAAAGGCCATAAAGCTTTTAGTCCACAACAAAATCTAGGCATTGGCTCAGACTAATACAAATTAACCATTTTAAAAGTATTTTTTTAAATGGTAGAGATATTATTAATATATATCAATGCTAAAATGATTAAAAGTTTATATACAATTCCAGTCTCTTTGTTTATGCTTTTTTACAATATTTCATTGTAGTTTGAAACCTAACATAAACAAAGATTGTTACAGTCATTGTATTTAAATATGCAAATCTAATAACTCTAGGTATTTATGACAAATTAGATGATATCATATTATTAGTGAGATTATACATGAAAAAATAATCCAAAATATGTTTAGAAGAACAACATTCATTAAAATTTCTGATTAAATCAATCTTCATTGATTGATGTCAAATAACTAAAGACATTTGAAATAACAAACTTCCTACAAAGAAAATAAAGTTCAGTCTTCAGTTCAGTATTTCCCATAGAAAAGTGTTTGATAACTCGCAAATTGATTTCAGCAATTCACTGTAATTTCATTGGCATTCCTTTACAATTTTTTTCACTGGAATGAATGTATATGTTTATATACAAACTCTCAAATAAGTATGTTTTAATAAGTAATTTGAGAGAATAGTTTTTTTCCTGAGTTTGTAATAAGGACAATATCAGCAAGGAATCAACTTATTATTGTAAAACTGATTTTATTGTTGTTTAACCATTATATAATACTTTAATCAAAATGGGCAGCTATGGTCTGCACAAGGCCCCTGGACCTTGTTACTGGTCCTGGTTGTATCAGCTGCGCTCCAGCGGTGATCCTTCCTCCGCTGGTTGTCCCCATCCTGCAAGACTTATCTGTGCGGAGGAAGGATCACCGCTGGAGCGCAGCTGATACAACCAGGACCAGTAACAAGGTCCAGGGGCCATGTGCAGACCAAGTTCGAACTATAAAACTCTCCCATAGACTGACCGTTTAAGCCCTGATGATGTCAGCAGAACGCTGACGAAAGCTTGGCATTTGGTACTGTAACATTAAACTCCTAGAGTTTGATTATTTTACCCTGGTGTTTGTTTTATTTTATTTGTTTGGCATGGATGCACCCAGGGATCGTATATTTAGTTTAATTACCAATATATATATATATATATAATTACCGCAAACACAAATTAAACTAACATTTTTCTGTAATGAAAAAAATCATGACTGTTTTAATACTAAAATTGTTTTATATCCATTTTTCATGGATAATACCTTTATTGTATATACAATTACCAAATATGATTTCATGTTCTTTCTTCAGAAAAGGAAATATTATAATGTTGCCATGTGTTAAAATATTGGCATACAAAATCATTCAACATTAAATCCTTAGAATGGAGCAACATGTCCACTAAGATTTAGTTATGTCTAGATATTTTAAAAATCTTAATCTGATATTTTGCAATCTACTTTTTTATTGCATTTACACTATAATTTAAGCATCTTTTTATCAAGCTTTTTTTTTCTCCGCTGACACAGATGGAGCCAATTATGAAACTCCATCATAATTTTCAAACTTATACCTTTCGATGTCCGGAAGAGTGAAAGGAATCAAGCTCAGGATCAAATGGATTCACAGCCAGAGGATACAGCCTCACCATTGATCTTTGACTTCTTAAACAATCTCATTAATTTCACTACATTCTTGAGACACCAAATCAAGCAAGAAGTGACTAACACTCCAGACAAGTCCTCCAGAATGGCATCAGACGTAATAGCTGCCTATATCATTCTTCAGTGGCTGGGACTACTATGGAAAGAATTTTCTACTTTTTATTTTAAAAGGAAAGAAACATAGCCAGGATTGTGGGGGCTTCTGTCTGCTGGCTCTCTTCACTAGAGAGCTTATCTTGCCATGGTTTTTCACTGCCAACCTGTCACAATTGACTTCCCTTGAAAGCTTCAAGAAACTATAGAATGAGAAAAGAATGTCTACAAGCCACAGATTTTTGTGCTTGCATAGTTTACAGCTAACTCTACAGATTGCTTTGATGGATATGACATCTTTTCAATTCCACATTATCTATTACAAGACTTAAAACAACTCCACTAAACTGTCAAAATATATGTGTGTTTAGATCTCAGACTTTATTATACAATAATAATTTGGAAATTTCAACACAGCCAGAATGTTACACTGTATCCTCTTAGATGCAGAGACAATTTCTGCATGCTAGTTTTGTCTGGTGAAAGGGGAAGCAAAATAAATAAAAGATGTAGACTAGAATATAGTTAAAATCTAATTACTACATGAAGCATTTTCAGATTAAGTGTTCTATACAAAAAGAACAGTTCATCAAATGTAAAAATGATTGCTTTTGTTATAAATTATTACAGAATAAAATTATATTCTGAATGCATGTAAATTGAAAACTGTTAGGTTCAGTCAACATAAAACCATAAAAATCATAATGGAAGCAACTATTGAATATTTTGAGAATCCTAATCAAAGTAGATATCAATGCCACACATAATGGGGACACTTAGGAGAACTAAATCTCATATTTATTTTTCGGTTTTGCTGAATAAATCCCACTACAACTTTCCTAGTTTTCCTTAAGCAGCCAATCTGCTTAAATGGTAAGTGTTCCTGGTTCTATTTTTCCTTTGATATCTCATCTTCTTACCTCCAGGAGATTCCAAAATATGCTTTCTTAGAATAAAACTATTATTTAATTCTGAAATACTGTAATTCCAACTCTGAATGTGATTTTCATGAACATTGTTTTCCATTTCAGTGGATTCTTCCTGTTGAAGCTATGCCAATGCATAAGAAAGGCTCTCTCTCTCTCTCTCTCTCTCTCTCTCTCTCTCTCTCTCTCTCTCTCTCTCTCTCTCTCTCTCTCTCTCCCCTACACACACACACACACACACACACACACACACAAACACACATACAATATGCTTTTAGTTCCTTTCTTGTCAAGTCAAATCTATTGCTTTGTAGTTCCATGATCATCATCATGTTGCTTATTATCATGCCTCCAATTTGTCTCTTGCCTTTTCATCAATAAAACTCAGTTTCTGGATCAGATATCACTAAATGATCTTAGCATCTCTCTATAGCGGACAGTGATGGGATAACAGTTCAGCAACAGTTGAAGGAATACAGTTTTTAATTCCTAGTTTATTTTGATTCATTCAAATAATCAAGCACATGCCTTTTAAAAACAAAACAATAATAAAACGAAAATTCTCTGTCCAAATTATGCTATTCACTTAGGATAGAGGACTTTTACAGTCATACATTTATCAGGAACTAAAACATGCAGGTCTTCATCAGAAAGCAAGATCTCTGCATGTCCTAAATGCAGATGATTTATGAACCCCAACTGCTCTTAAGAGTTTCATGTTATGACAACTTGATGAGAACAGCTTTTAAATTAATGTTAGGGTCTCAAGTTTTCCATAACTGTTAACTGAGAAGACAATCAACAAAACAAAAAGGGTAGCTGATGTGAAGCATGCATTAAGGGAGAAGAAAATGAGAGACCTTTAAATTAGATTTTTATTAAATGCTATAATTTCAGTTTACACCTAGGGTATTTTTTCTAGTCAATCTCCCAGTTTTGAAAAGGTACCATACAAAATCAATAAGATTCAACAAGGTGAAATGTAGGAGTCTGGCATGCTTAAAATTAGAAAAAAGACTAAGCTGTGTCCCTATTCACTAGGAAACAAAGAACTTCAAAAACCAAGAAATGTTTAGATTTGCTTTTCTCAAATAATATCTCCTCTCAGCATAGACACATTTTTAGCCCATGTAAACTGTTTCTGAAGCAGCTGGAAGTTAAAAAGGAATTTTGAAACAGATCCTATGGATGCCATTTTTCAAATGTTTCATGGTTACACAGAACTTCATATCCCTACTAGTTTATGGTGCATTGTCTTGAACAGCTGGATGCACATATTTTAAATATAGAATGTTACAAAGAAATCTGCAATGTGTTTTAAATTATACACATTTCATTCTTCTACTGCTCCATAATCCAGGGGAGAATTAGGATGAAATCATCTAAAGTTTACTTGAAATTCAGAGAAGAACTAAAATAGGCAGAGCTTGTCTCAAAATATGTACTTATCACAATAGCATTTCCTCACATTTCTTCCATTTGCTATAATAAATATAATTAGCATAATAAAACACAAAATAACATAACATAACATAAATGAAAATCAAGCACCAGGCTAGAAACCAGGAAGTTTCTAGTCCTGCCATAGGCACAAAACCACATGGATGACTTTCAGCCAGTCACAGGAAGAAGGCAAAGATAAGCTATTTCTGAAATCTTGTCAAGAAAACTGCAACTAGTCCAGGCAGTCACCATGAGTAAAAGCACCGACTTGAAGAATAAACTTTAAAATTAATAAGATTAATCAACTTTATATAATAGCTACACTTCTGGCTGTGTTTTTTTGGTATATTTTTTTTGGTTTTGCTCATGAATCCGTATGATTGCTTTTTATATATTTTGGAATACACATGTTGTTTAACTATGAAGGATAGAATCTATTTTATAGGATAGAAAGTTACACTATCCAGTAGCAAACTATGTGTTTTGAGAGTCAAATTCGTCCTAACTGTAGATGTGATTATAGAATTTAACTTACTTGACTTTAAATAATAAAAAATAATCTGGTTTTATTTTTGTAATCTTTGCAATGCTTCAGCATTTGTGATCTGCCAAGCCATAGCTACCAGCTGAAGACACACAGGAACCTCCTGTTTGTTCTCCTTTTCAGAGCTGATGGGAACTGCTATTCCCTTTGTCCTGTATCAATGGATATAATCTGATACTAGTATTACCTAAGCAGATAGGTATGTAACTTACCATCTATATCTCATGACTAAATTGAAACTAATGCCTTGAATGTCTTCCTTTTCACCATTTTTGTTTTTGTTCTGTTTTCTTTTTTAGGCAGAGGAAAAGAAAAATACAGGATCTATACTTACTCACAATTTTTTTGCCCCTATTTGTTGCCACTGGTAAGATCCAGTTAGATCCAAATCCGGTTTATGGATCTATGCTTCTATTATTAATAGTATCAGCAATAATGTTGATGCCAAAGAATAAAATGAATATAACAAAATTTTTCAACAATATACAAATATTTCATCTAAATCTCAGATTAAAATTCCCCAACCACCCTTAAATTTATTTCCTGATATAGAATTTATAATATGAACATGCTAAGAAAGGAGTCAAGAAGTTGGTCAAAGACACATTCCACATTTCAAAACTGAAGATATTTTTGTTCAAAGGAAAAAAAAATGCATGAAGCCACATTCAAGACACATGGATAGTTCATAAAAAAATATGTTATTCTAAAAATATGTTACTCTAGCATCATAATCTATGGAAAATACTTAACTTGGTGCTGAGAAAAATTGGTGGAACAATACAATGAAGTGCATTAATGTTACTAGTTGTGTTTAAGCCAAATTCCTGACCCCAAGAAAATTGTTTTCCCAAAGCTACATTGAGACCATGAATGCTTATGAGAGTGCCACTTTGGAAAAATAGAATGAGAAACAAAATAGACAATCATGCCATCTTTCAAGTATGGATTGGGAAGCATGGAAACAACAGTTTGTTATTGAAAACCTTTGCAAGGAGAAAACTGATTTGAAATATACTTGAAGATGGTCTTTAAAATCTGATTCAACAGTAAAAGTCCTTAATTCCTACTTGAGTCTGATTTGAAAAGGTCCCTAGATTCCTACTTGTTCTGGTCCCAGTGTTACTTGAGTGAGAAAGACCAATTTGGCTGGCTATAAAGTGGTTGGCTGTGTGGCATCTCTTATAAGCTGCAGTACAATAGGAGCTCTCACCCAGTACCCCATGCACATCCCACATCTGTGCAGTTCAGGAGAGAAAGAGGGAAGCTGACAGAGTTGAGAGAAATTGTTCAAATAAAAACAATCCCAGTGTTCTTAACGTACCATTGACTAAGCTGGTATTTGCATTATCAGTGGTAATTGCACTTGCTGCCCCATCTGTAGTTGAAGGAGGATGGAAGGAGGAATGGGAAGAATCTACTGAGTAATAATGAATAAAAGAAAAAAGAAAAATAATAATAATATGAACAAATTCACATGACAGAAACATTTATGGACTAATGTGGCTTTATTTTTTTTCAAAACATAGTTGTTTTAAAGTAAGCAACATAATGTCTAGAAATGAATGCTATTACAAGAATGTTACAGAAGTGGAGAACAAAAACTCATACATGGAATATTATATATAAAAGGAAATGTGAAAGACATTTAACAGGGTTAACAAACTTTAACAAAGTTGGTGAGAAACTGACTTTACATAGTACTTCTAATGCCTTTGTTCCTCTATGCAGACATTCTTACGTTACTTTCAAAAAAAACTGAAGGAAAAAATAGTTTAAAAGTTTCTGCATTCATGAAAACCATCTATCTATAAATGATATTTTAAATTATACTAAAATATCACAATATCCATAATTAATATACTTAATCCATTTGAAAAATACCCTATTTAAAACTCTTGATTTATTAATTGGGAACCATTTTCAGTGTTAAACCTGATAGTGTTTTTTGAAAACTCGAGAGAACATCCACTAATGATGTTCCATGTTCCCTTTATAGTCTTGTTTCAGAAAAAAAAACAAGTTCATTATAATATTGTTTGATGTTTACAGTAGATGATGACAGGAGATAAATCACAAGCCAAAAATTGTCAGCAGTTTTCTTTACAAAAGGGGGAACAGGACAAGCAAGAAGTTCTTACACCACAAAAAAGCATGAAAGTTTCCTACTGATTTTGTACTGATTGAAGTGAAGCTGTACTGAAACGGAGTTAATTATCTATCATGAAAACATTCTCTGAAGTAGTCTCTTCTGCTGTTATCTGTTTTATTTGTTTTCTATTACGGTTGATCTTTTCAAACATATTGTACTGAGAAATGCAAATGCTAAGGGAATTTTTTTTGTTTTCTGTATTTATTTTTAGTTTCCTTTTAATGTCATGCAAACAATATCTAGACCAGCATCTGATTTAACTGATAAGAGATTTAGTCCTTAGTTTATCTATTCCTAGATATTTAAGATCAAGAATGTATGCTGGAATCCCTGCGAAAATTAATTTTTATCAACTTCCAAAATAAGCACATCCTTTTGTTGTCTTGGGCTGCACATTTTAAAGCCTATTTTTAATCACAGACAGCAGGGGACATAGTGATATTATCAAAACACTGAGCCCAGGATTTTCAAACATTTATGGATTTTAACTTTGTTTTAAAACAAAATTAAAATAAGTGCATCATGTCTATTAAATGTTTTAACATATTTATTTTGATGCCTAATTTTTATATATGAATTACAGGCATGCTATCTTCTGCTTTTTAAAAGGACAGATTGCCTGCCCATAATTCTAAAACCTAAACTGTTGAGCTGAGGTTCCTGTCCTTAGTCCGGTAGGAATATTTTGGGAAAAATCTTTGTGAACAGAGATAATAGTCCATCTTGGGAAAGAATATTGTGAATACTCAGATTTGCAGTTTGACTAAATGCCAGCCAAACTGCTTCCATTTCTGGATTTACTGTTATCAATAACTTATAAATTTCAGCCAGACCAATGATTCAGACATCATTTAGGAAGTGCAAATGATGCCTAAATGACGTTGCTTCACAATACACTTGGGATCATTAAAGAAGTGCTTTTACTCTTTAGATTATTATGTTACTGAATCTTCTGAAGGCCAGATGTGGCAACAACCAAAAGCATACATGGAAGCCTTCTGGAGTTTCATGTCTACATGTCTTGAAACAATTGTATTTTTTTGGAACAGAAATCAATAAGCACAATAGTGCCATCTACTTAGGAACAATAAGAGGAAACAGGCTTGGGAAGTAGGTTATTGTACATCATGGCAAGCAGGATATTATACTTGACAGGTATGTGGTCTGATTATCATTACGTTCTAAAGCAGCCTGTTTATTCCATTATAATTGTCTTGCCAGATACGGTTGGTGGTCATGGCAGATAAAGTTTATACTTCTGCTTTAAGGAAGCTCCTAAGTACCTATGCATGCATTTTATCTATCCAATGTCCAGGCATCTCATCTTTCTATTAGTTTTGCTATGCTACAAAACTTGTACATGTAACAAAATGTAAATGAAAGTTTAAAAGTGGCAAATTCATATTTTAAGCTGATTTTTCCAAAGATTTTCCATACAGCCTGAGAACAATTGATAAAATGGGGATAAAAAGAAGTACAAATTTATTATTTATTGTCATTCAAATTAAATAGTGAAAGGATTTTTCTGAATACAGTATTCCATTCAAGTCTTTTTTTTCCTCTCCAGCCATTGAGAGGAGCAGGGCTTTTTTTCAGCCGGAACGCGGCGGAACCGCGTTCCGGCACCTTTTTCCGGGCCGGCCGCACCGGGCGCAACATCTGGGGGGGCGCGCTCGCACTCGCAGCTCTCTGCCCCTGCCTGGCTCACAACCGCGGCCATAGGGAGGCTCGGTCGGCGCGCCCCTGGCCCGTTTCCTAGGCGACCCTGCCCGAG
>NW_015386339.1:490724-510148 GCF_001527695.2 Protobothrops mucrosquamatus
GAGGAGAGTCCCACTAAAAGCTTAATTTTGTTCCTATGGCACAGTATGTTTCTTATTCTCTCTGGAAGCTGATGCCCATCTTCCTATATCATATTTGCATGATGATTTTTGCAAAATGTTAATGAGGAAGAAAGACATACACTACAGGAAATTGAAAAACAAGCACAGACTTTTGGAAAACTTCAAGCATACATACAATGAATGTATAATGTTCTTAGAGAACAAGGACATAAACTAATGAGCAGGTATATCAACTCCCATTTTCACAAGTTCATGCTGGAAGCATACCAATGTCCTATTTAGAGAAATAATGTATGGACCAAAGTACTTGCAGGACAACAGCTATTGAACCTGCAGTCATTCGTGGCAATGAATGTTAAAAACTTGTTAAATGTTTTGTTTGACATGTAATAATGTCTTATGAAAGCTATATGAACAATGTGAATCCTAGTTTTTACTTTTTCTTCAGCTGACAGATTAACCTGGCAAGTTATTATTTAAAATAGGACAAGGGAGAACTATGCTTAAAAGATAATAGTTTGTGAGAAATAAAAAGGATCTTCCCATAGCAAAACAGGCATAAACTGCAGATATTGGCAAACTAAGGCAAATGAGATTGCTTGGTTCTTTATATAGTTCTATTTTTATCTATTTCTATTTACAATGCCTTAGTCTTAGTCACTCACCCATACTTTTTGAGAAAATTACTTTCCAACTCATGCTAGTGTTGTATCCTGACATTATTCTTAGCAAGAAATGATAAAACTGATAACAATTTTATGATTTTCTGTTTTGTGGGAACTGTTCTTCATTAGTATTTATTCTCAGTTAAAACATAGGAAGTCTGGAATATATTGTCTTAAGTTCAAACGAAATTAGTAAGAAATTATTGGTGAAATCTGGCCACTGCTTACAGTAGTATCTGCTTACAGTTAGGTCTGAAGAGAAGCATTTTTCTCCCACTTGTCACCACAGAATTTGGATATCTATTATTTTTCATATATAATTTTATTATATATATTTTAAATAAGTTTAAAGATTTATAAATTGCCATAGATGTACACATAGTGTACTATAACTGTTGCTTTTAAAATAATTTTATCCTCCTTTATGTGTAAGGAAGCTACTTTATTTCCTTGGGAAGAAGATCCAGCAATCTCAAAAGTGTTTCTGAACAGAAATACTAGAGCTGGGATTCAATGTGAAATAGTGAACAAAAAAATATATGTTTATAGATGATATAACCATAGGGTCATTATAGTTCAAGTGTATTAAAGACTGTCTGTAATAGGCACAGAATAGACTTTTATGAAAGAAGAATGAGTTTCTCAATAATATAGTTATTAATCAACTAGTGATACATGAATTGATAAAGAAGAAAAATATTTAAATGAGAAATTCACCGGATATTTGTAAAGATCATTAGCTAAATCTCAAAGAGTAGTGTAAATTACTATTTTATTCAAAACTTACAGTAGTTTAAAGAGACTGGGAAGAAAAATAATAATAATCCCAGAAGAAAGCAATGGTGAACTCCTTTAGTATTGTTGCCAAGGAAACGGCATGGTTGTGTCCACATAGTCAACTCAGGGACAGCTTTATTTTTAGGGTAAAAAGATTTGGCTTTCTGGGCTGAAGATTAAAGTGATTGTCACATAACTTCCCATGGAACAGAATCAGCTTTTTTTTCCAAGAAACATTCCATGTGGGAAACATTCTTAGCTTGTCTGTAGATATTTTATTAGGTCTAAATATTCATTTCCATGGATAGAAGCATTTTCCATTCATAGAAATAGAGTCATATAATCATTTATCCATGAAGAGATTCTTCTTTTCATGGAACTGAATATTTGAATCCAACTCTGTTTTTGCAAACTTAAACTAATTCATGTTAGCTATGAAACACATAAGTCAGGCAGGATTCTTAATCTCTATGCTCCTGGCAAGCAGATGAAACCCCTAAAATAAAAATCATGAGCAATAAAACATGATAAAACTTTAAATAAGTATGGTTTTAAATTAAAATGTTAAATATACTTCAATTTATGTTTCATATTTTGATATTACAATTCAATTTCTCCAGATGAAAGAATTATTATAGTTAAAATTTATTTTTAATTGAAACAATGAACTTATCATTCTTTGTACAACTTCAATTTATAATGAATTTGGGATATATTGATACAGAATGAGTCTTGCAAAGAAGTATAGGTAATTTAAGATCACATTCCCTTCTCACATTTTTAACCATCCATACTAAATATTCAAAACATCCAGTGCGCACACAATTCAGGCAACTCACAGCCTTTATAAATCAGGACTGGATTCACTGGACTAAATTACACTAACATAAATTCAAGTATTCCTATATAATAAATTTGAATATCAAGCCTGTTATAAATACAGACATTATTTGAAAATATTTTAGGTGAATTTGTACCTTTTTTATCTTTTTTCTCCTCTTCCTCTCCAGCACCTAGTAGAGTAAAGATGATGCCTGTTTGAGAATTAACTCCCACTGCAGTAACCACCATTCTTCCTGAGCCTTCCATAACATGGGTACCTAAAAAGATATTTAAAACACAGATTTTAGTAATCAGTACATTAAAGCTATTCGCTTATGATAAAGATTCAGTGGTGTTTCTGGTACTCTCTGAGCTTGGTTGTTTTCTTGTAGACGTTTCATTCCCAAATTAGGTAACATCACCAGTGCTACTAATCAGAATCAGAATAAGCTGGAAGGGACCTTGGAGGTCTTCTAGTCCATCCCACTGCTCAAGCAGGAGTCCCTATGTCATTTCAGACAAGTGGCTGTCCAGTCTCTTCTTAAAAACTCAAGTGATGAAGCACCCACAAAATCTGAAGGCAAGCTGTTCCACTGGTTAATTGTCCTCACTGTTAGGAAGTTTATCCTTAATTCCAGGTTGCTTTTCTATTTGGTCAGTTTCCATCTGCTGTTTCTTGTCTTGTCTTCTGGTGCTTTGGAAAATAAGTGGACCCCCTCCTCGTGGCAGCCTCTCAAATACTATCTTTGTACAAGTTTGGTCATGAAACATCTGCAAGAAAACAACCAAGCTCAGAGAGCAACAGGAACCTACAGTCTAATCCTGAGCTACAGATATTTTCTTGTATTGATAAAGTTACTGTTTAGACATGCTGAACATTCCACTTCTGAGAACAAAAGACACAGCTAACACACAGCTAACATCTCACAGAAAACATCGAGTATCTTTGTTTATTGCATTTTAATAATGAGACTAATGACACAATTGCTATATGAAATTAAGTATTAAAATCATAGGGAATTTCTACTATGCAAGCCTTGTTCATTTTTAGTTGAGTAAAAGGCAACATGACAGAATTACAAATGAAAAAGATTTCCCTTAGATACTAAAAGTTAGAGTCATTCAACATAAAGAAATGGGAGAATTTCTTCTCACAGCACATATGGAATTCACAACCAGACATATTACAGTTCAGCACTCTAGACACATTCATGGAGGATACTGCTACCAATAGTTTCTGGACATCCTAAAAATATTTCCTTCCAGGATAAAGAAAACACACTTTTGAAGAAAAATTGCATACTGCGATTAAATTCATACTTACTTATAGGTTTCCCTTGGAGAACTTTTGGTTATTGTAAGAACAGAATGCTAAAGCGGATAGGTCATTGATCTGAATTAATTTTTGTCTTTTGTTATTCAATTATGTTATTTTCATATATTGCTTTGGAATAAAGCCTTAAGTACTCATAATGGTGTAATAATTACTTCCATATCCAGAAGTACCTGTCACCGAACTCCTCTGGGCTGGATCTAGAACAATGTACTGCTTTCTACTGAACACACAAAACCAGGTGTGTTGGAGGAAACGGTGCTAATAAAATCTTTCCATATTTGCAGGTAAGCAGAAAGCCAACCCATGCTATACTGACTGAGCGGGAATAAAGACAGAAATCTCATTTCTCATAAGCAGATTAGTCATGGCTGAGTGTGTGGGAAAAGATCACCAACTGTGATCCATTTCCTGACATAGCCGAGCAAAGCCCCAACAATTTTGGAACTGCTGATTAAGAATGCCCTGGTCAACCTGAAGATAAGACCAAATACTTATCTTTGATTCTGAGTTAATTTCAAAGGGGCTGACATGAAGGAATTTTTAGTTTCTGCTTATTGTATACCAATTATTAATTTTCACATAAGCACAAGCAATGATTTTTTTTATTCTCCCTCCTATAGTAAAAATCCAGGGCTAATTCACCCTTTCTCTGTGTGTGAGTCAAGAGGTCACAGCAATTCCTGATTTTGTCCTGTGACAAATACACACTGGGATATAAAACTAGTAGACAAATAAATACCAATTTCTGCACATTTTATTTAAATGAGTCCAAAAAAGAATAGAAAACCATAATTTTTAGAATTAACTTGCTAGAATAATAGGGTAGAAAAGTATTTATGCAGGAAAGAATAAGCATTTTTACAACACAAAGCAGTCTCCTGCTTTATATATACATAGTAAGACAAGAAAAACTCATAACCAACAGAGTGAAATTGTTACATAAATTAAACCAATCATGCCTAGAAGTGAGGACAAATATAAGCAAGTGTTATCTTAAGTGTTCAGTGAATCCAAAATATTTCCTAGGTTTGAAGCCTGCTGTAATGCTTCTGTTTAGCAAGAATCCAATACTGGAGCACTTTCTGCTGAAGAATCAAATGTGAATTTTAGTTGTTTTTTTCTCCAGGCAGTGACTGACCTGATTCCTTAATATAGCTGCATTTTTATTCATTTTTTAAAATAAAATTAATAAAGCATGATGTCCACCAGTGCCTTCTTTACTTCTGAACAAACACAGGTTTCTTTTTTCTTTCTTTTTTCCTAAATTTTTCTGAATCTTTGTATTTAGATGCAGAAAGTTAGAGAGATAGATAAACTCAGGTAAAACATCGACATTTGTCTGATAATTCATGTTTTGGAGCATTCTTCTTCTTTCCTGTAAAACAGTCCTGAGAAGGAGTAAATTGCAAGGAAGAAGCAGGACATTTTCCACTCTAAGAGAAGTTCCTTTTTGCCATCCAGGAACATGTAATATCCTTTTTGCATCAGAACTATTGCCTATTTTTCATGTCTATCACAGATTTTCACACGTCCTTGGCAAAATGCTTTTCTCTTATATTGGAAATAACAGCAATAAATGGCATAATCCCATAAGAGAATAGATGCTATTTGGAACTACAGGCACCACTGGTATTGAAAAGACTCACGAGATCCATGAACTCACATATCACTTTCACTTATTTGCTTACACATTCCACTTTTGCAGATGTGGAAGCAGTATCCAGAAAGAAGTTAGGACAGATATTATACTGAGTCTGCTACAGTGTGTTGTGACTGATTAAATGTAGGGTTTCTGTGCTTGGACTTATGGCTCCCGCTGTGCTTTCTGCACTGTGCTTTGAGCTTTCATGAAGAAAGCTTGTACTGATTGCTTAGTTTGCCATCCTGGAAAATACAAGGGCAAATTTATACGTATACTTTGGTTAATATAAGCAATTTGGTTTCTTAAATGTCTGGATGATGCATGCATATCATAGCATCATTAACATATAATCTACACAACATCTTTGCAACATCACACATAGATTCTATAATGAATATGCGATCATAAGTTTTTTTTTAAAAAAAAACTTATTACTGCACTGATTAGCAATGGCAGTTCCGGTTGCCCTTGTTAAGCAAGGACCTACAACTTGCAATCTCCACATTGATTTTTTGTTTGTTGAAGTCAGTGGGGAAGGTGCCAAATGGCAATCATGTGATTGTAGGGAAAATTCAGTAGCACTTATTCATTGCCACTTATTCAGCACCATTGCAAGTTCAAACAGTTGCTGAATGAGTGGTCCTTAAATGAGGACACCTGTAGTTCCATTAATTCATAAAGAAGAAATTAATCATATACCGGTAATTAGATCAATATGAACTAAAGTTATGGCGGAATTGTATCTTATGCAGACAGCAGAGGTTTTGAATTCCCTTTCTACTGATAACTTATTGCTATTCATTAAGTATACACCCAAATGCACTTGAATTCTGATATGCTGTAAGAAATTCATTTTAAAAAGACAAATACCAAAAGAATTATTGGCAAGAATGTGAAACTGGAGAAAAGAGAGGGAAATATCCTACTTAACAGATGTTGAAAAAGAGCAGATGCAATAAATATTTTTTCTTTAAAAAATCTTATAAAGACAAAAGTGGATGATTTTGGACAATTTATTCTTACATCTTATTTGCCTCTCCCAATATATAAAATATAAACAAACTGGCCTTTATAAGGATATGAATGATATAAAACTTACAGAACTTTTACAAATAATATAAATATAATTATTTCATTTCTGGGTAGTATTACTTTATGAAACAGAGGGATAAATTAACAATTGAAAAGGCATTTTAACAGGATATGTTTTGTTGTAATAATTTTAAATATAAGAAGGATAGTGTCAGCTCTAATTGTTTTGGCCCACTGAATGAATCAAGCAGTTGTGCACTCTGGGCCCTATTCCATCAAATCAGTGCCATCTTATAGAATCTGTCCTCTGAAATGATATTGCCCTCCCCCAAAGATTTGTGAGACTGCCACCGTTATGACATTCCTCAAAACCTTTTGTGTTTTTTTTTTGCTTCTCCCAAGCTGGTTATGGAAGCCTTTTTACTTTAGCTTAGGTTTCTTCTAATGGTTGGTGGTGTTCTCTTTTATATGTGTGGTTTCATTTCTTTTAATTGCAATCTTCCCGGAGCCACTAATGAATTGGGCAGCCTCAACACTGAAATAAATAAATAAATTTAGGATAGATATTATTCTCTCTCCCCCACTTATCCCCTGAACTCTCTATACATGCATACATATTTTACTATATATTTTTGATGTTTAGGCAAGCATTTTGTTACAGTATGCACAATTTGACTAATATTACATAAAAAATAAATTGAATTACTCTGGATAGTTTTGGTTTTTAAAAAGTGGGTTTATATAAGTCAGCTGAAACATCATTTTAAGACAAAATCTAGTGCCAACAAATATATACATATGTAATTTTCTACTAACAATTGACCTGATTGACCATTGTATTGTTGTGTAACTATTCTTAGCAAAGATTAAATAAAACCTTGCTTTTCATCTCCATGCATGAGTCAGAAGTAGCTAATATTATGCAGCAGCTACACAAAGAATTTTATCTACCCTATTTTCCGCCAAGAAACAGATAACAGTATGAAACAGAAAATAGGAAATGTTTATGCCCTCGATATCACCAAAATATAGCTAGAATAAACAATTCATGCTGTCTGATCAATACACTATAAAAAAGAAAAGTCCTTCTACCTTTTATCAAGTCTTTAGTGGGAGATACCAATGGATTTTCAACAGCTCATCAGATTTCCTTTCTCCCTAGCCTTTGTGAACAGAACTCAGTGTTAGGTTCCTGAGAGGTTCCCCTAAAGAAGATATTCTTTGACCAGCTGGTAGAAGGTTACATTTTGTTGTTGCTGTTATTCAATCTTTCCATTGCTTCTGGCTCTTTGTGAGCCACTAAACATCAGTCCTCCACAACTGTCTATTATGTATCCCAAACATTTATGCTTTAGCTGTGCTATTATTGCTTCCACTGAGCGGTCTGTTTTTATTTCATCTAGTATTGAATTATTTGTTCTTGTATAGTACGGTCAGTTCTCATATAGCACAATGATTCCATTGTTAGAAACCCTCATGTTATACAAAATTATACAATATGAATAATAGTTTTATGGAAAAAAATAAGTTGGGCCAGACCACTCAAGAATGAATACTCATCTGTAACCAAAACATGACTAAACACACTAAATGATCCTGTATTTAATACAGTTCAGTAATTAGTACAAAACTACCCACTTTCATATATTTTTTCTGATTGAAGAATACATGGATAATGAATTTCAAGAAGGAGGGGGGAAAAAACAGAAAACAAAGGATTCCATATCTGTGATTATCAAAGGTTTATTTAATGTAGAAAACATACCTGAAAGCAGCATTGGATCTTTGTCAACGGATTTGCGGACTTGATCTGATTCTCCAGTTAAAGAGCTTTCATCAATCTTAAGATCATTTCCTTGAATAAACACTCCATCAGCAGGTAGTAGGTCACCTATCAGTAAAATCATTAAGAGAAAATCTAATTTGAAAAAAGTGTATTTATTTTGCAATGTATACAACCACATATCATATATGTAATGTATGAAACTTCCTTATTCTAGATTTCCATAATTAAGATATGAATCTTCAAATAACTGAAATCAAAATAAAAATATACTCTTTCTGTAGATGAACTTTTAGTAATTTATCAAACTACTACTACCTGGTAAGTCTATTATTACTCACTCTCTTTTTCTCTTTTGTCGCTAACTATCAGCTCATCAGATTTAATAACTATGCTAAACATCCACATATACAGTAGAGCATATTTTGGCATATGACAAGCAGATTTTAGAACTGGTCATTCTATCCCTTCACCATGGCATCATACTGCAACTTCGGGCTGAAAACATCCATATAATCCAAACAGGCTTTGCATTTATATACTGCATTCACTGACTAATGATTTGCATTTGTCTTATCTCCAAAAGAAGATTTGGGTGATAAACTTAAAAATACTTCTGTAGACAGACAAGTACTGTTGTGTATGCATAACCTTTATGACAATTCTAAAATAAATGTTTTTTGCAGCCATTACTCTAAAGAGAATACAAGCCAATCAGGAATGAGAAAAGGGTGATTTTGGTCCCCTTGTTTAATTGTATATTAACTTTCTTTTGGCCAAAATAACTAAATTACCACATCAGCATCTGAAATTAGCCAATATTCCAGTCCTACTGTGTACAGAAAATGTAATGCTTCTGTCACAAACTTCAA
This sequence comes from Protobothrops mucrosquamatus, assembly GCF_001527695.2. Lineage (NCBI taxonomy): Eukaryota > Metazoa > Chordata > Lepidosauria > Squamata > Viperidae > Protobothrops > Protobothrops mucrosquamatus. The sequence continues at coordinate 499,675 of NW_015386339.1, forward strand.
TTGGACTTAAACAAACCCTAAGTACCTTAGCCAATTACTGTTCTGTGAAAGTACTAGAAATCAACTATTCAAAAACTAAGATCCCAATTTTTGCCAAGCGACATGCAGTGCATACAAGGAGGTTAAAAAGCCAGATTATACAGCAGGGGAATTTTTCAAAAGCTTAGGCATGGTGTTCCATTGTTTTACTAAATGTAGTGCACGTAAAAATTATGTTATCCAAAATGCACAAAAAGCAGTCATTTCATAGCACATCCAAGCAGTACTAAAGCTTTATTAACCCAAAGGACAACTACAATTATTGTTTGGTGCACAGTTGGGTCCTTACTTTTGCTCTACTAAAAAGAGTTTAATCCAAATTTTTAAAGATTATATTCTAAATGGCCCCAATGTCCCTAGTGTAGTATTTAAAATGAGAAAGATTTCACCAAAGTTGAAACATGCACATAGATTTGCATTATTTCATACTGTTCTTTTTAGAATGTCTGAATTCTTTTCTTATTGAGAACAATTCTAAATTAATATGAAACAGCACAATTCTGCAAAAAAAAATACCATTTCTATAGATAAAGATAAAAATTTATAGATACGTATAACTTTTGTAAACTAAATCTGATATTTCAAATTATAAATTGATAAAGGCAGATAGAAATATCTAGATATACCTTTTGTAAACTATTACCATTATAATTGCTCCATATGTTTTAGATAGTTTTTCCCAACTTGGCTGCTTGACTTTATCTTTGAGATGTCATCTCAAATTTCCTTAATAAGCAATTAAGGGATTAAAATATCAGGTTGCATTCTCCAGACACAGTACAATTCCACTGACTTTAACAATGTGCTGGACCACAGTTGAATTTTGATTCATGTCATGGATGAAAATAATGTTGATTGTGCTCATCTTGCAGGAAGCCAATCCAAATATATAGAAAAGATTAATCATGCCATTCATTTCATTGAGACAGATAGAAACTGTGTTCTTGATATTGGGATGTGCATTATTCTCATCAGAAATATACTCAATTTCTTCATTAAGAATAGATGCTTACCACAAAATTTAAAGCTACGAAGCAATATTGCTCTTTTTTGTCTTGATTAAGGCTCTTCCTTTGCATTCCTACCTATTCTTTCTCAAACTATACTTCAGTTGATTTTCACTAGCTGTTTTCCCAATAACACTATTGATCCTCAATTACATGGTACCAACCAGTGATTTTACCTATCAACTTAAGCTAGTTCTTTGATTACTAAATATAATATTATGTTATTCCTCACAGATGAATTTAAATTGTTAATAACACTGGAACATTTTTTTCAGATAATTGATTGTATGTTATATTACTTTTTTTTCCTGTGTATTATAAGGAATCAGCCTTAATTGTTCAGTTTATTAGCTACTATTTTCTTGCTACTATTTAATGGGTTATAAAGAACTCCTAGGGATTCAGACACAAATTTTCTAGAAAGTATACAAAAAAACATACCATATTTGACTTGTGCAATGTCACCAACTACAATCTCTGCAACTGGAATCTGAATTACTTGTGCATCTCGGACTACAGTAAACTTTTGTTCTTGCTCAATACGACTTTGAAGTCCACGGAACTGCTTCTCTTTGCTCCAGTCATTAAAGGCTGTAACCAGCACCACACATATAACAGAGAGCAGAATGGCAGCTCCTTCAATCCAACCAGCTTCTGCCTCACCTTCCTCTTCAGCTCCTCCTGCGGCAGTAGCACACTCTGAACAACAGAAAAAAAAAACCAGGACATTATTTGAAAATTATGAAAACTGTTGTTTAGAATTTAAATTTTTAATATCGTAGCTTCTGATAAAATAACATCACATATTACGGTTAACAATATGGGATCTAAGTATTTTACAGCAAATAGGAAAGCACAGCTACTTTTCTTCAAATGGGTTATTAAATAATCTAATTATTAGAAATATCAACTTTCATCAGATACATTTTAATATGCAACACAGTAGGATTTGAGAGCCAGTTTGGTGTAGTACTTAAAGCGTCAGTCTAGAAATTAGAAAACTGTTAGTTCTAGTGCCATTTTAGGCACAAAACCACTTTAGGCACTAGTCATTCTCTCTCAGCCCTAGGAAGAAAGCAAGAGCAAATCATTTCTGAAAATCTTGCCTAGAAAACTGCAGGGACTACCCCAGGCCATTGTCAAGAGTCAACACTGCCCAAAGGTACCAAAATAATACACTATCTGAAATTTGTTGTACAAGAGGGGAGGGGCTGGGATTCCGAGACAGAGAACCTTGGATACTTTATCCCAGCAACTGTTGAACTGCCCTTATATCTTAAAGTTGGAGGTCTGACATCATTGGAGACAAGTAAAGAGCAGATCAAAGAGTATTCCCTGGCATTGCTGGGAGAAGTTATGAGTAAACAAGATCCTAATTATCAATGCCACTGACTCATATCCACAGATCGGCCAGGAATGGAGGAAATAAGAACTAAACGTGATGACTCTACTTTGCTGATGGTATCCAAGATAGGACAGAGAGAGAAAAAATCCAAGCAGGGTTAATTTTACTGAGGTTCCACCCATATATTATTCTTTTTTTAGTTCTTTCAAAAAGCATAACGTGTACATGTAAAATAACAAGAGTAAAGGCCAATATAAAACTAGATTTCAATATAATGTTTCTTAGAGGCAATGAAAAATAACGATCTTTGGATTAAGGTGGACATTTCTTTTAAAATTACCATAACCTCTTGATTCCTTCAAAGGAGTATCTAGTGGGAGTACAGGATTCAGTGAGTGGGAAGTCTGCACTGAAATCAAAGTGATCTTTGTTTGATCATATTGCCTTGTTAGAGGAATGGTAAGAACTTAGCCTTGTTCACTTGTTAACTCTTTTATTCTGAACTTATACATTTTACCATTGTTTTTTTAACTGTTTTTAACTGTGCTTTTTAGTCATGTTTTTATATTATTTTATTTATGTTGTTTGCAAGCTGCTCAGAGTCAGTTAGGTGAGATGGGCAGTGTAGAAATTATATAAAACAAACAAACAAACAAACTCATGATTTCCCATCTCCTATCTCTAGCAATTGTAAAAAGATCCTGTATGGATGTGCTATTTATTCAATTAGTGTAAGAATTACATTTTATTTTATAGAAAAAGAAGAATTAATCTTTTAGATCTCTCTGCTGCCAATCCCAACAGTTAATGCTAATCTTTTCATGAGGAACATTATTTTTTCCTACTATTCTTCCATTTGCAGAAAATGTATCCAGCATCAAGAGAAAGGACAGCTGTTATACAACTCTAGTTTTCATTGCCTGCGAAGAAGAGATTCACTTGTTGAAATTTTAGAAAGGTGGAAGGATGAATTTGCTGCTTCACCTTGGGCAGAAAAATGTTCTGAGCTAGATCTGGCCATCCAGTGTTGTGAATGTATGTAAGATTTCAATTGATTCTTCACTGCTCACTATAAAAAGCTGGGTTTTTTTCAACCTTATTTGTAATCCAGGACCTAAGTATCTTAAAGATCATTGACTTCCAATGATTCGCCATCTACATCTGGAACAAAGGGCTTGGTCTCAGTCTCTCAGGATTCTACCATCAAACATCACAGGATTGGGTCTTGACCTGCTTCTCTACAGTAGCACATTCCTGAAACCAGAATAGTCCTGTCCTTGCTATGTTGCTTGGAAGCTATTAAGATCTTACCTTTCTGAAGGTCCTTTCAGAGATGATTTTTGTACCACTGAGAAGATATTGTGTATTGGCTGCCGCTGATTGTATTGGTGTTGCCTTACTGTATTTTTATTTAATTTTAACCTTTTCAATTTAGGAAGTGTATATATGTGTTGCTGTTTGGATTCTTCCTCTCATTTTAGTATAGTATTTTAAAAGTGTTGGCTCAGTTTAGTCTATATTTACATTATCACTTTATTTACTTACTTTATTCTGCAGTAAGAATTGGGATTCAAAAGTGGATTAATATTATATAGAACTCAAAGACACACTTTGTACTCAGAACTTAACTCTGCTGACCTCAAATTACTTTTAAATCCATGGGAACTACTTATGAAGTTCTGATTTTATTCAAGAACCATTTGTTCCTAATATTTTTTCAAGTTTTCTTCCAAAGTCTGTCCCTATAATATGTTGGAAAATTCTTGGCCAAACTGCAATTCAAGGAGAATGCTTGAATAAAGGTAGGAGTAGCTATGAGGAGTGATGCACCTATCTTCCCAGCATCAAATGACTTTCCTTGCTCTGATCCCTTGGCTTTCCCTATAGTGAAGATCAGTAAACTTTTCAGGCAACAGGTGCAATATCCCAAGCAAAAAATAATGATAATACTGTAATAACCCACATACATATTTTAAAAAAAAACATTTGAAATAAAATATAGAATAAAATAAAAGCAACCTCAAATTCCATAAGAAACAAAAGATTTCTAAGATAAATGCCTTATCCATACATATTCCATATGTATGTGGTGTGTATGGGTATGTGTGTGTACACATGTATACATATATGTTGCATGCTTATGGACAATGTTCATTAATATTAGTTACCTTTGTCTATATTTTGCTTTTCCATCAAGTCTTGCCTTCCTTATGCATCTATCAAAATGTATTTGTCACCTTAGGCTATAATAATCCCGTTTGCCTCTGATTGGAAATACTGCTGCAGCCATTTTCCTTACTCGTTTTTGGTTACATAAAAGGAGGGGGGTTTACCAGGTGCTTCGCTAGACAAAACAGACTTTCTGCTGTGGGAACCAAAGTCATTGGCTGCTCCCGGGACTGCAGGCTGGGCGTTTTGTGAAAATCCCGCCAAGAAGTTGCATTGGGGAACGTAGTAGCTTGCATAGCTTTGGGGGTGGGATTTTTTCACTTTGTATTTGGGATTGTTACGTGTGTATTCAGACTTGGTTTCACTTTTGACATGCCAATACTTTGTATCAATAAACATGTCCTTTGAGGAACTTGCAAGCCTCAGAGTTCTGCTTTATTTGTCTCTGTCTGTTGGAACCTTGACACTTTATATGCTCTGGGGAAAATCAGAAAGCTTTGACATAGCTCTGTTCTTCAGAAAGTCCAGCCCTAAGCTGACTGGTTGCAAAAGCTTGGTGATCTTATATCAGCTGCTCTTCAATTTTCCTCCTTGCCTGGTGGCAGAGTTAGCCATCTTAAGGGAGTCTGGACCTCAGCAAAAAAAAAAAAAAATCAATGGGGCTAGCTGATAATAAAGAATATTTTTATGTTTTATTGATTTTATGTAACTTCTTTGTTTGATTGTTGTGAGTTCTCCAGAGTCATTGAGAGTCACATGTCATACAAGTTTAATTATAATTATTTATATAAAACAATATAAAATTATTAACTCAAAAATATTTCAAGCATTTATTAGTTTAGAAATGAATAGAACACTTGGATCTTCTACCCTATTTGATAAGAGCATTTTTTATATATTAGACATAATCTTTTACAGACAAAGATACAAGTATTTTATTTTACCAATTTATAGTAGCGCAATTCCACAAATAGTTTTGGAAAACATTCACCAAGTACTTCTAAATAAAAATACATAGAAAATGATATCTGAAATGTATTGAATGATTTTCCAATACAGATATAAGCCTCATTATAGAATATCAATGCATTATATAAACGTACTACTCTATAGTATTTTACCTGTCAAATGACCAATTCAGTTATTATAAATTAAAGGATTATATGAGCAAAGATGCTGAGGCATGCCAAGAAACAACAGTGCTCAGTCTTCTGGTTTCCTATTATCGTTAATTAGGGATGTTTGGCCCAGAGATTACAAAGGAAATCATGAAGGAAATAATATTGACCTTTCAAGACATTCTAACACCACCTGAATATTAGTTATCACTGAGAAAAACAGTTAAACCAAGCCATTAAAATTTGAATTCCATAATCTAAAAAAGAGTGGAAAAAATGCCATTGCAGAAATGCTCTTAAATATCATATTTTCATTATTCTAGCTTGACAAAAGAACCCATAGCACATCCATAAGGAAACACAGAATATCATTGCAGTCCCTCACTTCAAACGTACTGGGGATCAATGCAGTTTGTGGGACTGCCGTGAACTCTGAAAAGTAGCAGTAACAGCATCAAAGGTAGACACACTCAATGAAGAGGGAAAACCAAGGTAACACTTCTACTAATTTTCCCTTTCAACACATATAAGAACTGAATGGAAATCCAGCTCAACGCCCCTCAGCTGGGCTCAAAGAAAGGTCAAAGTAAACTGCTGATCTTCTTTATTGGATGTATTCCACAAGAATAGCTATGTCATTGTGGAGGCACTACTCCTCCAATTTGCACAGTGATCAGAAACCGAGTACTCATCATTATCATGAGTTGCATAAAGGTAATCCTGGTTTGAGACTTCAGCAGACAAAAGGTTTCCGAACTTGAACAAGGAATTCATAGTGCAACATCAACCTAAGAGTAAGGTCCATTGAATGTTGTGGGAAACATTCCAACATATACTGTATATGGGGTTACAGGTAAGGAAATGGGCAGTTATTTGATCGTTTCCTTTCTTCCATAATAAAAACAGAAGGATCACATTAAGCAGATGATTTCAAGAAGAATATCTGCATCCCTCAACTAGTTAAAAACATAGATAATAAGAGGGAAATGATTAATACTTTTGCTTATCATTTCCATTAGCACCACTATATTTTTATTAACTATAAAAGAGAATTTCACACTAGAAAGAAATAAGATTTTGTTTGAAAATCTTAATTATTTCAGAATCTAAATAATCAACTATCTCAGATGGTCTGATAAAAATAAAATAGCATGGCTTCATCAATGTGTTGGGATAAATGATACCCTTCTATGTTTATTCATATATCTGACCTTAATATGTTGAGAGTATTGTCAATTGATTGAGCTGATCAACATTTACCTCTCAAAGATACATGATGTGATTCCCACCCTACCCCAAAGTTTATATTTATGCTTTTGTTGCAGGAGATTACATTTATGTTTGACCCACAAGTATTTGCATTAATACCTACAGGAACACCATTTAACAGGCATATGAAGATTCAGCAGAACAAGGAAACACTTGTGTCTTGCACATAATGACTAAGGCTTACTGGGCCATCTGCAAATGGGTGAGAGGGTTCATATTATCTACTAAAATAACTACTGCAGTTCTTTTTTCAAAATTGTATTGACATTAATTCAGGCATCAATGTGGGAACTGAAAAATACATGGACTAATATTTTATTTGCAATGCATTATGTTGTAAATTAAATTGATGTTAACAAGCAAATAACATCTCTCAGCCTACAGGACTTCTGAACATTTTCACTAAATAGCACTAAATTTCTAACTAAAATATCCATGTGTACAGAGTACTATTTAAAGGCTCTTTATTGGCTGCTAAATGGGTATAGTATAAATAAGTTATCTCTGATCTACCCATTACAATATATTTTCTATCTGTTATGGCTATGTGCACTTCAAAAATGTTTCAGAATAAGTGCATCATATCTCACATAAGCATTAGCCTAATTCCTTTCTGCCTTTTGTAAAGGAGGTTCTTTTTTCATGTTTCCATAGGAACCTGAAAAAATATGAGAATTAAGTTTAATGAACCAACCCCTTAAAACAGCATCACCTTTTTATCAGGTACTTCTAATTAAGAGCAAAAAAGCTAATAAATGGCTGAATATTTATGATGAATCATTTTTCAAAGCATGTTTTACATTGCTTTATATGTTAAATGCTACTTTACTCCAGACCAGATTAAAAAAAGAGTATGAAATTAAGGTTTACCCTTTCCAGTTCCAGTTCTTTGCTTTTCCTTGAAGACGTTTTCACTTCTCATTCAAGAAACCTCTTCAGTTCTGATTGAATGGTGGGGAATGGGAAGATTTATATTTCTTGCAGTCATCTAGTCATTAACATTCTTTCTGAGAGTCGTTGACACCACTTGGAGATTTATCTGTGCCCTCAGGGTCACCTGAATAATGCAAATAGGTATGGAACCTTTTTGGAACTGCTAAAAGGACTGTGTTTATAACAGTCCTTTCAGCAGCTCAAAAAATGTTCCACACCCAGTTGCACAGATAAACCTCCATGTGGCCTCAGTGATTTTCAGAAAGAATGCTAATGACCAGATGACTGCAATAAATATAAATATAAATATAAATCCTTCCATTCCCCACCATTCAGTCAGAACTGAAGAAGCAAGGAAGAGAAGCATACAGAATATGAGAAGGATTGAATATGACAGAGAAATAGGATGACAGATGGTCAGTGATTGATCAAATGCACATCTCAATGGAGTGTGCATTTATGAGGTTCTACATGCTTTCATATTATAGTGTGCCAATCTTGTAGCTGCCCTCGTTTAGGTGCATCATTTGATTTTCCCACTTCATTCAGTGTTAACTGTTCTTTCTCTCTCACAATAATCCCATTCAAACAATTCACTTTATAAATTCCACAGAGCATATAGGAGATCTTTTTATGTATATAAATCTAGCTAGCTAGCTATTTTAGCTAGCTATATCTGCAAAACTATTTTATTAAAACTTTTAAAAAATTGAACCTATAGGTTGTTTACAATGCAATTCCACAAACATCTACTAAGAAGGAAACCCAATCGAATTCATTTATTCCTATGTAAGTGGTTTATTCCCATAGGATATTTATTTAATAAAGTAGGACTTATTTCTGTGCAGGGATGGAGAAGATTGCATTATTATATTTGCAAACACAGTTCTTTCAGATTAAGCACAACATATTTAGCCTTCAATCTTGGATCTGTTCAGTCCAACTGAATGCAACAGAAGTTACTTCTCAGTAACTATGTTAGTTTACTAAACATAACTACTTTATTTATTTTTTCCCATTTTTAGCCATTTTTTGCTAATTTCAATTTGGAATAGGCGAAATGGAAATATTATTCCTAAAATGCCCAAATTTCAATGGAAAACAATGCAAACATTTTTAGTACCATGTATGTTTCCCAATATAAGCATTCTGAAAATATGCTGTCAAAATCTATCCAAATATTCATGAGGAAATGCTTTAAAATATTTTGAGTGGAATAATTTATTAATGAGTGTGGAAAAGGCACTAAAGTTCTAATACTAAAGTTATTTTTCCACATTTCCCAGAACGTGAACTGTCACACTTGTAAAATATTTTCTCATAGGAAACAGACATCATGCTCTATCATGAGAGCAAAGATGTTCAGGTTGATGGAACCCAACCAAAACATTTTCATAACACGTATTCAAAGCTTTCTTACTTCATAATTTGAGATTTAAAAAATAGGAGACCAGTACATTTGCAAATCCAGGGTCCTGCAATATACCGGACTGTCGCTGTTAACAAATGACTTGTCTTTTTTCCTGTCATTTCAATAATAAAACTTCCCTAAACTTAACAGTAACTTCTAACATTTTAATAATGGCAAAAAGTAATAAAATATAAATCTAGTCACCATGCCCATTATTATATATGATGTGGAAAAGGAGGAAGATCCTGAAGAAAATATTTTCTCAATCATCAGCTGAAGCATTCATTTCAGTGGGGGAAACCTAAAATTTTCCAGTATTTAAAAAAATCAGGCCAAAATATTTAGTCAAAATCCCACACTGAAATTGATTTTTAAATGAATCTAGCAAGTATTGTGCTGTATTTATTTTAGTTTTGCTTATTTCTCTACTCTTGTGTTTTTCTTCCTGGTCCTTCAGTAAATAACTTGACATGGGGTTATCTTAATATACCCATTTTAATACATGATTGCCTCACTGATATAGCTTTGCATAGAATTTTCCTTTCCACAATATATTTTGTACTACTATAAACAATTTGTATATATGATAATGGTTTTTATATAATAATAATATATGCATATATTTATAAACCATGATCATACATACAACAATATATCAATTAGTAGAACATTTTCAGTAAAATACACAATGCTGTCTATCAATCTAAAAGGAACACTGCAGATATTTATTTACAAATGTGCTTAATTCTCTTAAACCTCCTAACGCTATTCTTTTAGAAAGTCCCAGTAGGGGCTTAGTTGCCGAAATATTAATATATGACAATTTATCATTTTTTATTTATTTATCAAATTTACTAGCATTAAATTAAAATGCATTTGTAGAGATGTGATGTTATCCTTGTAATAAGTACATGTTCCTCTGAAACTTGGCTTACAAAAACAATGTCATAAATGTTGAGTTATCTTTTCATGGTTAAAACACAGTACAGAACTTGCCAAGCACAATAGAGGCCACAATGACCTGTCCAGGAAACAATGCCACATTCTTTTTTATGTACCTCAAGACATTGCACCTTTGGATATGAAATACAAACCAAGTGCAGTACAAAGAAACTTGAAAAGATCCTGATCCTTTCCATATCACAGAGCACCATGGCTCTGTGATATGCATTGGTTGCCAGAT
>NW_015386339.1:510248-514841 GCF_001527695.2 Protobothrops mucrosquamatus
CGGGAACCTCAAAAACAAATCTGGCAAAACGTTCCCCGGCTGTTGCCAAGAACACAACGCGGACACATCCATCAAGGCAGCAGGAATGGCATTTTGACTCAAAGGAGATTTTATCCTTTTAGGTTCTTATGAAAAAAATAATAATAATGAATCAACCGAATTTCCCATCATTGGCAAAGAGTTCAGAAGCCATCAATCCGGCAATGGCAAAAAAGATGTTGCTGGGGAATAAAATTAGAAGTTGTAAATTGCTGGAGGGAAGGGCTGGTGAAACCGGTCCAAGCTGTATTTGGACTCTTGTTTATTAACTGCTGTCAAAGGTGTAGATCAAAGTGACAACACGGGAGGTGTGAAATATAAAGCCGCCTTTTATATGGCAAGGCCTCCTCCCTTCAATATTAAAATATTATTCTAAAAGGCGGCGAGGAAATGCATTGGCAGTCAAAGGAGGAGAGCCTGTCACGTCTAGCTGAATGTTTTTGTTCGCAAAAGGGAATAAGAAAAGGACGGCAAATTTGTCACAAGCGACAGGCCCGCTTGGAAATTAGACCTTATTCTCTCCTGGACTTCACTGAACTGATGGGGTGTCAGGAGAACAGAAAGACGGTCCTGCACGAAACGTTTTTGAGATTTAGAAGAGAGGCAAGGTATCGGAAGAGACAGGATTCAAAGGGGGGAAAAAATGGTTGCTGGAATAGAATTTACAGAGATGAGAAGGGAATAGATTACGTCTGAACGGTGGCATTAAAACTGTGAAGTGATGGAGTGTTGTTGCACTTTTGTCTTGGAGTTATTTGATTTAGATCTGCATCCATCTAATATTTCCAGACTCCAAGGGACTTACAAGCAATTTTAAAGAAGGCAAAATAATTAAAGATCCGAAACAAACAAATAAGAGAATCATTATCTGACAACAAAAGCCAGGTTGTGGGGTCCTTGGGGGGGGGTGTGTCTCCGAGCTTGGGGGTTTACTTGCAGACGTTCCATTACCAAACTAGGTAACGCCATCAGTGCATTGATGGTTTCACCTAGTTTTGTTATATTTATTAAATTTTCATACTGCCCATCTTCCCTATAAGATGACTCATCACCTAGTTTGGTAATGAAACGTCTGCAAGAAAACCACCTATCTCAGAGGGCACAGTTCTCCTCCTCCTCTTCCTCTTCCTCTTCCTCTTCCTCTTCCTCCTCCTCCTCCTCCTCCTCCTCCTCTTTGCAAACCCCACTCCCATCTAGTGTTGATGTTACCTAATTGGGTAATGAAATGTTGTTCTTCTCTGAATTTTTTCCAAACTCTCAACATCTTTTTTGTGATATGGGGACCAAAATCGGCTGCAGTATTCCAGGTGTGGTCTTACTAGGGCTTTATAAAGCGGTACTAATACTTTGCGTGATCTTGATTCTATGCCTCTGTTTATACAACCCAGGATTGTATTAGCTTTTTGGGGTTGCTGCTGCACACGGCTGGCTCATAGTCAAGTGATCGTCCACTAGGACAGGGCTTTTCAACCAGTAGTATGGGTACCACCTGTGGTACATTGGCACCTGGCAGGTGGTACACGACCATCCTAGAAAAGTGGTAGTGGGGGAGGAGAATGAGCCGAACGGGTGGCAGAACCGTACAAGCCTGAGCAAGAGATGGCTGGGGCTGCAGGGCTGTCAGGGCTCAGCGGAAGCACCAGGATCAGTGCCAGGCTCCAGCTGGAGCTCGGCGCTGATCCTGGCACTTCTGCTGAGCCCAGAAGAAGCGCCGATCAGCTGGAATGTTGCAGCCTCTCCAGGGTCTTGTGATTTACATTCAGCTGCTTGGCAACTGACTCATATTTATGACGGTCACAGTGTCCCAGGGTCATGTGAAGTGACCAAAACCTGCTGCAACCACCCAGCAGACGGGGGGGGGGGGAATAAAAACCAAATACCCCCCATCCCACCCCCGCTGCCAATCCTCAACAGAAATGCTCACAACAATGAAAACCTCGGACAGGAGGAAGAGTGCCACTGGGCGGGCAGGCAGGTGTCTTGCTCGGCTGTGGCTTGGGGGGCACTTTTTTCAGTGTCACTGTAACTTCGAACAGTCACTAAGCGAACTGTTATAAGTTGAGGACTACCTGTACTTCATCACTTTTTTCCTTTTGGGGGGGGGTCAGGTTTTTGACACCTTGCTAGGCGACTGGTGGTACTCGGATGTTGCCATATCCTAAAAGTGGTACAATGGGTGAAAAGGTTGAAAAGCCCTGCCCTAGGACTCCAAGGTCCCTCTCACAGTGACTGTTTTTAAGCCGGGTCTCGCCCAATCTGTATTCGTACCTTTGGTTTTTCCTGCCTAAATGTAAAATGTAATATCTTCCAATCATTCCTGCAATTAGCTAAACGATCTTCTCTCTCTCTCTCTTTGCTCAAGGCGATGCCAGGGCTGAATTCTCGACAAATTCTCTCCCATCTGTCTACACTGATTATTATTTTTTTTATTTTACTCTCCACCACGGCTCCGTTCTAAAGCCAGATCTTTGCAATCTCGAATTGTGCTTTGTACAATGAGCGAAGCTTCTGGAATGCCACCCAGATCTTCCTTGTGTCACTCCAGGAGACCTACGTGAGAACCTCTCCAGGATTGTGGAGGTTTTAAATAAAAAAAGAAAAAGAAAAACCAGGACAACTTGTGAACCTCTTGTTCTGAAAGAAAAGGTCATTTCCCCCAAATCCTTAGCAATGCTCTCGTGCAAAAAAAAAAAAAAAAAAAAGGGAGAAAAAAATGTCTATTTTAGCTTTTCTTGGCCATTTTCCAAATGCATATGAAAGCTGTGAAGGCAAAAAAAATGCATTTCTCCTAGAATATGGAATTTTATAGCCCGTTTGGGCCAATTAAGACGGTTTGAAGACCAACCATTTTCATATTTTTCCCAAAATAATGTATAATGCGAACCTTTGGACTTGGCCTTTTATGCTAAGGTACCTCCCCCCCACTTTTTTTAAAGGTATTTGCAACCTCTGAGTTGAAAGACGGTAATAATAAAACATTATTAGGAGTTGTCAGGAGTCCAATTTCCCCCAAGAAGCCGATCTGGCTGATCTCAGAAAGCTTAGCTGGAAGGGAGGCCACTTGGTGATCACGGGCTGGGCCACTAGACGGGGAATTTTAAAATCAAAATTTCTCAGAAGAAAGAAAGGATGAATAACTTTTTTTTCCACCTTAACTATTGGCAGGAAAATTCAGCCGACGTGTTCACATAGTCACTAGGAACCGAACTCAGCTTGAAGGAGAGTTGACCTTTGCTTAAAAAAACTGCATTGCAGATTTTTTTTTAAAAAAAAAAAAAACAGCTAAAGCTCTTGGTGATTTAAAAAAGAAAATAAAAGCTAACCAGAATTGCTGAGAAAAAATTCTCAGGATGAAAAGGGTGCGGGAATCCCCTAAGTCCTCAAAACGTGAACAGGACTATGGATCTTGGGGTCTGTAGTATTAAAATCCTAAGAATAATTAGGGGATTGGAGGCTAAAACATATGAAGGACGGTTGCAGGAATTGGGTATGTCTAGTTTAATAAAAAGAAGGACCAAGAGTGACACGATAGCAGTGTTCCAGTATCTCAGGGGCTGCCCCAAAGAAGAGGGAGTCAAGCTATTCTCCAAAGCGCCTGAAGGCAGGACGAGAAGCAACGATGGAAACTAATCAAGGAGAGAAGCAACCTGGAACTAAGGAGAAACTTCCTGATAGTGAGAACAATTAACTGGTGGAACAACCTGCCTCCAGAAGTTGTGAATGCTCCAACACTGGAAGTTTTAAAGAAGAAATTAGACAGTCACTTGTCAGAGATGGTATAGGTTCTCCTGCTTGAACAGGGGGCTGGACTAGAAAACCTCCAAGGTCCCTTCCAGCTCTATTCTATTCTATTCTATTCTATTCTATTCTATTCTATTCTATTCTATTCTATTCTATTCTATTGGAATACTCCTGTTTTTAAAGGTAGATGTGTCTTCACCATTAGAATTGTTTTAATAACCGGGAAGGGCCGAGCAAAAGGTGAAATTTCATGAAGCACCAGATTCCCAGCATTGCAAGCGAGCGGAAAAGCCGAAGCCAAACCTGAGGCTAATTCAAACAATGTGGCAGAACGGAGAGAAAATACCAGGAAAAAAGGAAGTCCCCAAATCAAGAGACGGGTGTCTGCTTGATTGGTTGCAGAATCTCCGTTTCCCCTGTATGCTATCCTGACATTTGCTTTGTTACTGTCTCTGCCGCCAGCTTATGATGATCGGCGAGATTTCTCTCTTTCGGTAACCCTTGGAAACAGCCAGGAAGGGGAAAGGGATTCATAGCTTACGGGCGGGCACACGTTCAGCCAATATGGTTTGTGCAACGTGGCTTGTCGATGCCCGTAGATGCTTCTGGGGGAGGGGTTGGGTCAAAAAGGTAGAATAGGTGGAAAGGAGTAGAAAGCAATTTTGAGATGGATGGATGGATGGATGGATGGGGGAAGGAAGGAAGGAAGGAAGGATGAGAGAGGGAGGGAAGGAGGAAGGGAGGAAGAATGAGAGAGGGAGGGAGGGAGGAATGAAGGAAGGAGAGGGAGGCAGGGAGGAAGGGAGGGAGGAG
>NW_015386339.1:515247-518275 GCF_001527695.2 Protobothrops mucrosquamatus
GAAGGAAGGAAGGAAGGAAGGAAGGAAGGAAGGAAGGAAGGAAGGAAGGAAGGAAGGAAGGAAGGAAGGAATTTCCTGTGATTGAGAACAACTAATCAGTGGAACGGCTTGTCTTCAAAAGTTATGTGTGGTCCATCACTAAAGATATTTGAGAAGAATTGGACAACCGTTTGTCCATATAGGGTCTCCTGCTTGAGCAGGGGGTTGGACTAGAAGACCCCCAAGGTCCCTTCCAACTCTGTTACTCTGTATCCTGTAGCTACACCAATGGACTTTCTGCAAACACGTGGATGCAATGGCGATAAATGGCTGCTTCTCTTCTTAGTATTCATGGACAATTGGAAAGAGAACCACCAGGTGCTCTCCCAAATCCCCCCACAATCTCTCTAGGAGGAACCCATGACCAGCTGGCCAAATAGACAAAGGTCACCAGCCTCCTCTCTTGGGAAGAAAGGCTTCCTCCGAGCTGCTCTTCTTCCCCAACTGAGCCAGGCCCAAAGCAAAGAGAATTGGCACGCCGTCCCTCTTTCTGGCAGCGTTGACGAAGTCATCAAGGTGAGGGGAAGCAATCCAAGGAAATTACGAAGACTACCATGCCACCCAAGTCAGCTTGACTTCTCATCCTACACAAGCAGCCAAGATCTGCTTCAAGGTGAGGCAAATTGCTGCCAAGTTATTTGCTTCTTTATTTTCCAGAGTGATTCAACGCAGGCTTCCCTCTCTTCGGTTCAGCTCAGCTCAGCTCAGTCCTCCGAGTAGCAGAGTAACAGAATTATCGAGTTGGAAGTGACCTTGGAGGTCTTCTCGTCCAACCCTCTGCTCAAGCAGGAAGCCCTATCCCATTCCAGACAGATGGCTGTCCAATCTCTTCTTGAAAACCTCCAGTGATGGAGCACTCACAACTTCTGGAGGCAAGGAGTTCCACTGCTTGATTGCTCTCTCTATTAGGAAGTTTCTCCTTGGTTCTAGGTTGCTTCTCTCCTTGGTGAGTTTCCATCCATTGCTTCTCATCCTGCTTTCTGGTGCTTTGGAGAATAGCTTGACTCCCTCTTCTTTGGGGCAGCTCCTTAGATACCAGAAGACTGCTATCATGTCACCCTTGGTCCTTCTTTTCTCTAGTCCAGGGGTAGGCAACCTTGGCTCTTTTATGACGCGTGGACTTCAACTCCCAGAATTCCTGAGCCAGCCATGCTGAGGGGAAAGGGAGAGGCTTCCAAGCTGAGCCATGCTGGCTCAGGAATTTTGGGAGTTGAAGTCCACGCGTCATCAAAGAGCCAAGGTGGCCTACCCCTGCTCTAGACTGTCCAAACCCAAATCCTGCAGCCGTTCTTCATATGTTTTAGTCTCCAGGCCTTTAATCATCTTAGTTGCTCTTCTCTGCACTTCATCCCAAAGTCTCTTCTCTTCATTCTCCAAATCTTATCCAAACACTTCTCTAGACCAGTGTTTCTCAACCTCAACAACTTTACGATTTGTGGACTTCAAGTCCCAGAATTCCTCAGCCAGCATGCTGGCTGGAGAATTCTGGGGATTGAAGTCCACACATCTTAAAATTGCTGAGGTTGAGAAACACTGCTGTAGATGGACTCAATTCCTGCAACCGTTCTTCGTACCCTTTAGCCTGCAGTCCCCTAAACTTTGAAGATGCCAGGGTCACAGCCTGGCACCTTCAAAGGCAACAGTATCTGTCACTAAATCCGCACTCCAAAATACACCTCTTAAGGAGTAACGCTTGTGGAATAGCACCGGAGAACCTCTTGAGTAAGCCTACAGAGATGCTACTTTTGTCCGCTCTTGTTATGCCATCCACCTCGGCAATCGCCGGCCTCTTCGTTTAATTAGTTTCCCCCACCACTGTGGCTTTCCAACACGCATGCACACATGACTTTTGTTTGTCATTTCCTCCCTTCCCTGCTGTGAAAGCAGGTTCCAGTTGCTCTGGGCAACTGATAATAACCTAATAAATTTAAATCCTGGGCTGTTATTGGATTAAACCCCAGAAGTCCATGTGCTGAAAGAATGGATAGTCAACCGCACATTAATTACATTAGCAAAGTAATCTTCTTTCCATTCAGCTTCTGCCGGGTTAGGGTTTTTTTTTTCCTTTTTTGCTGTCACTAAATCCGCACTCCAAAATACGCCTCTTAAGGAGTAACGCTTGTGGAATAGCACCGGAGAACCTCTTGAGCAAGCCTACAGAGATGCCACTTTAAGTTTCCATATTAAATGCACCTTCCTCGCAGAAGCATAAAAGCGTCTATGGAGATTCTCCATCCTCCAGGCCACGATTATCCCAAAGGTGCTTTTTCAAAAGGCAACTGGACTTTCTTTGTTTTTCTCTGAAGAGGTTTCGCTTCTCATCCAAGAAGCTTCTTCGGCTCTGACTGGACGGTGGAGGATGGAAGGATTTATATTCAGCAGTTCCAAGAAGGCTCCACACCCATTTGCACCACTCAGGTGACCCTGAGGACACAGACAAGCCTCCAAGTGGCCTCAACGACTCTCTAAAAGCATGCAAATGACCAGCTCTCTGCAAGGAGTATAAATCCTTCCATCCTCCACTCTCCAGTCAGAGCTGAAGAAGCTTCTTGGAGGAGAAGCAAAACATAGGTAAACCTCCAAGTGGCCTCAACGACTCTCTAAAAGAAGACAAATGACCAGCTGTCTGCAAGGAGTATAAATCCTTCCCTTCTCCACCATCCAGTCAGAGCTGAAGAAGCTTCTTGGATGAGAAGGAAAACATAGGTAAACCTCCAAGTGGCCTGAACAACTCTCTAAAAGCATGCAAATGACCAGCGGTCTGCAAGGAGTATAAATCCTTCCACTCTCCACCATCCAGTCAGAGCTGAAGAAGCTTCTTTGAGGAGAAGCGAAACGTCTTCAAAGGAAAACAAAACAAGTTGCCTTGTAAAAAAAGCACCTTTGGGACAACCATGACCTGGAGGAGAGAGAATCTCCATAGATCCTAGATCATACATTTAAAAAAAATAATAATAAGATAAACGGTTACCTCCGAGACCGGTTACCT
>NW_015386339.1:519632-524370 GCF_001527695.2 Protobothrops mucrosquamatus
CCTCGGTTGCTTTTTTTTCCAGGGCCGTCGTCCCTTTGAACGGTCACTAAATGAACTGTTATAAGTTGAGGGCTAGCTGTCGTCCTTGAGGGCCGAGGACACCGGCAGCCTCTTCTGAAAGGGCAGGCTGTGCCACTCAAGATGCCGAATGGCTGATTTGCAGATGTGCCCCTGGTGTTACGAATCTTTCCACGTCCCCAGAAACTATTGTTCGAAGCAATTAATTACCATCAGAGGCAGTTAATTGTGCTAATTGTGTTCATTTTGGGAATGGGTGGCTTAATTGCCATCTCCTGCCTCCAAGTTACTGACGACCCAATCTTCGGAAAGCTTGTGCCAGCCTGTTTCTTCTGAAACCCGTTCTTCTTGTTGGGCATGTCCAACGATTTGCCACCTGCTGCTCTGTAGATAATGATTACGGTGGGAGGGGGGAAGACTCTTCCCAAGGTCCCACAAAGTCTTCCCCACGTACCATCACAACACAATCCTCAAGAAATGCATTCGTGTGGGCGTTTTATCCTACGGACAAATTTGGGCTGGGAGGATGCTTTCGAACCGGTTGCAAACTGGGTGGGCCAGCTATTCCCTTTGCAAAGTCAATCTTTAGAGATGCCGGCATGACCGTCTTGGCAAAATTAGGCTTTTGTGTTCTTGACTTTCCACAAGAGAGTAAAGAGCTGGCTCTGCTAGTTGGCTCGGGGCTACAATGGGAGGGGGGGCTTTGATAGATTAATAGATTAATAACAGACCCTATGCCACCACCATGCCCAATCATTCTATCTCCCTCCCCATCTTTCTAGTTAGGATTAAGGGATTGCATTTGTAGGGCATTTTATTTGCATCGTGTCTAAGTTTTGTGTGGTTTTATCTTTTTTAAGAGTTATCCTGGGGTAAGGTAAGGTAAGGTAAGGTAAGGTAAGGTAAGGTAAGGTAGAAAGAAAGAAAGAAAGAAAGAAAGAAAGAAAGAAAGAAAGAAAGAAAGAAAGAAAGAAAGAAAGAAAGAAAGAAAGAAAGGAAGGAAGGAAGGAAGGAAGGAAGGAAGGAAGGAAGGAAGGGGAAGGGAAGGAAGGAAGGAAGGAAGGAAGGAAGGGGAAGGGAAGGGAGGAAGGGAAGGAAAGGAAAGGAAAGGAAAGAGAGGAAGGAAGGAGTTGGATAGGTGAGAGGAAGGGAGGGAGGGAGATGATAGAGATATAGATAGATAGGTAGGTAGGTAGGTAGGTAGGTAGATAGATAGATAGATAGATAGATAGATAGATAGATAGATAGATAGATAGATAGATAGATAGACAGACAGACAGACAGACAGACAGACAGATAGAGATGGATAGATGGATAGATAGATATGATAGAGATAGATAGATAGATAGATAGATAGATAGATAGATAGATAGATAGATAGATAGATAGATAGATAGACAGAGATGATAGATATATAGAGAGAGAGACAGATGAGAGAGAGAGAGAGAGAGAGAGAGAGAGAGAAATAGACAGATGATATGATAGATAGATAGATAGATAGATAGATAGATAGATAGATAGATAGATAGANAGAGGGAGGGAGGGAGGGAGGGAGGAGGAAGGAAGGAAGGAAGGAAGGAAGGAAGGAAGGAAGGAAGGAAAGAAGGAAGGAAGGAAGGAAGGAAGGAATTTCCTGTGATTGAGAACAACTAATCAGTGGAATGGCTTGTCTTCAGAGGTTATGCGTGGTCCATCACTAAAGACATTTAAGAAGAATTGGACAACCGTTTGTCCATATAGGGTCTCCTGCTTGAGCAGGGGGTTGGACTAGAAGACCCCCAAGGTCCCTTCCAACTCTGTTACTCTGTATCCTGTAGCTACACCAATGGACTTTCTGCAAACACGTGGATGCAACGGCGATAAATGGCTGCTTCTCTTCTTAGTATTCATGGACAATTGGAAAGAGAACCACCAGGTGCTCTCCCAAATCCCCCCACAATCTCTCTAGGAGGAACCCATGACCAGCTGGCCAAATAGACAAAGGTCACCAGCCTCCTCTCTTGGGAAGAAAGGCTTCCTCCGAGCTGCTCTTCTTCCTCAACTGAGCCAGGCCCAAAGCAAAGAGAATTGGCACGCCGTCCCTCTTTCTGGCAGCGTTGACAAAGTCATCAAGGTGAGGGGAAGCAATCCAAGGAAATTACGAAGACTACCATGCCACCCAAGTCAGCTTGACTTCTCATCCTACACAAGCAGCCAAGATCTGCTTCAAGGTGAGGCAAATTGCTGCCAAGTTATTTGCTTCTTTATTTTCCAGAGTGATTCAACGCAGGCTTCCCTCTCTTCGGTTCAGCTCAGCTCAGCTCAGTCCTCCGAGTAGCAGAGTAACAGAATTATCGAGTTGGAAGGGACCTTGGAGGTCTTCTCGTCCAACCCCCTGCTCAAGCAGGAAGCCCTATCCCATTCCAGACAGATGGCTGTCCAATCTCTTCTTGAAAACCTCCAGTGATGGAGCACTCACAACTTCTGGAGGCAAGGAGTTCCACTGCTTGATTGCTCTCTCTATTAGGAAGTTTCTCCTTGGTTCTAGGTTGCTTCTCTCCTTGGTGAGTTTCCATCCATTGCTTCTCATCCTGCTTTCTGGTGCTTTGGAGAATAGCTTGACTCCCTCTTCTTTGGGGCAGCTCCTTAGATACCAGAAGACTGCTATCATGTCACCCTTGGTCCTTCTTTTCTCTAGACCAGGGGTAGGCAACCTTGGCTCTTTTATGACTCGTGGACTTCAACTCCCAGAATTCCTGAGCCAGCCATCCTGAGGGGAAAGGGAGAGGCTTCCAAGCTGAGCCATGCTGGCTCAGGAATTCTGGGAGTTGAAGTCCACGCGTCATCAAAGAGCCAAGGTGGCCTACCCCTGCTCTAGACTGTCCAAACCCAAATCCTGCAGCCGTTCTTCATATGTTTTAGTCTCCAGGCCTTTAATCATCTTAGTTGCTCTTCTCTGCACTTCATCCCAAAGTCTCTTCTCTTCATTCTCCAAATCTTATCCAAACACTTCTCTAGACCAGTGTTTCTCAACCTCAACAACTTTACGATTTGTGGACTTCAAGTCCCAGAATTCCTCAGCCAGCATGCTGGCTGGAGAATTCTGGGGATTGAAGTCCACACATCTTAAAATTGCTGAGGTTGAGAAACACTGCTCTAGACGGACTCAATTCCTGCAACCGTTCTTCGTACGCTTTAGCCTGCAGTCCCCTAAACTTTGAAGATGCCAGGGTCACAGCCTGGCACCTTCAAAGGCAACAGTATCTGTCACTAAATCCGCACTCCAAAATATGCCTCTTAAGGAGTAGCGCTTGTGGAATAGCACCGGAGAACCTCTTGAGTAAGCCTACAGAGATGCTACTTTTGTCCGCTCTTGTTATGCCATCCACCTCGGCAATCGCCGGCCTCTTCGTTTAATTAGTTCCCCCACCACTGTGGCTTTCCAACACGCATGCACACATGACTTTTGTTTGTCATTTCCTCCCTTCCCTGCTGTGAAAGCAGGTTCCAGTTGCTCTGGGCAACTGATAATAACCTAATAAATTTAAATCCTGGGCTGTTATTGGATTAAACCCCAGAAGTCCATGTGCTGAAAGAATGGATAGTCAACCGCACATTAATTACATTAGCAAAGTAATCTTCTTTCCATTCAGCTTCTGCCGGGTTAGGTTTTTTTTTCTCCTTTTTTGCTGTCACTAAATCCGCACTCCAAAATACGCCTCTTAAGGAGTAACGCTTGTGGAATAGCACCGGAGAACCTCTTGAGCAAGCCTACAGAGATGCCACTTTAAGTTTCCAGATTAAATGCACCTTCCTCGCAAAAGCATAAAAGCGTCTATGGAGATTCTCCATCCTCCAGGCCACGGTTATCCCAAACGTGCTTTTTCAAAAGGCAACTGGGCTTTCTTTGTTTTCCTCTGAAGAGGTTTCGCTTCTCATCCAAGAAGCTTCTTCGGCTCTGACTGGACGGTGGAGGATGGAAGGATTTATATTCAGAAGTTCCAAGGAGGCTCCACACCCATTTGCACCACTCAGGTGACCCTGAGGACACAGACAAGCCTCCAAGTGGCCTCAACGACTCTCTAAAAGCATGCAAATGACCAGCTCTCTGCAAGGAGTATAAATCCTTCCATCTTCCACCCTCCAGTCAGAGCTGAAGAAGCTTCTTGGAGGAGAAGCAAAACATAGGTAAACCTCCAAGTGGCCTCAATGACTCTCTAAAAGAAGACAAATGACCAGCTGTCTGCAAGGAGTATAAATCCTTCCCTTCTCCACCATCCAGTCAGAGCTGAAGAAGCTTCTTGGATGAGAAGCAAAACATAGGTAAACCTCCAAGTGGCCTCAACGACTCTCTAAAAGCATGCAAATGACCAGCTGTCTGCAAGGAGTATAAATCCTTCTACTCCCCAGCATCCAGTCAGAGCTGAAGAAGCTTCTTGGATGAGAAGGAAAACATAGGTAAACCTCCAAGTGGCCTGAACAACTCTCTAAAAGCATGCAAATGACCAGCGGTCTGCAAGGAGTATAAATCCTTCCACTCTTCACCATCCAGTCAGAGCTGAAGAAGCTTCTTTGAGGAGAAGCGAAACGTCTTCAAAGGAAAACAAAACAAGTTGCCTTGTAAAAAAAGCACCTTTGGGACAACCATGACCTGGAGGAGAGAGAATCTCCATAGATCCTAGATCATACATTTAAAAAAAATAATAATAAGATAAACGGTTACCTCCGAGACCGGTTACCT
>NW_015386339.1:525192-530432 GCF_001527695.2 Protobothrops mucrosquamatus
CCTCGGTTGCTTTTTTTTCCAGGGCCGTCGTCCCTTTGAACGGTCACTAAATGAACTGTTATAAGTTGAGGGCTAGCTGTCGTCCTTGAGGGCCGAGGACACCGGCAGCCTCTTCTGAAAGGGCAGGCTGTGCCACTCAAGATGCCGAATGGCTGATTTGCAGATGTGCCCCTGGTGTTACGAATCTTTCCACGTCCCCGGAAACTATTGTTCGAAGCAATTAATTACCATCAGAGGCAGTTAATTGTGCTAATTGTGTTCATTTTGGGAATGGGTGGCTTAATTGCCATCTCCTGCCTCCAAGTTACTGACGACCCAATCTTCGGAAAGCTTGTGCCAGCCTGTTTCTTCTGAAACCCGTTCTTCTTGTTGGGCATGTCCAACGATTTGCCACCTGCTGCTCTGTAGATAATTATTACGGTGGGAGGGGGGAAGACTCTTCCCAAGGTCCCACAAAGTCTTCCCCACGTACCATCACAACACAATCCTCAAGAAATGCATTCGTGTGGGCGTTTTATCCTACGGACAAATTTGGGCTGGGAGGATGCTTTCGAACCGGTTGCAAACTGGGTGGGCCAGCTATTCCCTTTGCAAAGTCAATCTTTAGAGATGCCGGCATGACCGTCTTGGCAAAATTAGGCTTTTGTGTTCTTGACTTTCCACAAGAGAGTAAAGAGCTGGCTCTGCTTAGTTGGCTCGGGGCTACAATGGGAGGGGGGGCTTTGATAGATTAATAGATTAATAACAGACCCTATGCCACCACCCTGCCCACTCATTCTATCTCCCTCCCCATCTTTCTAGTTAGGATTAAGGGAATTGCATTTGTAGGGCATTTTATTTGCATCGTGTCTAGGTTTTGTGTGGTTTTATCTTTTTTAAGAGTTATCCTGGGGTAAGGTAAGGTAAGGTAAGGTAAGGTAGAAAGAAAGAAAGAAAGAAAGGAAGGAAGGAAGGAAGGAAGGAAGGAAGGAAGGAAGGGGAAGGGAAGGAAGGAAGGAAGGAAGGAAGGAAGGGGAAGGGAAGGGAGGGGAGGAAGGGAAGGAAAGGAAAGGAAAGGAAAGAGAGGAAGGAAGGAGTTGGATAGGTGAGAGGAAGGGAGGGAGGGAGATGATAGAGATATAGATAGATAGGTAGGTAGGTAGGTAGATAGATAGACAGACAGACAGACAGACAGACAGACAGACAGACAAATAGAGACAGACAGATAGACAGACACTTTCCTTACATAAGGAGAGGCAGGTCAATACAAAAGCTAGGGAATGACTCAGTGGTAATGACTGCCATAAAAGATCAGGATTGGGAGGGGGGGTCAACTCCAGCTGTTTTAGCCTCAACATTCACTGCAAGAGAAAGTAGAGCCCTCAGGACAGGGGGGAAAGTCATATTTCTGCCATCTGTTAATATAAGTCACTTATTGATAAAAATGTTGCTGTGAGGAAGGGGGACCCAGCCTTGTATTCAAGTATTCGCCTGGTCATCGTCAACGAGGAGAAATTGCTTGAAGGTGAATGGAATTGCACATGAATGAAAGTTGTTTCTTAAAATATAGATATATAGGTAGATATTAATACTAAAGAGAAAAAGAATTGCACCACCCACTACTGCAGAGTTTAAATATACCAATGAAAAGGGTGTTTGCAGAGGTGTTGAAGGTATCGGCTCTTTTTAGCTATATGCGCAACAACAAAAAAAACCCTTTGGAAATATTGACAGCCCACGTGTATTAACAATACACACATTAGGTTCAACACCCCCACAAGACAAGGATAGGTTTGCTAGCCCGTGGCTGCCAAAAGACTGAAGCACCTTATGAAAACTTCAGAACGAGCCTTGGGTTTTGTAGGATCAGAGTCCATTTCGTCAGAACCACAGAACTTAAAAATGGCTACGAGAAATGCAATTATTTTATTTTTTTTACTTTTCTCCTAAATGGAATAAAGTTGTTCTTCTCCAAGGCTTTTAGCACAAAAGGTGGGGAAAAAATTAACTACCTGTAGGAAGAGAGAGAGCTTCAAAATGGAAGTGAGAGCAGGCCGACCCTTCCTTTAGAATCTGAAAATTGAGATCTGAAATGATGCGTCATCAGAAAATCAGGCCTTGCCCTGGAACTTAAGGGTTTGATGTTGAATGTTACACAAGGAGAACCCGAACTTAAATTGGACCGGGGCTCTGCCTAGAAAACTCTGGAGGACTGTAGTAATTCTAAAACATTTTCCCTCTGCTGAAAGGAGAAGGGGGAAGAAGAAACAGAAGAGGGGGGGGGGAATGTATCTTTACCCAAGTGATTAGCTCACACATTTGCTATTCCACCTACTCACTGGCTACAGCTTTGACGTCAGCACCCAAACGCATTATAACTATATTTGTCAACCCTGGACTTAAAAATATAAGAAAGAAAGAAAGAAAGAAAGAAAGAAAGAAAGAAAGAAAGAAAGAAAGAAAGAAAGAAAGAAAGAAAGAAAGAAAGAAAGAAAGAAAGAAAGAAAGAAGATAGGTAAGTAGGTAGACAGAAGAAAAAGAAAGAAAGAAAGAAAGAAAGAAAGAAAGAAAGAAAGAAAGAAAGAAAGAAAGAAAGAAAGAAAACAGGTAAATAGGTAGATAGAAAAGAAAGAAAGAAAGAAAACAGGTAAATAGGTAGATAGAAAAGAAAGAAAGAAAGAAAGAAAGAAAGAAAGAAAGAAAGAAAGAAAGAAAGAAAATAGGTAAGCAGGTAGATAGAAAAGAAAGAAAGAAAATAGGTAAGTAGATAGATAGATAGAAAAGAAAGAAAGAAGATAGGTAAGTAGGTAGACAAAAGAAAAAGAAAGAAAGAAAGAAAATAGGTAAGTAGATAGATAGAAAAGAAAGAAAGAAAGAAAGAAGATAGGTAAGTAGGTAGACAGAAGAAAAAGAAAGAAAAAGAAAGAAAGAAAGAAAGAAAGAAAGAAAGAAAGAAAGAAAGAAAGAAAGAAAGAAAGAGGGAGGAAGGAAGGAAGGAAGGAAGGAAGGAAGGAAGGAAGGAAGGAAGGAAGGAAGGAAGGAAGGAAGGAAGGAAGGAATGAATTTCAGCACAATTCTTTGCATGCCAGATATCTCTTTAATGGCATTTACTCGCTGACCCATCTCATTTAAAAAAAAAAAATGAAAAGGTGATTCTTCAAACCAATGGCCTCTATTTAAAAACATGTTCTTGGAGGCCATCTCCAGTGGAACAAGGTGAGTAGGTCCACCGTGGGTGGGTTACTTTTTGCCAAGAAGCCCATTTTCCCATGACTTGGATCACTGCGAACGTCATGCTGTGAGGCCTCATGTTAAAAATGTGAAAACCTTGCCTCTCCCCCAGAAACGACACTGCACACAGGCAGATGCCTCAGGATGGCATGAACGCTTCAACCCAATGAAATCTCCCTTCTAAACTCTTGCAGTCTTCATGAAAGGAGGCAGAATTAGGAATTAAGTCTAGTTTAATGAAAAGAAGGACGAGGGCATGGTAGCAATGTGCCAACATCTCAGGGGCTGCCCCAAAGAAGGGGGGGGAGTCAGCCTATTCTCCAAAGCACCTGAAGGGCAGGACAAGAAGCAACGGATGGAAACTAATCAAGGAGAGAAGCAACCTGGAATTCAGGAGAAAACTTCCTAACAGTGGGGACAATTAACCAGTGGAAAGACTGGTCTCCAGAAGTTGTACATGGTCCATCACTGGAAATGCTGAAGAAGAGATTGGACAGCCATTTGTCTGAAATGATATAGGGTCTCCTGCTTGAGCGAGGGGTTGGACTAGAAGACCTCCAAGGTCCCTTCCCAACTCTGATATTCTGTTATTCTCTTACCCCCCCCCCCGAAGTTAATTCCCAAGAATACTGAGAAGATCAAAAAGCCAAGCCGAAAGAGGAGGTGGCAACTGAAACATCAGAAGAGTGTTTAGAAGGAATAGTAAAACAGACTCCCTTTGATTTCGAAACTGCGGTACTGTATACCTCTATTGATTTATCCTAAATTGTACCCAGCCCTACAGCTCCTTTTTATGTGTAAGGGAGACAGAATTCATAACAGATGGTTTTCCCCCTTCCGAGGAGTTGCACAAAAAAATCAGCCTGCTTTGCCAATATTTGCCTTTCTACAAGGCTGCCTTATAAAAAACCCAGTTCACGTTACCACATCAAATGTAATTGTTGTGTAAAGCTAAATGCTTGGGTCTCTCTGTCGCTACACAGTCACCGTCCCTACAAATCAATTAAAACAACAACATCCCCGTTCTACGGGGCTTTGTACATCATCCCGTCCAAAATTCCACTGATAATTTGTACTCCAGGAGTAATCAGAGCTGTACAAAGATAGCTAGGTAGCTTTAGGAAAGCTGGAGAACAGCCAACACTCCTGGAGATAAACAAAAGCATAATGAGAGGAAGAGGACAGGAAAGCATCATGTGCGAAAGATAAAAGCTACAGGTATTTTAATTTCCATTTCTGGAACCTTCCAGAATTTGGACAAGAGAACGACAGAGTTGGAAGGGACCTTGGAGGTCTTCTAGTCCAACCCCTTGCTCAAGCAGGAGAGCCTATAGCCCTTTCAGACAACTGGCTGTCCAGTCTCTTCTTGAAAACCTCCAGCGATGGAGCACCCACAACTTCTGGAGGCAAGTGGTTCCACTGATCAATTGTTCTCACTGTTTTAGGCAATTTCTCCTTACTTCCAGGTTGCTTCTTTCCTTGATAAGTTTCCACCTGTTGCTTCTTGTCCTGCCTTCAGGTCCTTTGAAGAATAGATTGATCCCTCTCTTCTCTGTGGCAGCCTGTCAAATATTGGAAGACGGCTATCATATCTCTCCTAGTTCTTCTCTAAAGAAGAAAAGAACCCCTTAATTAATAGGATAATATTGGTGGAAGGAGAGCTAGTTTGATATAGTGGTGGAGGTTTACTTATGTTTTCCTTCTCATCCAAGAAGCTTCTTCAGCTCCGACTGGATGGTGGGGAACGGAAGGATTTATACTCCTTGCAGACAGCTGGTCATTTGCATCCTTTTAGAGAGTCGTTGAGGCCACTTGGAGGTTGGCCTATTTATTATTTATTTATTTATTAATTACATTTATATCCCGCCCTTCTCCTTACGGACTCAGGGCGGCTAACAATCAGATAAAAACACACACATTATACACCTATTAAAATTGATTAAAAAGAAATATTTAAACTCGTCAAATTTAAAAATAAATAAAACCCCTTTAAAATCCCTTAGGCCAGTCCCGCAAGCTGGAACAACCAC
>NW_015386339.1:531598-532692 GCF_001527695.2 Protobothrops mucrosquamatus
ATGATACCGTGGTCCACGGTATCAAAAGCCGCCGAGAGGTCCAAAAGAACTAGGACAGAGGAGTAGCCCCTGTCCCGGGCCCTCCAGAGATCATTAACCAACGTGACCAATGCCGTTTCCGTGCTGTAACCCGGCCTGAAGCCCGACTGGAGAGGGTCTAGATAGACTGTTTCCTCCAGGTGCCGAGGAAACTGCTGTGTTTTGCTTCTCATCCAAGAAGCTTCTTCAGCTCCAACTGGATGGTGGGAAAGGGAAGGATTTATACTCCTTGCAGACAGCTGGTCTTTTGCATGCTTTTAGAGAGTCGTTGAGGCAGGACAAGAAACAATGGATGGAAACTAAATCCAGGAGAGAAGCAACCTGGAATGAACAAGAAACTTCCTAACAGTGAGGACAATTAACCAGTTGAACAGCTTGCCTCCAGAAATCATGGGTGCTCCAACACTGGAGGTTTTGAAGAAGACACACTAGAGTCTAGACAGACCCTTGTCTGAAATTGTATAGATTCTCCTGCTTGAGCAGGGGGCTGGACTAGAAGACCTCCAAGGTCCCTTCCAGCTCTATTCTGAATGATTGATTGATTGATTGATTGATTGATTGATTGATTGATTGATTGATTGATTGATTGATTGAAATGGTCTAGGGTCTCCTGCTTGAGCAGGGGGTTGGACTACAACATCTCCAAAGTCCCTTCCAGCTCTATTCTGATTGATTGATTGATTGATTGATTGATTGATTGAAATGGTCTAGGGTCTCCTGCTTGGGCAGGGGGTTGGACTAGAAGACCTCCAAGGTCCCTTCCAGCTCTAATTCTGATCGATTGATTGATTGAAATGGTCTAGGTCTCCTGCTTGAGCATTGACAAAGCATCCCAGGCCAGCGTAATCAATTAGAAGCCAGCATTAAAGAAAAGCAACAGGAAGTCTTAAGAGCCACGGTGAAGCGGCTGCCTTAATAGGGAGGTCTAAGGCCACCCTGTCAACCTGCATAATTGTCTCTAAATGAAGTCAAATTCCTCCACAGGTAATATATGCAAGGCTCAGATTCCACTCGTGGCTGAAATGGCTAGCCTGCAGGGATCCTTAAAAAGAATT
>NW_015386339.1:534529-544186 GCF_001527695.2 Protobothrops mucrosquamatus
GATTGATTGATTGAACCAGTAGAATGGATTGCCTTCAGGAGCTGTGGAGGTTTTCAAGAAGAGATTGGACAGCCATTTGTCTCAAATGGTATAAGAACAGGTCGACACCCCCCCTCTCTCTTTTCTTTGTGGCAGCCCCTCAACTATTAGAAAACTTCTATCATGTCATTGCAGGTTCTTCTTTTCATTAAACTAGAGGTTTAATGAAAAGAAGGTCTCTTTAAAGGTAGCTGGAAAACGGTGCCAAGTTTTGCGCTTTGCCAAGAAAAAGCATTCTTCTTTTTCCACATCTGAGGCCATTCTATTATTTTTTTAACCTAGTTGCCAATTCCGAGCATCCAATTCCTGCAATAAATAGCATGGAACAACTTTAAAAGAGCCAGAGAGCAAAAAAAAAAAAAAAAGGGATTTCTCGTTTCAATTCCTTCCAGAAAGCCTCTAAAATTTGGGTCTTCTGCTGTAACCTGTCCAGAGATCCGGGCTGAAGGTGGGCTGTGAGAACTGCAGAGTAAATAAATAGAGCATTCCAATGGAGGACATATTTCCAAGGGTCATCCTATCCAATGGATCGGTGGGAAGAAAGTAGAAGTCACACAGCATAGGGAAGATCCTTGACTTACGACTGCAAAATCTCTGTTGATAAGGAAGGCCGTTGTGGTGAATTTCGCCCCATTTTATGACGGTCGTTAAGCGAATCATAGCAGGGGTTAAGTTAGTGACGGGGTTGTTAAGTGGGTCTGGCTTCCCCGTTGCTTGTCAGGAGGTCGCAAAAGGGGATCACGTGACACACACACACACACCCCAGGTCGCCACGACCGTCATAAATAGGAGTCGGTTGCCGAGCGTCTGAATTTTGATCACGCGATCCTGTGAAAAACGGTCAGTTTTTTTCATTGCCATTGTAACTTCAAACGGTCACTAAACAAACGGTTGTAAGTTGGGGACTACCAACATTCTGTTTCACCCCACCACATATATGTGATTTTTTTCCTCCACATCTATTTGCTTTGTAGTCCAGGCTCTCATCTTCTCAACCTGGATCCTTAAATTCCATTTTTTTTCCTTTTCCTTCTTACCATCTGCTGCATTTCCAGAGCTTGTGGTTTTTTTTTGTTGTTGTTGTTGTTTTTTGCCCACATCCCCAAAACCATTGGCAGGACACCCTCCCAGAGCACCATCACAGCAAACAGCCACAATAAAACAGTCAAAATATTATCTTGCAAGCTATAAATGCCGGATAACGCCGATCCTGGCATGCATCCTCTCTATCATGCTTTATTGGTAAAAAATACAAGCAGTCAAGTGGGCTAAACACAGAGTCGGCACTGGTAATTAACGATCGCCTAACAATTCAGCTTTCTCCTGATTTTTCAAATGGTTGTTCAATCTCTTCTTGAAAACCTCCAGGTTGTGGAGCAGCCACAACTTCTGGAGGCAAGCCTTCATTCGTATGATTGATAAAAGTTGAGTTCCCAGAACCCGTTGAAACAAAACCGTAGCTTATCCACTCATCGTTTTGGATTCACACAAACCCTAGATCAGTGGTTCTCAACCTTTTTAATGCCGCGACCCCAACCGGTCGTAAGTCGAGGACTAAACCGGTCGTAAGTCGAGGACTAAACCGGTCATAAGTCGAGGACTAAACCGGTCGTAAGTCGAGGACTAAACCGGTCGTAAGTCGAGGACTTTCCCTGCCCGGGAGCGCCGCGCATGCGTGGTTCCGCCCCCTGCGCCGGCCGAGGCATAGCTGGCAAGCGGCAGAGACGGACCAGGCCGACCACCAGCTGGCCCAGCCCAAGGGAGGTAAGGCACCCGCCGGAAAAGGGGGAAAAAAATGGCGGACAAAAAAAATGGTGGACAAAAAAAATGGTGGACAGCCTTGCTTGGCGACCCCCGTGAAATGGTCGATCGACCCCAAATGGGGTCCCGACCCACAGGTTGAGAACCACTGCCCTAGATGCCTAGATTCATATCAAATCAACCATTGTTGCTTAAGGTTTTTAAGGAACCAAACGACAGGGTTGCCTTACCAAAACCGTCAACAGGACAGTACGAAGAGGTTACATCAAAGCTTGAAATGCTGCACTTTGGCCCGTCTAGTTTTGCATCAAACCAAATTATAACCTTGGAAGAATGGACGGATAAGCTATCATGAGTTGGGAGGGGAAGAAATGAGCTCTATTTCTCAACCAGGGGAGAAAAAAAAACCAACCACCATCAGACACCATGTGGATGATTTCTTGTTATCCAGCTTGGACAGCTCAACTCATATGGTGGAAATTTTGGTGTCAGAAAAGAGAAGCAATTTATTCCTTGTTTTCCAGTCGCTGGGCTGTCAGACGTTTGCCCCCCCCCCCAACGCCCAGTCATTAAAAAAAAAAAGGAAAGGAAAGGAAGGAACCATTAATTCTCTTCGGTGCCCTAAAAGCCAACCTCAGAATGCATTAATGTTTTCTCTGGATGCCAGGAAGGACTTTATGCATCAACGGTTCTTTCTGTTAACGGCTGCCCAATTAGCCGATTTGTCCAACTGGACTTCAGAATTCTTTTTCCCACACACACAGACACACAGACACAACGCACACTCTGGCATCCGAAAAGGGACAGGCTGGTCTTGATAACGCTGAAACAATAGAATAGAATAGAAAATAGAATATAGAACAGAACAGAACAGAATAGAATAGAATAGAATAGAATAGAATAGAATAGAATAGAATAGAATAGAATAGAATAGAATTAGAATTAGAATTAGAATATAGGATAGGATAGCATAGCATAGCATAGAATAGGATAGAATAGGATAGAATAGAATAGAATAGAATAGAATATAGAATATAGAATATAGAATATAGAATATAGAATATAGAATATAGAATATAGAATATAGAATATAGAACAGAATGGAATAGAATAGAAATAGAATTAGAATTAGAATATAGGATAGAATAGAATAGAATAGAATAGAATAGAATAGAATAGAATAGAATAGAATAGAATAGAAAATAGAATATAGAACAGAATGGAATAGAATAGAATAGAATAGAATAGAATAGAATAGAATAGAATAGAGCTGGAAGGGACCTTGGAGGTCTTCTAGTCCAGCCCCCTGCTCAACCTTATACCAACTGATATAGGGTCCCCTGCCAGAGCAGGGGGTTGGACTAGAAGACCTCCAAGGTCCCTCCCAACTCTGTTATTCTGTTAACTTTCCTTGCTTTTTTTAAAAAAAAATGCAGCAAGCAAAACAGAATAGCTTGATAAATACAATATATTTCATTGACGCCTCTTCACCCAGTCAACGGAAGTCAGGATGAAGAGAGACTGGCTGGCCGGTGGAAAAAAAAAATGAGCCAGCAAGAAAATTGTCCGCAGAGTGATGAATGCATGGGCTGCAGTATCAAGGGGCTACTTCAGCCTAGCTACTAGCCCTGACCAGTCCCACACTTTCAGCACAATTCCAACCCAGCCCCATTAATGTAATTGACTTTTAATGGCCGCTGGGAAAAAAAAAACGATGATGTTAATGTTTTATCAGGGATCTTGGACAAATTGCAACGACGACGCCTCGTCCAACTTTCCTTCCCGGAAAAAAAATATATTAAAAAAATAAAATAAAATAAAAATTCAAGGGCTGAAGGAGACGAGAGTTCGTGCCACATCTGTACAAAGCGATAACTAGTTGTTCTGGGATGTTTGTGTTCTTGCCTTGGCATCAGAATTGCCTTTTCTGGACAGAGTGGCTGTTTGTCCATCTCCATCCATCCCATTTAAGCTCTCTGCTTCGCCAGGCAGCCAGTTTGTTCTGCATTGTTTCCAAGACCAGTTTATTATCAGAATAGCAGAGTTGGGAGGGACCTTGGAGGTCTTCTAGTCCAACCTTATGTGCGGCCAGAACTTGAAAATAACATTTAACACAGCACAATATTTAAACAAAATGGTTCGGTTGAGATCTACATATGTGGGACTGATTGGGGTAGATTGCAAGGGCGACTCCAAGATATAATTTTATCATATTTTATCTATATTTTAAATTATTGTACTCTATTTTAACTTCATTTTAGACTGTATTTTACTCCAATTTCATCTTAAGTTATATATTATTCTAGTTCCATTTTAAACTGTATTTTATCAAATTTTATTTTAAATTGCTTTTATTAGACTTTGGTAATGATTTGTTATTGGAACTTTGCACTTTGATATGGCCCAAGGGCTAATCAATAAAGATTATAATAATAATAATTCTAGTCCAACCCACTTCTCAAGCCAGAGAAGCGATACTCTTACAGACACAGGACTGTCCGGTTCCTTCTTGAAAACCTCCGGGGATGGAGCACCCACAACGTCTGGAGGCAAGCCGTTCCACTGGTTAATTGTTCTCGCTGTCAGGAAATTTCTCCTTCGTTCTAGGTCGGTAAATTAACAAAATAACAGAGTTGGGAGGGACCTTGGAGGTCTTCTAGTCCAACCCCCTGCTCAAGTAGGAGTTTCCATCCATTACTTCTTGCCCTGCCCTCAGGTGCTTTGGAGAATATGTTGGACCCCTCTTCTCTAGGATGGCCCCTCAATGTTTAAGGAGCATTTTCAGCTGAAGTAGCAACGTACGCCAGGCTATTGGTCCGCCTGTCCCGTCTCCAGATTCTCAGAAAGATCTGCTTCGCCCCAGGAGGAAAACTGGAGGAAGAGGAAGATTATACCACACTCTCAGTCCACTTTGATCAGCCCATCGCACCGTCACTTGCCTTGCAAATGCTTGTAGACGTGGGTCAAGGAAAGGATTGCTTTCCCATCCTTACTCCAAAGGGACATGATGGCTCAATGGGCAAAGATGCTGAGCTTCTGACAGCCCGGGTTCAAGTCCCGAGCGCTGAGCAACGGGTGAGCTCCCGTTCCTTGCTCCAGCTCCTGGCCACCTAGCTGTTCCAACACATGCAAAGGCGAGTAGATAAATAGGTACCACTTTGTTGGGAAGGCAACCGCGTTCCATGCGCCATGGTATATAGTCATGCATGCCAGCCAGGCGACGGCAGAAATGTCTTCGGACAACACGGGCTTCCTTGGCTAAGAAATAGGAGATGGCCCCTCCTCTTCTACAGCTGGACACAACTGGACAGGAGAAACTTTTATCTTTACTTTTACCTTTTCCCAAACGTTCAGTCGCCAAGCGACAATTTTAATTGTCCCGTTAACGTGTGCAAAACCAGAACTGTGATTAATGAGCCTCTTTCGAGAGGCCATCAGCATTGTCAAGGACCCTGTTCTATCCACCTTCCTGTATCAATTTTCTCTCTCGGAGACAGTCAAACTGCAGAGTCTCAGAACGACTTTCCTCCAATATTATCGCGGCCGGAACATTGATACCTGCTTCCTGCTTCAAATTAAAAGAACTGAGCTGGCAGAAAAGAAAGGCAGGGTTAAAATTGCCCAGTATAGGAACAAGTAGGGAGAAAGAGAGTTGGGGGGGGCGGGGAGAGAGAAATGTCAGGTTTTGTACGGAATGAGGCGTTTTTATATCTCGGGCTCTGTTGCGTAATAATCATTTATTTATTGTTTCTTAGCTGAAAGCACCATAAACATATTTTAGGAGCAGGAGCGTTGCAGAAGCTTTCTCTGGTCAGAGTTTTTGCTGCATTCCTGGCTCCTGCTGTGCTGGTCATTAGCTGTTCCTTCCAAGGGCCTTGTGCTAAAGCCGGCAGTGATGTTTAGCAAAACTGGACAAAAAAGCGGACACCACCATACAATCAAGTCGAAGAGAACAAACATTTCTGGCTCAGGATTGAAATGAAGAGTCCTTGGTGCTCTCTGAGCTGGGTGGTTTTCTTGCAGATGTTTCGTGACCCAACTAGGTAACGTCATCAGTGCTAGAAGGGAAGAAGGTGGTGTGGAGAAGAGGAAGAGGAGGAGGAGGAGGAGGAGGACGACGACGACGACGACAACTAGGGGGTCCTTGGTACTCTCTGAGCTTGGTGGTTTTCTTGCAGATATTTTGACCCAACTAGGTAACATTATCACTGCTAGAAGGGAATAAGGTGTGTGGAGAGGAGGAGGAGGAGGAGAAGGAGGACAATTATGAGGTCCTTGGTACTCTCTGAGCTTGGTGGTTTTCTTGCAGACATTTCATTACCCAAACTAGGTAACATCACCACTTCTCATGAGCACTGATGATGTTACCTAGTTTGGGTAATGAAACATCTGCAAGAAAACCACCAAGCTTAGGGAGCTCCAAGGATCCTTGAAAGTGGTACCTATTTGCATGCTTTTTTAAAATAATATTTTTTTTATTAATTCTCTATATTTACAATCCATAAGTGCTTAGCAAAACAACGTGTTTCTCTGGGTCCCATTTGCTTAACAGTACACATTAAAAGCCTAATCTCTACCTTGTTTTTCCAACTCTTGATAAAATACATCCCCTATTTGAACTGCCCGGTTGGCAGGAGCTGGGGCAGGAACAGGGGGCTCACCCCGTCGCGTGGCGCTCGGGTCTCAAACTGCCCACCTTCCGGTCGACAGACCCAGCGGTCTTAACCCCTCGGCCACTGCACCACCACCACCACCACCCCCCATTGCAAAATCCGCATGGCTCAATCCCAGTTGGAATTAAGCCATCCACATCCAGATCTTCATCCACCCGTGATGGAAGGAGAACAGGAGACAGTTCCTTCTGCTTTCCATCTGAACAAAGCTGGAGAAGGGAAGCCGTCCAGGGCTGA
Organism: Protobothrops mucrosquamatus; assembly: GCF_001527695.2. NCBI lineage: Eukaryota > Metazoa > Chordata > Lepidosauria > Squamata > Viperidae > Protobothrops > Protobothrops mucrosquamatus. The sequence goes on from NW_015386339.1 coordinate 541,240, forward strand.
CAGACAAGCTATTCCCTGTGGAGGCACATTGTCAAGAAATGTCACAGCAGCCACCAAAAAAAAAGGGAAAAAAAAGATGAAGAGGGACGCAGTTTTTCTCCCACTGGTTCCTTAGCAGGAACCTGGTATACAAGACAGTTTCAATGCAGCCCCAGCTAGAGGCACCGGGAGAAGCAAATGCCCTGACATTAACTGACTCGAGCTTCAAAGGAATATTCATATCATGAATGCAGAGGCTGGATTTCTTACGCTAGCCGTCTAACCGAGCTCGGCGCACTTCTGCCTTTGATCCAAACGCTTTTAAGATGGCCCAGGCAAGGGCGAGCAAGACAACGTTAAAAGGGCCCACATCACACCCGTTCTGTTATGAACATCCCATCCTGGACTGTGATCCTGCAAAGGTGGTCAACGTTGACCTGGAATTTATGGAAGAAAACGGGAAGAACGTCCATGGAGATTCTCTGTCCTCCAGGTCCATGGTTGTCCCAAAAGTGCTTTTTTTTCACAACTGGAACTTCCTTGTTTTTTCTTTGAAGACGTTTTGCTTCTCCTCCAAGAAGCTTCTTCAGTTCTGACTGGGTGGTGGGGGGAAATGGAAGGATTTATACTCCTTGCTGGTCATTTATTCTTTTAGAGAGTCGTTGAGGCCACTTGGAAGTTTACCTATGTTTCGCTTCTCATCCAAGAAGCTTCTTCAGCTCCAACTGGATGGTGGGGAAGGGAAGGATTTATACTCCTTGCGGACAGAGCTGGTCATTTGCCTTCTTTTAGTGAGTTGTTGAGGTCACCTGAAGGTTTATCTGTGACACATTAGGACACAGAAAAACCTCCAAGTGGCCTCAACGAATGTTCCTACGAGGTTTTGAGTAGGAGGAATTAGGATTGCTTTGCCAGTGTGATTGCACTTAGTAGAACACAAGTGGAACTGAGGAAAGCCACAGTTAGCAACGATGAAAAGTATTAAGCCTCTTGCATTTTGTCAAAAAATGGACATAAATAAATTCCTTCTGTGGGCCTCTACCTAAGGGTAGCCCGCCACCTTCCCTTTTTATAATTCTTATTTTTTTTAAAAAAAAAAATGATAATCTGATTTCAGCATTAGCCGTCTGCTGCTCAAATACATCTGAGGTGCAGGTTCAATCAATCAGTCATTTAACTGGGCTTAAACAAATTCACGGAGAATGGGAAAGAAAAGTCAACCACTCATGAACACGGTACAGATTGCTCCCTGGGATCCGAGAAAAAAATAATTTGTTTCTCCATTTCCTGGGAGTCGGAATGGAAACGGGTTATTGATTCTGCTTTCCTGCATGAAGAATTCCCAAGCAGAATCAGAGGAGAATATATGTAGCTCAGAGTTGAAATGACGGGTCCTTAAAGCTCTCTGAGGTTGGTTGTTCCCTTGCAGACGTTTCATGACCCAACTAGGAAACATCATCAGTGCTAGAAAGGAGTGGGGTCTGTGGAGAGGGAGAGGGAGAGAGGGACTGGGAGGGGAAGGAGGAGGAGGGGAAGGAGGAGGGGGGGCGAGGGGGAGGAGAACTGTGCTCTCTGAGCTTGGTGGTTTTCTTGCAGACGTTTCATTACCCAACTAGGTAACTTCATCAATGCTAGAAAGGAGTGAGGTCTGTGGAGAGGGAGGGAGAGGGAGGAGGAGGAGGAGGAGGAGGAGGAGGAGGAAGAAGTGGAGGAGGAGGAGGAGGAGGGGGGAGGAGGAGGAGGAGGAGGAGGAGGAGGAGGAGGAAGAGGAACAACAGAACAACATCCTGGCTTTTGTTTCCATCTCTCAAAATGGGTGGGTCAAGATAAAGAAGTTGGCACAGCCTGGAGATAAAGTTGGATTGAAGCTGAAGCTTAATTAAAATGAATCATAGTTCAACCTATTGCTGGGTGTATTGATAAACACTTCTGTCTTTCATCCAAGAAAACTGCACGGTTGAGTTCACCCTAGTGACTTGGGTGTCGTCCTTAACGCAAGGAGCATTTTCACCTTCCTGCTTACGTCAAGTAGTACAACTGGTGGCAGTTTTTAGAGGCTTGGGGGAGGGAGGGGAGGAGGGAGGGAAGGAGGGAGAGACATGTAAGCAATTTTCAGGCCTTCAATTGCCTGCCTTTGTTTGCAAATCAAGCTGAGTAATCAACTAAAGCTTGCTACCAGATTCGAGGGGAAAATGAAACAGCAGACTTTGCAATGCTCTAGATATCAGGGTAAACACCCAAACCGTCTGGTTTTTAATTATGCCAGGGCAATAAATCATTTGTAGACCCGAAAGCAGTCAATGAAAGTGTGGGTCAGCAATATTTCGGAGCCTCGGGCCGGGGGGTTAACTCAGGATTTATTCCAACGTTCGTTTAAGCCAAACGGATCACAACAGAGCCTGCAGAACAACGACTGAAGCTTCGTTAAAATTAATCCTAGAACAACAAACAAACAAACAACAACAACAACAACAGCAGTTTCTTCATCTCAACAAAGCCGTAAGAGGGGTTCACGCGGTGGGAGGTGGAAAAGATAACAGTGGCATCGCGAAGCACGACAAGTTAAGTGGTAATGTTGCAAAGCACGACAGGTTAACAGGCTCCTGACACACACACACACACAGGCCCTGTTCTATTAACGAAGAAAGAGTCAGCAAGATCAAAGAATCTTTTTCTGGTAGCAAACTTACTGATAAGCTGATGCTAATATGCAAACACACCTCCAGTTTCTAAGGTTTGGTAGCAATAAATTCCCGTGCAATAAATCTGGGACAGCAAGACCCTGTGTGAGAATGCTTCCAACCGTAACATTTTCCAATATTTTCCAAAACCAACCTCATCCCCATTTTTTTTCATCATCCTTCCAGCCTCCAGACCCTCTGCTCGTTTTGACATTAAATCATTTGCCAACGCCCAGTCGATTTTGGCCACAGAAAAAGAAAAGAGCTGACTCTAAGGAAATCTGGGG
>NW_015386339.1:546173-563249 GCF_001527695.2 Protobothrops mucrosquamatus
GCTTTTCCATCGGACCTTCCTGTCCAGGTAGAACGTTCCAACTTGGAACCTGACCTGACTTCCACCAGAGGACCATGGAGCAGAAAAGAACCGAGGAGAACATAATAATAATAATAATAATAATAATAATAATAATAATAATAATAATAATAATAATAATAATAATAATAATAATAATAATAATAATAATAATAATAATGATAAAGTTGGAAGGGACCTTGGAGGTCATCGAGTCCAACCCCCTGCTCAGGCAGGAAACCCTACACCATTTCGGACAAATGGCTGTTCAGTCTCTTAAAAACTTCCAGTGTTGGAGCATTCACAGCTTCTAGAGGCAGGTTGTTCCACTGGTTAATTGTTCTCACTGTCAGGAAGTTTCTCCTTAGTTCTAGGTTGCTTCTCTCCTTGGTTAGTTTCCACCCGTTGCTTCTCATCCTGCCTTCAGGCGCCTTGGAGAATAGCTTGACTCCCTCTTCTTTGGGGCAGCCCCTGAGAGATTAGAACACTGCTATCATGTCCCCCCTCGTCCTTCTCTTTGTTAAACTAGACATCCCCAATTCCAGCAACCGTTCCTCATATGTTTTAGCCTCCAGTCCCCTAATCATCTTTGTTGCTCTTCTCTGTACTCTTTCTAGAGTCTCAGCATGTTCTCCTTGCTCTCTGAAGTAACCCCAAACTTCTCCTCCGCGGATTCAATCTTGTCTGAATTATCCAAGCCAACTTTTGCTTTCCACGCCCACCCGCTCTAGGAAAGAGGAGAACTTTGCAAGACGGGCTGTTTCCTTTGCCCCCCCCCCCCAAGGTCTTCGTGAATCTTGCTTCAAAATCCGCTGAAGCAATGTTGGAACCTGTCCCTACTATATATATATATATGATGAAGCCGGGAGGACCCGGCGAAAGCTCGGCGTTTTATATTTATTAAACCTTTTTATGGTTTCATAATTCTCCTGGTGGGCTCACTTTTTTTAAGTGCTATCAGTCATATATATATATATATATATATATATATATATATATATATATATATATATATATATATATATATATACATACACACACACATACATATTTTCCTTCGACCCACCCTCTTAGCCATTGTGAATTCTAGCTGGCTTAGGTGTGCTTTCTCAGCATAGGTATATCCCCGGTGTTTCAGCTGGCTAAGAAAAGGTCGCCGCAACCTGCACGCGCGCTGCATGGGTTGTTAAGAGGAGGGCCGCTTGTTGCTTGTCGGGTGAAAAAAAATTACTAGCTCTGTGATTTCAGATCAAAGGAAAACAACAGGCCTTCCTGGGGAATTGCTTCGTGCAACACGTGCAGATCAAGCGAGGAGACGCTCCTTAGCAACCTAAGCCCAATCTCCGGTTGAAAGTTCCTTCTTGACTTCAAGAAGGCCAAGGCGGTCTCCCAAACTGGGCTAGCTAAGAGAAACGGGCCATCTCTCAGCTGCCTCCCCTGCTCCAAAGGCAGAGAGGCAGAAAGAGAAGCAAAGGGATGGGGGGTATGTGTTTCTCTTTGCACCCAATGAAAGAACTCTCTGGATTTAAAATGGGTGTCAAAGGAAGGGTGAATCTCTGTGAAATGCTTAAGGGCATTAATATATAAATATATATATANAAAAAAATCTATTTTCCAAAGCACCAGAAGGGCATGACAAAAAGCAATGGACGAAAACTAACCAAGGAGAAAAGCAACCCTAGATCTAAAGAGAAATTTCCTGACAGTGAGAACAATCAATCAGTGGAACGACCTGCCTCCAGAAGTTGTGGATGCTCCCATCACTGGAGGTTTTTAAGAAGAGATTAGACAACCATTTGTTTGAAATGTTGCAGGGTTTCCTGCTGGAGCAGAGGGTTGGACTAGAAGGCCTCCAAGGTGCCCGTCCAACTCGGTTATTCCGCTGTGTTCTGAATATCAGACAGTTGTCTGGGTTATCTTGACCTCACATGCTCGAAAAAGCAAACTTGGTGTTGATGAGAATCCAATAAAACTCAGAAGAGGCCTCAGGCAAATTCAGAAGGGTACAACTAAACCAGAACTGGGGTAACAAATGGATTGACAAAAATTCAGCATGTGGGAATGGAGGAGGGGTAACCCTAACCCTAACCCTTTAAATATGGGTGTTTTGAGCTTGCAGGAGCAGCCATACACACACAGGCCCATGGAACAGATGCCTCTATGAGAACAATTCCCACAACCAAAGTGGTCAATGGGGGCGGAGACCCCTCACTGTCCTGTGTGGGAACTCACCCATGCACCCCCTTTATAAAAAAAAAACCCCTCCTTTTCTTGCAAACCAAAGCAGAAAAGCTGTCCAAAGTGGTTTTACTCTAGTCTAGAGGGTCTTCAAAGCAGCTCAGGGACTGGAGAAGAGATGGAGAGACAGACACTCACCTCCCTTTTCACAGAGGCCTCTCGCAATCTTTACTGCTCCCCAAAAGGGATGCTTTGGGGGAAAAACCCCCCTCTCAGCTATCCTACTACTGCTTGCTAGGAAGAGCAGGGTCCCCTCGGGCCGGGCCAAGCGTGCCGACAGACACGCCCATCCCCAAGGCTGGAGGACCTCCTGTCCGGAACCCAGGATTCTCCAGCTTCTCCTGGAGCTCCCCACCACCACCCTGCCTTTTCCACATCCACACCTGTCCCACCGGGGATGGAGAAGGATGCCTGGGATGACAAGCGGTGGGGTGGGAGAGGGGAGGAGAAACCCAAGCCCCCCAGCCCCCCACTCACCCGCCCCGCCCGTCCCCCCTCCCGCAAGGATATGGCCACTCCGTGATGCGCTTGGCGTATTTGCGGATCGCGTTGTCCTCGCTAAAGATGAAGAGCGACCGGTTGACTGTAAAGCAGTCCTGCTTGACCGGAATGGGGTTGTAAAGAGCCATGGTCCGGGCGCGCTGGGCCTTGGTCTGCTTGTATACCCGCGGGCCCGGCTGGCCGGGGGGCCCCCCTTGGCGGCTGCCCCCGCGGGCCCCGCCGGGCCCGGGGGCGGCCCCCGCGCCGCCACCTCCATAGCGGCTGGGCAGGTCCTCTCCGAAGCGTGCCATGCTGGTGCCCCTTCTCCAAGCGCGCGGTGCTGGCCCTCGGCGCTGCGAAGGGGAAGACGCATCCCAGCGCCAGGAGGGAGGGAGGAAGCCGGGGCTTCTGGTGGGGCTGGAGGCGGCGGTGGTGGTGGCGGCGGCGGCGGTGGGGCTCTGCTGCTGTGGCTGCTGCTGGTGGGGAAGACGGACGGGCGGGCGGGCTGCGGCTCGGCTCTGGAAGCGAGGAGGATGCAAGGCGCCGCCGCCGCCGCCGCGCTCAGGGGCGAGGCTCGGCGAGGCCGCTGCGCGCCCCAGGCGGAGGCGAGGCCGGGGTGTCCCAGCTCCGGCTGGAAGCCGAGGCGATCCGCATCAGCTCGCCCCCCGGGAGCCCCCTTCCCTCCACCCCAGCATGGCGCGGGCGCGCAGAAGGCAGCCCGGAGCTGGGGGGCGAGGCGCAGAGCTTGGCGAAGGGAGATCCAAAAGGGGCTGGGAGCTACTTAGCTTGCGTGGGCCTCTCTCCTCCTCCTCTTCCTCCTCCTCTTCTTCTTCTTCTTCTTCTTCCTCCTTCTCCCTCTTTCCCGGCTCGGAGGATCGGTGGATGCTCTTCTCTCCTCCGCTTCCCGGGGCTTTTCTTTCCTGGCGCGGCTCGAGTGGCGGAGGGGGTCGCCGGCAGGCTTGGAGAGCGCGGAATGGAAACCGTCAAGAGCAACCGGTTAGTGAACCTCGCCCCTCTTAAAAAAAAAAAAAAAAAGGAAGAAGGAGAAGGAAGGAAGGGGAAAAAAAAAAAAAAAAAGCACAGCCAGCTGACAGCCGGGAAGCCAATCAGCGAGGCCGGCTCCACCCGACTCCTCCAGGGTACCCAACGAAGCCCCATATCAATAACGGGGGAGGGAGAGGAAGGACCCGCCCCTACTCCAACCAAGGCTGGGCGATCGAAAGGAGGGGGGGTCGTCTTTCGAGAGCCAACCTTTCCTTCCCACTCAACCCCCATCCCTTTCCTTTCTCCACGTCGCCTCCCCACCTACTCGTGTGCTAAGCTTCATGGAGCCCGAGGGTGGGGACGATAAAAAAAGGGGGGGACCCACGAAGGATGGGGTCCACGGGACCCAGGCAAGTCTTGGGGAAGGACCAAGGAAAGGAGACAAATGGGTGAAGAACAAGTTGGCTAGGAAGAGGCTGGAGAGAGTGGAGTCTTGGCTCCGGGAGCTGTCCAGGTGCTGAAACCAAGGCGCCTGCCCATCTCTTCCAAATGAAACAGGCCGTTTCCCCCCCCTTTTCTTTCCATTTTCCCAGCTTCCCGCTTTCCTAAAGGGTTGGTTTTCCTAGAGTGCCGAGGAAAAGGAAGGCCCAAAGAACGTGAGATCCTTCCGCTTGCGGCCAGTTCTGAAGAAATGCCCAAGTCCCTAAAGAGTTCTTGGCGAAAGTTATCTTAAGGCCAGCCATGGCTGGCTTGAACCGCGCTTTGTGGGATGAGCTACAGTGACCAGGGTTGACCCTGGCGCTACGCCAGAGAGAGAGAGAGAAAGATTTAGAGGCCACCGTTGTAAAGACAAATCTGTAAGGCCCGACTTCATACCGCCGATCCGAAAACTAACAGGCTGGCCAAGGATTGAGGGAGACGGGTGAGTCTGGTTGACAAATAAGAATAAGAATAGAGTTGGAAGGGACCTTGGAGGTCGTCTAGTCCAACCCCCTGCTCAGACAGGAAACCCTATCCCATTTCGGACAAATGGCTGTCCAGTCTCTTCTTAAAAACTTCCAGTGTTGGAGCATTCACCGCTTCTGGAGGCAGGTTGTTCCACTGGTTAATTGTTCTCACTGTCAGGAAGTTTCTCCTTAGTTCTAGGTTGCTTCTCTCTTTGGTTAGTTTCCAATTGATGATCAATAAAATATCTGTCCTGGATTAGTAAATTATGCAACGAAGCAGGAGAGATGGTTTACCAAACCGAGGAGTGTCCTTCTCATTCTTGATAGGACTTTAGTTGTTGACATGTAGCACTTCTGTGCTGGGAATAATGGTCCATCTTGAAGATTTGTATCCTTCCATCCCACACATACAGATACAACAAAAACAAGTTTGGAGCAGACTTAAGGGAAGGGCCACACCCGAAAACTTTTTATGACCAAATATATTAAAGCGTCTCGCTCTGCCTTCGGTGACAGCCTGTGCCTCTTGTCAGTGCAGTCTCTCAAGTCTGCCCAGATATCCATCTCTGGATTTGGGCTCCTCCACTCCAGACAAGGCACAAGCAGTGCCACCAAAAGGAAATTAAAAAAAGACGAAAGAGTATCGCTTTTCTCTCCCCGGGCTGCAGAGATGGAACACGAGCCGTTATCAGAAAGATGAGCTAATATTCCTAGCAAGGCGAAGTCTCCGGAGCAAGGATGTTCGTCTCTATAATAGAGGCAGATTGGACAATTCGAACCGGCCCCGTTTCTCATAACTTACTTGCGTCAGCAAAATAAAGACTCCAGCAAGTTGCACGTCTGTCCAGATCGTTTGGAGATAGACATCTTTCAGCAGCTTAGACACACACACACACACACACACACACACACACACACAGCTGTGTTTTTCAAAGTAGTGCACACCCCAGTAAATAATAGGATTTCTCAGCCCTATCATGCCCCATTGGAGGCTGGTTTGGAGGGAGTTGGTTTTTGTTGTGGCAGGAGTAGATTTCTTCTTCTTCTTCTTCTTCTTCTTCTTCTTCTTCTTCTTCTTCTTCTTCTTCTTCTTCTTCTTCTTCTTCTTCTTCTCCTTCTCCTTCTCCTTCTCCTTCTCCTTCTCCTCCTCCTCCTCCTCCTCCTCCTCCTCCTCGTCCTCCTCCTCCTCCTCCCTCTTATTCTCCTTCTTCTCCAGGCTCCAATGGGCCATGACAACCCTATCACTGAAAAGACTCAAGTGCTGATTAATTTAAACTATCTACTTAACTTCTACACACTGTAGCACTGAGAATACCTGAACAGAGGAATGGTCCTAGTTACCTTCTTGGGGCCTGGCCATTAGTGATCCCTCTCCTGGCTTTGACTTGCTTCGCTCCATCTGGACGAAAAGGAACAGAATTAGCTGTGATAATGGAAGAGATGTCTCTGCCCTGCTCAAGCAGGAGAACCTATGCCATCTCAGACAGGTGATTGTCTAGCCTCTTCTTAAAAATCTCCACTGATGGAGCGCCCACGATTTCTGGAGGCAAGTTGTTCCACTGATTAATTGTCCTGTCAGGAAGTTTCTCCTTAATTCCAAGTTGCTTCTCTCGTTGATCAGTTTCCAACCATTGTTTCTGGTCCTGCCTTCTGTGCTTTAGAGAATGTGACCCCCCTCTTCTTTGTGGCAGCCCCTCAAATACTGGAACACTGCTATCATGTCTCCCCTATTTCTTCTTTTCTTTAAACTAGCCAAACTCAAGTCCCGCAGCCGTTCTTCGTATGTTTTAGTCTCCAGGCCTTGGATTATCTTAGTTGCTCTTCTCTGCATTTTTTTTCCAAACTCTCAACATCTTTTTTGTGATAAGGTGACCAAAATTGGCTGCAGTATTCCAGGTGTGGCCTTACTAGGGTTTTACAAAGCGGTACTAATACTTCACATGATCTTGATTATATGCCTGTTTATACAACCCAGGATTGTGTTAGCTTTTTTGGCTGCTGCTACACACGGCTGTCTCATAGTCAAGCGATCGTCCACTAGGACTCCACTAAAACATGAACGGACATATTTATGACGATGGAATTGCACACACCCCGACACCACGCACATGTCCTCCTTGACTTAATGACTGTTTGAAGAGCACCCCATATTCACATGTTCGTGATTGACGACTTTTTCCTCCCCTGGAAACCATCATTTATTTCTGATTTACAGCCAAAACACCCCATACCCAACAAGGGATTTGCTTTAAAAACGTGGTGCTCGTTTTACGACTGCCACCTACACTTCCGTGACCACTGTAAAAAGAAGAAAAAGAATGTTGCCAGATCAGGCTGAGTCACACGATGACCCGTTTTACGGCCACAGTGACTTAATTCTTGTCATAGGCCAAGGATTGCCTGTACAGCTTAGTCCTCAACTTACAAGAGTTCGTTTAGCGAGGAGTCCGTTACAACAGCACTGGAAAAAGTGACTTGAGACAGTTTTTTACACTTACGACAACTGTTAGCATCTCCATGGCCAGCTGATCAAAATTCAGACGCTCAGCAACTGATTCATATTTACGACGGTCGCAGCATCCCGGGATGACTTGATCTCCTTTTGCGACCTTCATATGGGGGAAGCCGGATTCACTTCACAACCGTGTGACTAGTCAAACAACTGCAGTGGTTCACTTAACGACGGGGGCAGGGAAGATCGTACAATGGGGGAAGCATTCATTTAATGTATGTCTCGCTTAGCAACGGAAATGTTGGCCTCCGTTGTGGCCGTTAAGCCGAGGACTTCTGGCTCCCAAAAGAATTCCACTCAAGACCGGCAAGCAAAGAAATCGAGGGTGGTGATTGTTTTTTTTAAAGCACTTTTTTTTATTATTATTGATCTCATCGAAAACAGAACAAGGAAATGACAGAGCTGAAAGGCAATGGCCTCTTAAAACTGTCCAAACGTTTAACAGAAAACGAACGAAAACAGAAGGTGGGTGGGAGAGAGACAGGGAAAGAAAGAAAGAAAGAAAGAAAGAAATAAAGAAAGAAAGAAAGAAAGAAAGAAAGAAAGAAAGAAAGAAAGAAAGAAGGGAGAAAGAAAGAAAGAAAGCAGGGAGAAAGAAAGAAAGAAAAAGAAAGAAACAAACAAACACCTGGCAAATATGAACGGTTTAAAAGAGTTGCACCAAGAGAAAGGGGGAGGGGAAAGACCCCAAACCTGCGCTAATTACAGTATTGAAAGATATATGAAAAAAAAAGGAAAAGAAAAAAAAAAGAAAAATAATAATTAAATGACCTGTTCGGTCATCACACAAAAGGCGATGACCCTTTTTATGCTCACTACCATACAACGTATTTGTTGTTGTTTTGTTTTGTTTTTTTAAAAAACGGGATCTGGGAGGGGAGGGGTTGTTTTGTTGTCGTCGTTTTGTTTCATTATCTGCCCCTGCGTTTTCATACTAAAATCACTTTGTTCTTTTTTGTTTTGTTTTTTAATTCTTTTCTTTTTTGTCCTTTTTTTTTTAATTATACAACTGAAATTTATATTCACGAAGTCGAGTAAAAATCGCGCGAGAATCAGCACCGTGAAGTTGCTCGGGTGGGTGGGTGGGTGGGTGAGGAGGAAGAGGAGGAGGCTGAAGGGGGGGAGAAGGAAAGGGACTTGTCTGTTCAACACCCCGACCCTCATCCCCCCCCTCGCTGTCAATCCACACCCTCAACCCCCCTCCCCAGTTGATTAAAAAATAAAACTCGATCCGGTCCAACTTCGGCCTTTAGAAAATGGGTAGGTTCCGGAGAGGGTAGGTGCAGCGCTGGCTTCCAGGAAACGGGCATCTCCGGATGATTGCAAATCCTCGCGCCTCGGCTTAAGAAACGCCCCCCCTCCCATAAATACCCAAAAGGGTCTCTAAGAATATCGATTTTTATTAAGGACGCCGCGCCCCTCTCTCCCCGCCCCAAAGTTTCCACTTCCGATTTGGAGTTAGTGTCATTGAAAAACGGGATTCCTATAGACGAGTGGAAAAAGGCAGGGGAGGGAAAATAAAATTATTTTAAATTTTAAGGGGAGATAATAATAATAATAATAACGACAACGCTGCGGGGGGGAGAAGAGTGCTAAGGAGGAGCTACCCGAGGACTGGGATATAACGGAGAAGTCCCAGATGATTGCTCTCTTGACCTGGGCGAATCGGGATGGGGCGTGAGCGGCGAACAAAGAATTGATTGGACTCGGTCTCTGGTTGGGCCCCTGTTCCAAAGCACAGGCAGCCAGCAAAGGAGTGGGTGGGAGGGAAGATTCAGTGGCAGGCAAAAAAAAAAAAAAAAAACCCTTCCCAGATGTGTGCCGAGGCCGGCGGAACTCTCCGAGACAAGGATGCCGAGTTGGAGGACTTTTTTGAGACTCTTGACCCAAGGATGCAGAGTTTGACGAGTCCGAGGCGTCCCCGCCGTTCAAGGATGGAGAGTTTGGACGGGAGAGACGGTCCATGTCAACGTTCCTCGTTCCGACGAGGGGATGGGGGGGCTTGGAGAACACTTATCACGTGAAAAAGGAGGGGATGGGGAAGAGAGGGGGAAGGGAGGTCTCTTCCTGCCACCCCGGAGCGTGCCACGGCGTGGCTGCCTTCCCCCTGCCACGTCGCCAGAGGGGAGCGAAGAAAGGAGGGAAGGAGGGCGCGACGCCACGACCATCATCCACGCACGCCCCCAAAAGGGGAACCGTTATGGCAGACCGGAGGGGGGGAGAGCTCGCTGGGAAAAGGGGCAGAACAAAACCAACGAAAAGCATCGTCTTCAAATGTCACGGCCTGGCTGGGGAGGGCCCCGGGCTCTTCAGGGGAGGCCTCCGAAGGCAGGGGGGGATGCCAAGGCGGCCGAACTGGTGTCCGGGAGTCTGTTCTCGGGGGCCTCCTGCGAGGAAGCGGCGGTACTAGCCGCCGCAGCAGCAGCCGCAGCAGCTGCAGCAGCAGCGCTGGCCTGCCGCTCGGCCAGGACGGCGCTGGAGTGCCTGCATTTGGGCGAGTTGCAGAGGCAGCTGAAGTATTTGGCTTTGATGTTCCAGAACCTCTCGCCGTAGTCAAACCTGCAGAAAGAGAAGCTCAGTTACTCCAGGGTTGCATTGTGGGGGTCGGGGTGTCTTACTCTCCTAGTAAGCCACCTGGGAGAGGACTAGATGACCTAAAAGGTCCCTTCCAACTCGGTGATTCTGATTCTGATTCTAACTCATTCTAACTCTAACTCTAATTTAATTCTAATTCTAATTTAATTCTAATTCTAATCCTATTTAATTTTAACTCTAACTCTAACTCTAATTCTAATGGGATGTCTCTCCGCCCCAGCCCTTTTGTCTTTCTGCCCCCTTGGGTCTCAGTCTCCACTTCTGCTTCCGGGCCAAGGCGTACCCGATTTCTTCTCCCGCCTCTATGTGTCTGCTGCTGAAAAAGGCAATTCTGGGAAACCGCAAGTCCTGGTGGGACATGAAGACCCGGACGGCAATGAGGTTGGGCTCGCAAAAGTGGTTGATGAAGCGGCTGATGTTGCCGTAGAAGCGGGCGTCAATGCAGTAGACGTCCCGGTCCTGGAGAAAGAGAAGGGAGGAGTTAGGGGAAAATGGGAGGAGCACGTTGGGGCGTGATTGATGTGCGACTTGATCTGGTTCCGGACTCCAAATGGCTCTCAATGCGCCAGGTGATAGAAGAATAGCAGAAGTCAGAACAACAAAAGCAAGAAGGAAGGAAGGAAGGAAGGAAGGAAGGAAGGAAGGAAGGAAGGAAGGAAGGAATTCCTCAAACAAAGCCCACAAAAATTTCAAGGAGGAGGAGGAGGAGGAGGAGGAGGAGGAGGAGGAGAAGAAGAAGAAGAAGAAGAAGAAGAAGAAGAAGAAGAAGAAGAAGAAGAAGAAGAAGAAGAAGAAGAAGAAGAAACAACAATAAAATGGAAGTATTAAATCAAGCCACCTTCATATAATAACCAGGAATCCCACTTTCAGTTAGATATGACCAAAAGAACTCATAATTTAAAACATAGGTCCCCAACCCCCGGGCCATGGACCAGTATCGGGCTGTGGCATGCCAGCAACCGGTCCACACAAACAAGCAAAGCCCCATTTGCGGGATGCAGGCAGCACAGAAAACCACGCACCCTGTGATCCTCGGAAAAACCTCTCTCCACGGAACCGGTCCCTGGTGCCCAAAAGGTTGGGGACCTCTGCTTTAAAGCAATCATGGGACTTAATATAAGGCTCAGCTAAAGAAATGGCTGATGGGGGCTGGTACTCCCACCCAGTCAAACCTCCCACTTGTGATTGCTGCAGTTATTCACTTACACCCCTCCACTTCGTAGCAATTTGTCTGAATGAGTTTGCGACACAATCAAAGCAAAGAGGATCAAACGGCAGTTTAGTGTTTATGCTGAAACAGCAGCAGCTTCGGATTTAGAACTGTCTCAGAGTCTCTCTCTCTCTCTCTCTTCCCTCCCTTTCCCTCTCTCTCTCTCTCTCTCTCCTTCTCTGCCTCTCCCTCCATCCCCTGCTTTGATGCAGGTAAACAGTCTGAAAATATGAACTTGTGTTTTTATCTTCCCAGTAGGACTGGATTCTCCTTCCTGCTCTGTCTTCATTTCCTTACGTTGGCCAGCCTAAAATCCCCCAGGCCCCCATTTATTTTTATTTTATGCCTTGAGTTTCCTCCGAGCAGCGTAAAACACACTCCCTCTCCTCCAATTTTTCTCCATTCCCAATAATCCTCCGGGTAAGAGTGAGAATAATTGATCCCAAGCCCACCAGAAGGTTCCCATTACTTTCCTATTCCTGGAGAGATAATCTAAGGAGCCAAAGAAGCAATCCTGTTCTGCGACGTATATGCCGCTTACATGTTTTTTTAGGCTGAAGCGGTCTACAAATTTTATAAAATAATAAACAGTAATTGCCAAAGATAGCTTTGCTTATACAACTTATGTCCTGTGACAATACCTTTAACACCATCAAGCAGCAACATCTGTCTATCCAGGTCCTTGGGAAGGATTCAACGGGTGGATTAAAATGCCAAACCCAGACTAAACATCTGGCTAATAGAATATTAGGGGTTGAACTGTAGAGTCCTTGGTGCTCTCTGGAACTGGGCTGTTTTCTTGCAGACGTTTCATGACCCAACTAGGGAACATCATCAGCGCTAGAAGGGAGAGAGCAAACCTTATTCCCATCTAGGACTGATGACGTTACCTAGTTGGGTCGTGAAACGTCTGCAAGAAAACAGCCCAGTTCAGAGAGCACCAAGGACCCCACAATCCTTTTCCTCCTCCTTCTCTTCCTCCACTCCACACACTCCACTTCCTCCTGGCCCTGGAGATGGTTCCCTAGTTGGGTAATGAAACGTCTGCCAGAGAACAACCCAGCTCAGAGAGTGGCAAGGATCCCACCTCTCTCCGGATGTACAACCACAATAAACGAGCGTAAATATGGGACTAAAAAATGTCATTTGGTTTTTTTAGAGTATTATGGTTGTACAAAGGCTAGAATATTTTATTTAGTGTTATTTTTAATTATTAAAGTGTTGTTATTATTATTGTTTTTAATAATTGTATATCTGTTTAAAAGAGAGTTAAAGGAGGTTATAGATATGTTATTTTAATAGTTGACTGTTAATTAGAGTATGATTATGTTATTGTTAACCCTGTGATGGGCACTGGGAAGTGAGGGGGGAGGGAGGGGGGGTGGAAGGGTGGGAAGAGGAAGGGGGGGATTTATATTGTAAAATTTGATAAAAATTTTCAGTTAAAAAAAAAAACCAAGGGAAAAGAAAAACAAATAATAAACCAGCTGTTCATTTCAGGAACTCAGCTGAGTGCCACCCACAGACCAGCCCACCTCAGCTTGAGCCATACCACCAGTCACCCCAATCCACCATTATCGTTCTAGCTGGGGATTGTGGGGACTGAGGTCCGACACATCTGGAAAGTGTCGGTTTGAAGGACATACGGCTAGATGGGGAGAACTGCTAACACAGTGGTTCTCAACCTGTGGGTCGGGACCCCATTTGGGGTTGATCGACCATTTCATGGGGGTCGCCAAGCAAGGCTGTCCGCCATTTTTTTTGTCCGCCATTTTTCCCCCCCTTTTCCGGCAGGTGCCTTACCTCCCTTGGGCTGGGCCAGCTGGTGGTCGGCCTGCTCCGTCTCTGCCGCTTGCCAGCTACACCTCGGCCGGCGCAGGGGGCGGAACCACGCATGCGCGGCGCTCCAGTCAGGGAAAGTCCTCGACTTACGACCGGTTGGCTAGTCCTCGACTTACGACCAGTTTAGTCCTCGACTTACGGCTGGTTTAGTCCTCGACTTACGGCCAGTTGGGGTCACGGCATTAAAAAGGTTGAGAACCACTGTGCTAACACAATGAATGAGCCTTATCATTCCTAAGTTGGCCCAGGGGTCGTGTACACCTAGTCAATGCTTCTTCATGTTCTTAGGGGACCTAAAGCCCTCAGTAGCCAGAAGGATCCTAGCAGGAGTCTGTGCAGCTGGGAAGCTAATGTTTATGTTCCTTAAACTCCAAAGCTTCGGGCTTCTCCTCCACCCACTCAGGCTATTGAACCTGACAATCCAATTATAGGAAGCCCAGGCCTGCCGGATGTTTGACTTGCCAACAAATGAAATTACCAACTTAAAAAGGGGGCAGGAAGGATGGAGAGGGAAGGCACGGAGAAGGGAGAAGCAACGTGCGCTTCCCCGACGGAAGCCAAGGGAACTTCTTGGCCTCTTCAAGTGCACCTCTGGAAGACGTTGTTCGTTCGGGCAGCGCACAATTTGTGCAAAAAGCAGGGGCCTTGTTTGTCGGTACATCAATTGGATAAGGCTACCCAACTCGAGGCAGCGATACTATTTCAGCTTCCGTGCTCCAACTGCGAGGCAAGGTGAACCAAAGTGTATTGTACCGTTCTTGGCGTTATCACTGGAGCACGCAATATAACCATGTGCGGTGTGCTCCTCTCGGCTGGGGGTGTGTGTGTTTCTTGCAGATGTTTCGCGATCCAACTAGGGAACATCATCAGTGCTAGAAGGGAGCATGGTGTCTGGAGAGGAGGAGGAGGAGGAGGAGGAGGAGGAGGAGGAGGAGGAGGAGGAGGAGAAGAAAGGGAGGGGAGGGGAAACTGTAGGGTCCTTGGTGCTCTCTGAGCTTGCTTGCTTTCTTGCAGATTTTTCATGACCTATCTGGTTAATAGTATCAGTGCTAGAAGGGAGGAGGAGGAGGAGGAGGAGATTTGGTGCTCTCTGAGCTTGGTTGTTTTGTTGCAGGTGTTTCATTACTCAACTAGGTAGCAACATTAGTGCAAACACTGCTCCCTTCTAGCACTGATGATGTTCCCTAGTTGGGTCATGAAACGTCTGCAAAAAAAAACAACCAAGTTCAGAGAGCACCAAGGACCCTATATTCCTCCTCCTCCTCCTCCTCTTCTGCTCCTCCTCTCTATATCCCCTGCTCCCTTCTAGCACTGATGATGTTCCCTAGTTGGGTCATAAACGTCGGCAAGAAAACTACCCAGCTCAGAGAGCACCAAGGACCCCCACAGCTCCTCCTCCTCTTCCCTAATCCCATTCACAAATCCCATTCCTTTCTAGCACTGATGATGTTCCCTAATTGGGTCATGAAACGTCGGCAAGAAAACTACCCAGCTCAGAGAGCACCAAGGACCCCCACAGTCCTCCTCCTCCTCCTCCTCTTCACAAATCCCATTCCTTTCTAGCACTGATGATGTTCCCTAATTGGGTCATGAAACGTCGGCAAGAAAACTACCCAGCTCAGAGAGCACCAAGGCCCCCATAACTCATTGTGTTTTTTAAAAGCCCAGTGGAAACCAGTATAGATCTATCGAACACAGTCCTGCTTATCTTCCAGGACCAAGAGGGCAGCCTAGGCTAAGATTGGTTTGTGTTTGGTGGAGTCATCTGACTATCCAATCCTGCTCCAGGAAAAGTCCTTTCGTTTAATCAAGATTTGTCTTTCTGCTTCTCCTCATTCAGCAGCCTGGAAAGGCTGATCTCCTTCTGTCCCCTTCTCTCCAAACCCATTACCCAATGCTCAGAGCTCCTTTGACCCCCGTTCCACGGGAGCCCCGCTGTCCAAAAGGCGAAAAGAGCTTCACACAGCAGCTCAAACGATCGTGTCTCTGCCCAGTGTAACGGAAGACGGAAGGAAGGTGTGGAGAATTCATCTTAGCACGTCTGCTCGCCCTTGAAGTCCTTAGTAAGTTAAAAAAAAAAAAACCACACACACACAGAGACACACACACTACCCTTACCTTGTTGCCAAGGTCGAAAAGATAGCAATCTTCCTCACGTACGTTGGCCTCCGAGTCAGAAATCAGCTCTCCGACGTATCTGCAGGGACACAACACCCCCCCCCCCCAAAAAAAAGTCTGTATAACGTGTAAAAATCCAATACGTGATTATTATTTTTTTAAGAGGAAAGCAGTGTGACAAAAAAGGATCTCCCAATTTCGGCCACGTATGGATTCCAACTCCCCAAATTTTTCAGAAAGGGCTGGGGGATCCGGGGAGCTAATGCCTGCACAGCTGGAAGTTGCTGAGGTGAGATTGTCCACCTTGGCAACTGGGTGGCCAAAGACCCGATGGGATTTTTATTTATTTGTCAAGACTTATTAGCCACTATCTTGACACAGGATAACTGTCATGGGACAGGGAAGAGGTTTCTCTCCCTTTTTTTTCCTCTTGAAGCTGGGTCATCCCTCTGGGTTGGTCATCTTCGGTCCCCCGGGCTTCAAAACCAAGGCACTTACTCGCACACAAAGGTCCCCAGTGGAATGTCTTGCATTGTCCTTACACCCCAGCCCATCTTCCTCGTCCGGAAAAGTTGCAACCTTGTCCTGAACAAAGAGAGAAGCAACTTGGAATTAAGGAGAAACTTCCTAACAGGGAGGACAATTAACTAGTGGGACAGAAGTAGCCTCCAGAAATCGTGGGCGCTCCATCACTGAAAGTTTTTAAGAAGAGACTGGACAGTCATTTTGTATGAAATGGTATAGGCTCTCCTGGTTAAGTGGGGGCTGGACTAGAGGACCTCCAAGGTCCCTTCCAGCTCTATTCTATTCTATTCTATTCTATTCTATTCTATTCTATTTCCATATTCTATTCTTATTCCATTCCATATTCCATTCTATTCTATTCTATTCTATTCTATTCTATTCTATTCTATTCTATTCTATTCTATTCTATTCTACTCTACTCTATTCTATTCCTTATTCTACTCTATTCCCTATTCTATTCCCTATTCTATTTCTATTCTGTTCTATTCTATTCCTTATTCTATTCCCTATTCTATTATTCTATTTCTATTTCTATTATTTCTATTTCTATTATTTCTATTTCTATTCTATTCTATTCCTTATTCTATTCCTTATTCTATTCCCTATTCTATTCTATTCTATTCTATTCTATTCTATTCTATTCTATTCTATTCTATTCTATTCTATTCTATTCTACTCTACGCCTTATTCTACTCTATTCCCTATTCTATTCCCTATTCTATTTCTATTTCTATTCTATTCCTTATTCTATTCCCTATTCTATTATTCTATTTCTATTTCTATTATTTCTATTTCTATTATTTCTATTTCTATTATTTCTATTCTATTCTATTCCTTATTCTATTCCCTATTCTATTCTATTCTATTCTATTCTATTCTATTCTATTCTATTCTATTCTATTCTATTCTATTCCTTATTCTATTCTATCTATTTCTTATTCTATTCCATTCCATTCCATTCCATTCTATTCTAAACTAGATGTAATTCTTAATTCTGACTTCCCCAGCTGCAAACGGACAGTCAAAGGGACATCTGCGCATCTCACCGGAGTCCATTTTGCACCACCCGATTCCGGCAGGTTCTCCAACAGGAACAGGCGTGGTTACACTCGAAAATTAGCGGAGGTTCCGACGTGTTGAATTCTGGAAGCAGCCGTCCATCCTGCACCGGGGGGGGGGGGGAGAAGAGAGGTTCAAACTGGACATCTGGTCAGCCCAGCCATCTCAAGGCCACAATAGGGTGGAGCTGCCACTTCACGGATCCCCTTGAGTAGAGGTCAGGTGGACAACTTGGCTTTGCCTCTGGACATCGTCCACCCCCCAACTACAGGCAGTCCTTGACTTACAACAGTTCATTTAGTGACCGAAGTCACCAACGGCGCTGAAAAACAAAGTGACTTAAAAATGAGGGATCATTTTACGACTGCCACGTACGCTTCCGTGACCACTGGGGAAAAAATAAGATAAAAAATAAGATCAGGCTCGGTCACAGCGACCTGTTTTACGACCACGATGACTTAATTCTGACATCGAGGACTGCCCGTACAGGTTAGTCCTCGGCTTACAAGAGTTCGCTTAGTGACCGTTCAAACTCACAAGGGCACGGG
>NW_015386339.1:565613-567521 GCF_001527695.2 Protobothrops mucrosquamatus
TGGGCTTCTCTCCAAATTTGGCAGAGGGAGGGGGGGAAATGGGAGAAAGGCAGGCAGCGTTAACTTTTGTTGGCCTGGAACTTAAGGCAGGTTGTCACACCTGCTTAGTATCTTCTCCACCTGGGCGGGTTTCTCTGGAGCCGATTCTTTCAGGGTCTTGTTCATCTGCAAAGTAACCCAGACTTGAGAGTTGAGGCTGGAGCACTGCAGCGGAGTCTCGCCCTCCTTGTTTTTCAGGGCCACGTCGGAGCCGCGGGAGAGGAACAGGCTGCAAGGAAAGGGCAAGGTCACCGAGAAGGAAGGGGCGGGGCCCGGCGGCATCCAGCCGGGGTCAACCGCAGGAAATCAGGTGTCCAACGCGGCTCCAATGAATAGCTAGGTTTACTGTACGCTAACAGCGTGTGCAAGACACTGAACCTGTCAGCTGGGAAAAGGTTTGAGACCCGAGCACTGTGCAACGGGTGAGCTCCCGTTCCTTGCTCCAGCTCCTACCGACCGAGCTTTCAAAAGCGTGAAAATGCGAGTAGATTAATAGGTACCACTTCGGTGGGAAGGTAACAGCGTTTCATGCGGCTTTGGCATATAGCCAACGTGGCCACATGACCCCGGAAAATGTCTTCGGACAATGCTGGCTCCCTCGGCCAAGAAGCAGACATGAGCACCATGGCCTAAAGTTGGGCACGATTGGACAGGGAAGCCTTTATTCTAACGCTCTCTACAAGAATCTGAGCGATGAATGGCCATCGTCAGTCTCAAATCTCTCAGCGCCCACAAGTCCAGCCCACCTTGAATTCCATTGATTCTTACCTACCGCCAATTTGTTTTGGATGGTTAGTCGTTCAGATTCTTCTAGACAGGGTCAGCATGCAATAAACCTGTATTGATTTGAACGGCCTTGGGCTCCTGGTTTCCTGCGCCTGCCTTGTTAACCTCCTGGCCTTTGAATTTTTTTTTTTTAATATCTTTACTTGTAATGTGTGAACTCGACTTTCTAAGCTATCTGTGCGTTTCTACGGGAGGGGGGGATTGATTACTAAGCTGTTGTAAACCGCCCCAGAAGTGAGATGGATGGTTTTAATTTAATACAGAAGCAAAGAAACAAACGAGGAGGGGAGGGGGAACAACCTGCTCCCCCAGTTTTGTACTTACACTACACACTCGTAGCGGTTCTCCCGGGCTGCGATGTGCAAGGGGGAATCCCCGTGAATGTTGACCGCGTGTAAGTCGCATTTCGCAGCCAGGAGGATCTCAGCGATGTCGACGCAGCCGGAGAAAGCAGCCCAGTGTAAACAGATATTCTGCTCCTGGAAGAGAGAGATTGGGGGAGGTGGGAAGAGGCAACCCAGACTGCCTGACACATGGGAGAAACACCCCGAGTAAGATCTTCCCCCTCCTCCACAATCCGTGGGCTGCCTTCTTTAGAAGGCTCAGCTCTTTTCTTTCTCCTAGACAGGGAGATCCCCCTGTCCAAGCTCCCTGAGAAGAAGGGGGAGGACCCAATCTCTTTTTTTTTCCCCCCCTCCCCTTTCAAGGAAGGATGATTCATTTGTTTGCAAGGCACAGCAGGCTCAGGGTGCGTCCACGGGGGAGAATGCCACAGACGCAGAGGGAAAAAACTTCGGAGTTAGGGAAGACCTTGGAGCTCGCCAGATGACACATCCCTCTAGGGCAGCCAGCCTAGACAAACTGGGAAGGCTGGCGAGAAAGGAAAAGCTGGGGAACGTGAGTGAGGCTGGGTGCCCGGGCAGAGGTTGCCCGCGGGGCACCGTTCCAAACGCTTCATTCTGCTCCTCCTCTTTCTCTCCGGCCCTGCAAGTCCCAAGAGCTGATTCCCTTCGGGCGGAGAAGGGATTAATTCTGGAGTGTTAAGGATTGTCGTTTCTGGCTTTTCTCTGAAGTTCAGCCTCC
>NW_015386339.1:568998-572900 GCF_001527695.2 Protobothrops mucrosquamatus
GGGTGCTCCTCAGGGGGAGCCCCATGTAGAGAGCATTACAGTAGTCCAGGCGAGAGGTGACGAGAGCATGAGTGACTGTGCGCAAGGCGTCCCGGTCCAGAAAAGGTCGCAACTGGTGGATCAGGCGGACCTGATAAAACGCCCCCCTGGTCACGGCCGACAAATGGTCTTCCAATGTCAGCCGTGGATCCAGGAGGACATCAAGAGAAGCTTCCTGTCTCATCGGTTGGATCCCTCAGTTGGTCCAACACTGAAGGGCAGCAGCACAGGAGGACCCAATGAGATCAGGAGAAGATTCAAACGCAGTCCATCTGCGTTTGGAGGCCGCTCTTTTGAGGACAGCAAAGTCCACACTCTGCACCAAGAGGACCGCTGGTTTGAAAGAAGAGGGGTCAAAGAGGCCGTCTAGGTCAAAACGGAACAGCCCTCTCTCAACAGAGGGGGAGTGATACAACACCACCCATCTCCTGTTTACGACACAGTCTCTTTTCAGCAGTTCCAAGAAGGTTCCACACCTCCATCTGCACTACTCAGGTGACCCTGAGGACACAGGTAAACCCCCAAGTGCCCTCAATAGCTCAGAGAGAGCGCTAATGACGAGATGACTGCAAGGAATATAAATCCTTCCATTCTCCACCATTCGGTAAGAACCGGAGAAGCTTCTAAAACGTCTTCAAGGAAAAACGAAGTCCAGTTGCCTTTTAAAAAAAGCAGGTTTGGGTCAACCATGGACCTGGATGACTGGGAATCTCCACAGATGTACAGAAGGAGGAGCCTCACCTCCTGCAGGCTCCAAGGAAAGCCAGGTTCTCTATGTCTAAGCCCGGGTGGTCCCTAAAATGAGAGGGGGTCAGACCCACCCAACTTACGTTATCTCGGATGTTGATGTCGGAGCCTTTGGCCAAGAGAAGCTTCACCAGCTCCACGTGCTTGTACTCCGTAGCCCATATCATTGGCGTCCAGCCTCCGTCATCCTGGGAACAAAGGGACACCACTTGAGCAGAGGCCGAAGTCTGGCCTGGCGCTGCTTACCTTGGAGATGGAATATTACGGAAGGGGGGGAGACTGGAAGAGACTAGGTGGACCCTGACATTATTGTTTAGAAAACTGAAAGGCCCACCAAGTCTTTTGTTTAGAAGGATATTCACGTGCCAAGCAAAGAAGACCAAATAATAATGATGATGATGATGATGATGGAGAAGGAGGAGGAGGAGGAAGAGGAGGAGAAGGAGGAGGAGAAGGAGAAGGAGAAGGAGAAGGAGAAAGAAGAAGAAGAAGAAGAAGAAGAAGAAGAAGAAGAAGAAGAAGAAGAAGAAGAAGAAGAAGAAGAAGAAGAAGAAGAAGAAGAAGAAGAAGAAGAAGAAGAAGAAGAAGAAGAAGTAGTAGTAGTAGTAGTAGTAGTAGTAGTAGTAGTAGTAGTCGGAAGGGACCTTGGAGGTCATCTAGTCCAACCCCCTGCTCAGGCAGGCATCCCTCTCTCATGACCTTTCTGATCAATAGGTGTGGGGTCCTTGGTGCTCTCTGAGCAGGCTTGTTTTCTTGAAGACGTTTCATTATCAAACGAGGTAACATCATCAGTGCTAGGAAGGAGGGGGCCTTGTGGAGTGAAGGAGACAGAGAAGCATGAAGAGAAGAAGGGGAAGAGGACAAAGGAGGAAGGAGAGAGGAGGAGGAGGGAGAGAAAGAGAAGAACTGTGGGGTCCTTAGTGCTCTCTGAGCTGGCTTGTTTTCTTGAAGACGTTTCATTATCAAACTAGGTAACGTCATCAGTGCTAGGAAGGGAGTGGGGGTTTGCGCTTATTTTACATGCCGTCAGTGTTGGTGGGAAAGGACTTGGCAGATCCTGGATTGGGCTGTTGTTTTCTGTTAGCTGGTTTGCCTGAGTTGGCAGTTTCTGAATTGGGATAGTTGTTGGCTCCTTAATGATGCGTTGTGCCATCCATGGGGGACAACTCTGCATAAAGGTAGCCCCCCCCAAAGCCCCCCCTTTTCAGTCCAGCACGCTCTGTAAGGGCTCAGGAGGCCACAAAGAGGGTCGCTGGGTAGCTGAAGGCCAAATATGGGTGGCCCATTCTTCTCCTGCCACCGCGCCAAGCCTATTTGTCACCGTGTCCCCATTCTGTTGGAAAGGCCTAGAGAAGGCCAAACAAACAGAGAAAGGGGGGAGGGAGGGAGGGGAAGGGGGAGGGGGAGAGGGAGGGGGGGGGAGAAATGTCCTTTTGGTGACTCAGAGAACAACCTGAAATGGCTTTGTTGCAAGGCAACTGCAAGCATGAGAGAACGAGAAGGATGCGTGGGCTTCGTTAATTCTGGCTATAACGGATCATCGCAGAGCAGGGACCGATAAGGCAAAAGAGTTTTCTGGGCTGATTCCCATCCACCTCCTGAAAGCTGGGCAAGTGGAAAAGGATTTGGGGAAGGGAGGGAGGGAGGGGGAGGGAGTTTGGCACCCCAGCCACCATTACCCATAAGGAACATCAGTTGTACATTTATCCATAAGTCGTAAGAACCGTTGCAGGGGTTGGGTATGGCCAGTCTTAGAGAAAAGGACGAGGAACGACACGATAGCAGTGTTACAATATATTTGAGGGGCTGCCCCAAAGAGGAGGGGGTCCACCTATCCTCCAAAGCACCTGAAGGCAGGACAAGGAGCAACGGATGGAAACTAACCAACTTAAGAACTAAGCAGAAATTTCCTGACAGTTAGAACAAGTAACCTGCCTCCAGAAATTGTGAGTGCTCCAACACTGGAAGTTTTCAAGAAGAGACTGGACAGCCACTTGTCTCAAATGGTATAGGGTCTCCTGCTTAAGCAGGGGGGGGGGAGGTTGGACTAGAAGACCTCCAAGGTCCCTCCCGTTACTCTGTGTGTAACCTAAGGGTCTCTACTACCTTTACCTTTTGGCTTGGTCCTATTACATTTATATCAAGCCTAATAAGAGACTGGACGGCCACTTCCGTCTCAAAACGGTACAGGTTCTCCTGCTTGAGCAAAGGGGTTGGACTAGAAGACCTCCAAGGTCCCTTCCAGCTCTATCCTGACTTAAAAGTCGTTGTTTGGGCTGTCCTAGCAAAAGAGGAACAGGTGGCCGGACGAATGTGAGTCCCCAGTCAGAAGCAAAGTCACTCACCTGACCGTTGACATCCATCTGTTCGTTAGACAGGAGATACTGCACCACGTCGTAATGGCCCTTCTTGGCTGCCAGGTGCAAACAGGTGGATCCTTCAGCATCCTGAGCCAAAGACAGGTGATCAGGTGGAGGTGTCAGCAGAGCCGGGAGGAGGATTAGATAGGCGAGGGCAACCCAACAACACGGATGGTGGGATAAATGAGCTCGACAACAACCCTCTGGGTTTGGGGCCAGATAAATTTTGCCGGGTGATCTATGGCCAGCCAAGTGATTTCACTCCTGCCCTGCTGTCCTGTGTTGTCCTTCCTTTTTAAACATCAGCTTGCTTAGGAAGCTGCCAGCGCCATTCCTCAGAGAGTCAACGGGCCGAAAAATCCAAGCTCCTGACTCAAAAAGCATGAAGCGGCATGGCAGAGCCACTTCGAACGCACGATGCGCTGCACACTCCACAACTCTTCCGCTTTCTCCTCCTGCTCCTGGCCACTTTTTTTTACAGAGGCACGACGGAAAACGGTTTTCACCAACTGCCATCCCTCTTTGGTTTCATAGCAGCAGAGCCTCAGAGAGAAGGTCCACCCGGAGAGTGGTGAGGACAGCCCAGATGATGATAAGAAGCTTATAAGCGCTTGCATGTGCTTAGAGCGCCAAGCATTGTTAGAGACCCCATAGACACCCCCCCACACACACACACGCACACACTTCACGGTCTGTTTCTGTCGCTCCCCCTCTGGGAGGAGGTTTTGAAGTATCTATAGCAGGACTATTAGATTC
>NW_015386340.1:0-1548 GCF_001527695.2 Protobothrops mucrosquamatus
CCCAAAGCAACAGGGTTAATTTAATTTTGTGTGGTTTAGGGAACAGGTGAGCCTCTGCATAAACACTGTGCCTATGTGTGGGGATAGCCAAGCTGGAACAGAAGCAAACTAGAAAATGGTTCAAAACTCTGTGTCAAGAATGAAAGTTTGGCAGCTATGTGCCTCTTCATTTCAACTTGCCATTAGAATAAGGGGGGGGGGAGGCATTGCTTTAGAATTGGTTAGATGGGGAAATGAAACCACTATGATTCTGCTGAAGACCATGAAAGCTTGAAACCTTTCCAAGGACACTGCAGCAGGTGTGGAGAGGAAGCAGATGGTTCCCACAACAAAGTGAAATTGTTTGCATGATTTACCAGAGAGGGTGGGGATTTGGCTGAAAAAAATACTGTTTAATTCTGTGTACTGGTGCCTGGGAACCTCAGAGTTAGTTTTGCTTTGACATTACCATGCTGTGTATTCAATAAACAGTAATATTTTCAAAAACGGAATGAACCTGGACTTTTATTTGGATTCTCGAGCTGAATGTTGACACCCTGTTTCTTTAATTCTACCCACTTCCCCTACAGCTACACCACAGAGGTGATATTTGGTGAAATGTGGTACAGAGCTGGATCCTCCATAACCTTTTTAAGGGTATATCTAATACTTATGCAGATCATCCTTTTGTCTGGCAAGATTCTTATCTTGATCAACAATAAAGAAACTACCCCGAAGTAACTCCTTGAAGTAACTGCCCAAAGAGCAAAGAGGCAGCTCAGCCTGGAGTCCTTGATATGCAGGAAGAGAGCTAGGGTGGATGTTCTCTAACCTTTTTCAAGATATATCTAATTCTGGTGCAGATTTGTGCTTTAATTTGACAAAATTCCTGTCTGTAAGTGAGTAATACTAAAGAAACTGTTCTAAGGAGCTGCTTTTGTTGCTCTTGGTTCTTTGCACCTGACATGATACAAGGAAAAAAGGCAATGGTGGGATTTAGCCAGTTTGCACCAGTTCGGTAGAACCGGTAACTAATTTTTTGTTGCCCAAATGGACTTCCGGAAGCGGCATCCACACAGAAAACCAGTTCTTCACATATTCGAATCCCACCACTGAAAAAAAGGAGTTAAGATAGGTAAATCTTCCCCAGTTCTGTTTCCAATGGTATCAGCCGTTTTGATATTTGAGTGGCTTTGTAAGATAGGTACCAGATCTAGGATTGCCTGACACTGGTTCACCAGGCTTGTGTCAATATAGCTAAAGCATATTAATTGTTCTACACTTTTTCCTTCTAATGGTTGTTTTTGTGTCCCTTCCAAGTAAAGAATCAGAGATACATCAGGCTGCTGTCTTGTTTCATAAGAGACATTGGGAGATAGCTGGCTTAAAGATAAATAAAGAAAAAACTAAAATGCTCGTCAAAAACATGACCAAAATCCAGGAAAATGAATTGGTTGACAGAATAGGTGTTCAAATTACAAACAAAGTTAGATATTTAGGGATACAACTGTCTGCCAGATGCGTTACACTTAAAAGGGATAATTACGATAAATTAATAGAACAGATCCA
>NW_015386340.1:4886-7897 GCF_001527695.2 Protobothrops mucrosquamatus
CTTAAGCTAACGATAGGATTGAAACATACACATAATTGTACATATAATTGTATATATAATTGTATTATGTAGAAGAATGAGGTGTATATAGAGGTTAAGGATGATGTATTAAGTTTTTGTATCACGAGAAACAAATTGTTAGGAATATTTACTCTGGAATGCCACGTATGTCCATTTTTGTTTTAATTGTATTATAAATTAAAATTTAAAAAAAAAAAAAAAGAGAGACATTCACATTTAAAAGAAAAAGAATAAAACTTGGTGGCTACCACAAACAGTATCTTGATCTGTTCAGAAACAATGAATCAAGAATTATTTAAGAAGAGCAGAAATTTTAGTCAGCTTAATGCAGGATGAATCTGGTCATCCCTTCTTTGAAAAAAGCAAAAGTATTTAAAAAGAAATGAGGCCATACAAACAACAGAGATATGATGCAACTTTCTGGGTTTTTTTTTTATTCATTTATTTACAACCATATAGTGTAGGGATTATTGTAGGCTTACATAACCTTTAGGATATTCAGATTTATGGTTTTGTACTAGCTGTAAGGTAAAGAGACAATAAAGCAGAGAAAATATCTAGGACGGTTACAATGGCAGCTGCGTTGCACAGATCATGAAAAAGCCTGCAGGAAACGAGCCACAGGATCAGAAGAAAACGAGATATTTTCCATGGAAGAGCATCCATCTTGAAGAAGACACTATCTGATCCACTCAGATCCTCTTAAAATACTGTTAAATCTGGCCTTCCTCATAGTGCACAGGTGATCCGTTCTCACAACCGATGACAATATATCTAGGCGAAGTGTTTTCCCTGTATTCACAAGGAGGGAGGATAGAGGATCCTCTCATTTTGCAGGTAGTGACCCGGAACTGCCGCAGGCTAGGCCGCAGTCTGTTTCCAAAAGGTGTTCCTTCTCTTCCACACACAGCGGAGATTCTGTTCTTTGTGTCGTGGATAAAAGTATTCAAAGGCTTGCAACTGGGGCTGGTCATCTCTCGGCTTTACATCATTGCATTACAGTAACTTTTGCGCACATTGCTTTTGGGGTTATCGTAGTGCTGCCTCAGGAAGGTTGGATAATCAGCAGCAAAGGTGCCCAGCATCATGATAACAGCCAGGACTATGAAGAGCCCAAGGCCAAATCCCTTGAACAGCATGATCAGCTCTGCCACAGAAAAAAGGGAGAAGATGCATGAGTATCTCCACCTGACAACAGTCATTGAAACATCCAGCACTGAAATGGACCTTTCTATTTTTGCATATATATGGAAAATATTTGACATCTAGAAGGCATCTCAGACTGACAAGAGTAGTGTCAGACCTGCCCCAGCCTGGCCCTCAAGAAAGTCAGACTCTTGAATCCATTGAGTTAAATTAAAAAAGTTTTTACTGACAGAAACTGGAAGCAGTAAAGTCAGGAAGAATCTGAAAGTCCCATGGAAAACATAAAACAATTCTTTCAGTTTCCCAATCCCAAACTTCCTAACCCAGGGGTGTCAAACTCAATTTCATTGAGGGCCGCATCAACATTGCAGTTGCCCTCGGGGGGGGGGCGGAGGGTGAGGCCAGGGTGGGTGCGGCCTACTGGGTGGGCGTGGATGGAGTGGGTGTGACTTACTGGGTGGGCGTGGATGGAGTGGGTGTGGCTTACTGGGTGGGCGTGGCCAGCTCTACATCATTCGTGTCAAGGGTGCCTGTGGGGGCCTGGGCAGGAATGGGATAGATCTGAGGGTCTCTGGCAGAAAAGGGTGGGACCAGGGCAGAGCCCATCAAGCCGGATATGTGAAGTAGGCAAGGGCCATTTGCTGGCCATTTCCAGGCGATGGTGCATTTCTTCATTCCTCACAAAGGGTGACACCTCCCCAGCATGCACCCAGGGGGTGGGGCCAACGCGGCAGAGGCTGGTTCCTCGCTGTTTCCAGACAGCCTTGTGGAGCTAAGACTGAATGCATTTCAGCGTAGATGGCCACCACAAAATTGTACATTGGCTCCCAGCCGGCCTGGGCCAAGGCAGCAGGGGCCAATCCCTCACTGTTTCCAGGATGGCTTCGCGGGCCACATGAAACCACTTCGTGGGCTGCATCCGGCCCCCAGGCCTTGTGTTTGACATGTCTGCCCTAACCAGTCCACCGGCAGCCAATGTGAAGCCGAGAAGATATTTTGAGAACGCTGAGGTGCTAGGCAGATAACAGTCCACACTCAGGGCTCAGTGGCCTTGGAACCTGGCAAAAAACTAGCTTAGAAGGAGCCCATCCCATCTCTGAAGACAGTCCCCTTCCCTAATTCCTGAACAAACAGCAGAAACAAAAAATCCTAAGCATGCCATTCCCCCTCCCCCTCAGCATAATGGCAGGACACCAGAATATGAATGATAGACCTGAAAAGTACTTGACATTTGAAATAAATTTCAAACACATTGGGTATAATTCAAAGATAATCTTCAGCGAAATATACATTTAAATCCTTGCAAGAACTCCTAAGGGATATTAGGCAGGGAGGGAATTTGTTTCAGAATTTGCCCAGGGATTTTCTAAGGAGGCTACACTCTTTGCAGTTGAAACAAGCAAATGAAAGTTTTCCAGACTCTCCTATTCAGACAAACTACATTAGTTTCAGAGCTAACTTTTCTCATTGATGAATAGAAGGGCTCTTCACACATCCTTGAATTGGCAAACATGTCTACCAATGTAATATTGTAATGGTATGTGGGAATGGCCTTGGGAGACAGAAGAAAGAACCACAGGCTAGGTAACGATCGGGTAAGAGGCAGCTGAGCTGGCAGAAGGAATGTGGGCAAGGCAAGTTTCTCCAAAAGGGACCCACCCTACTTTCTTGGATTGCAGAGATGTCAAGGGAGAAATGTACTTTCAGACTAATGCTGAGATACAATATCAAATACACCTCTAAGAGAAAAGAAGAGAAATACAAATCTTAGAAGCTATATCTTAAACTATCCATCAGCACAAACCCATATCTAGGTCTTCTGAAGAGACCTAGATTTTTTTTTT
>NW_015386340.1:7997-11075 GCF_001527695.2 Protobothrops mucrosquamatus
ATGGAAAGGCTGAGTTTGAACATGCTCTCAGGGTTTCGGAGAAAAGAAAAGAGAAGATAAATTCCCAGATCTCCTACCAAGAGATCAGCAATTCCAAACAGTAGGTAGAAATTATAGGGAGGTAGATTTGAGCCAAACCTGGGAAGTGCATTTAGATGTCAAAATAGGGAAGGAGCAACTCCTCTAGAAAAAGTGAAGTGGAAGCTAAAAAGATCCTATTGGGGATCCTATGGAATGGATTGAATGCAATAATCCTAATGCCCCTTCCTATTTTGGTTTTTTGATTGTCCATCAAGGTTGACTAGGAGGCTGGCCTAGATGCCTTCAAAAACATTTTCTGTCCCTTCTGATTCTTGATTTTACTTCTCCTTCTACCCATCATGACCCAAGTAAAATCTTTAGATATTTTAGGAACTCACCTGAAACTCTGGGGCTGTTTTGATTTTTCTCAGTTGCTTTTCAGAAAAAAAAAAGCAGACAGAGCTTTCTCTGAGAGCTGTCTTTTCTCCTCTGTAGAATGTGTGGTTGGAGGCAAACAGAAAGTAAGAGAACAACTTTCCCTAAATCCTAAGCTGCCAAAAGATTTCATAATTTAGTCTCTTGGGGAAAGGCGGGACTACGAAAGGGAAAGTTTAATGAACAATCAACAGTGCAGAGATGTAGAAGAATAAGCTGGTTCTAAAAACATTGCTTGTTAACAAGAGCATCTGACTCTTTTTTTTTTGGTTCAATCTTCCTTCATATATTGAGATTTTAACTCTGCAGTAATAAATTAGGTAGTAAGATACATACCCTGCCTGTGTATCTAGCAATGTTAAAGTCAAATAAAAATACAGAATTACTCTTTTATTTTCCTAACAACAAAAAAAAAATATCTGGAAGTGATTAAGTTGGTGGGGAGAAAAATAAAACACTAGCAACTTGTTATTTAAAACAGGTTATGTGTCAATTTTAGGAGGATTGTTGGGGACAGATCCTAGACGGGTCAACTTATTTTCCAAAGCACCAGAAAGAAAAACAAGAATGGAAATCTCAAAGTGCTTTTTCAAAAGGCAACTGGACTTTGTTTTTCCTTGAAGACATTTCAGTTCTCATCCAAGAAGCGTCTTCAGAACTGAAGAAGCTTCTTGGAGGAGAAGTGAAATGTCTTCAAGGAAAAACAAGAAAGTCCAGTTGCCTGTTGAAAAAACATCTTCGGGACAACCATGACCTGGATGACTGAGACTGTCCATAGACAATGTATGGAAACTAATCAAGGAGAGAAGCAACCTAGAACTAAGGAGAAATTATCTAACGGTGAGAACAATTAACCAGTGGAATGGGTTGCCTTCAGAAGTTGTGGGTGATCCATTACTCGAAGCTTTTAAGAAGAGACCTGACAGCCTGGAATGGTATAGCATCTCCTGCTTGTGCAGGGGGTTGGACTAGACCAGGGCATTTCAACCTTTTCACCCATTGTACCACTTTTAGGATATGGCAACATCTGAGTACCACCAGTCGCCTAGCAAGGTGTCAAAAACTTGATGACCAAAAAAAATAAATGAAAAAAGTGATAAAGTACAGGTAGTCCTCGACTTACCACATTTCGTTTAGTGACTCATAGAAATTACAATGGCACTGAAAAAAGTGCCCCCCAAGCCACAGCCGAGCAAGACACCTGCCTGCCCACCCAGCGGCACTCTTCCTCCTGTCCGAGGTTTTCATTGTGGTGAACATTTCTGTTGAGGATTGGCAGTGGGCGTGGGGTGGGGGGTGTTCGGTTTTATATTCCCCCCCGTCTGCTGGGTGGTTGCAGCAGGTTTTGGTTACTTCACATGACCCTGGGACACTGTGACCATCATAAATATGAATCAGTTGCCAAGCATCTGAATATAAATCACAAGACCCTGGAGATGCTGCAACATTCCAGCTGATCGGCGCTTCTTCTGGGTTCAGCAGAAGTGCCAGAATCAGTGCTGCTTTCCAGCTGATCAGTGCTTCTTCAGGGCTCAGCAGAAGCACCAGGATCAGTGCCAAGCTCCAGCTGGAACCTGGCACTGATCCTGGTGCTTCCACTGAGCCCTGGCATCCCCGAAGAAGTGCTGATCAGCTGGAAAGCGGCACTGATCCTAGTGCTTCCACTCAGCCCTGACAGCCCTGCAGCTCCAGCCATCTCTCGCTCAGGCTTGTGCGGTGCTGCCATCGGTTCAGCTCATTCCCCTCCCCCACTACTTTTCTAGGATGGTCCATACCACCTGCCAGATGCCAATTTATCACAGGTGGTACCCGTACCACTGGTTGAAAAGCCCTGGACTAGAAGACCTCTAAGGGTTCTTCCAATCCTGTTAGTCTGTTAAGTAATAATGAAAAAAATCTGCTACAAGAAGATTGCGTAGACTGACTACAAACATTGGCATGAAAAGTAACAACAATGGTGCATTGGAAGATCTTCAAGAAATATCCTTTGCTGCAAGTAAGAACTGGTAGGATTACAAAACAGACAAACAGAAAATGAAGATGCTAAGATACTCTGGGACTTTAGAATTCATATGGACAAGTACTTGCCACATAATACCCTAGATTTTACAACTGTCCATAACAAAGGCAAAAATGTCTGGACAGTGATGCCATAGCAAGGTGCCTATGAGTGAATTCGGTGCACTGACTCTTCAGCACCTTATTGACGATAAGATGACATACATTAAAGGTGACGTATTTACTTATTATCTACCTTGCCTTTTGTTTAAAGGTAATCCTCAGCAAACATAATTGGAATCCACACCTTTGTCACTAAATACTTTGATCGCTGACAATGTTTGTTTGTTTTTTAACAAAGAACCATGTTTTCAAGAACCATGCAGGAAATCAAATCTTGCTCTTGGCCAACTCTTCAGGTTTGTACAAATGAGCATTAGGACTTGTTTCCTGAAGGACTTCCACATTGCACTTACTCAGAGGCACTCTGCTCCTCCTCAGACATTGATGTCTCTTTCAGTTGTGGTTTTGGCAGTGATGATAAGGCAACATCATTGCTCAGACCCAGCTGTGAAATATGTTCATGCAGAAACATGCTATCTTCCAGAATGTCCTTGCATCACG
>NW_015386340.1:12289-14715 GCF_001527695.2 Protobothrops mucrosquamatus
ATTATTATTATTATTATTATTATTATTATTATTATTATTATTATTATTATTATTATTATTATTATTATTATTATTATTATACTTCACCAGATACATTGTCATTGCTTGTACCAATGGATTCCCTGTACCCTATGAGGAAGGTAAAATCTACCAGTATCTGAAATTGATCTGAGTGGATCAGATAGTATCTCCCTCAAGATGGCTGCTCTTCCATGAGAAAGATCTCATTTTCTGCTGAATCTGTGTCTCATTTCCTGTACTCTTTTTCACGATCTGTGCTCAGTTGCTACCATCGTAATCTACCTACATATTTGCTCTGCTTTTGTTTTGTCTCATTACCCTTCACCCAGCACAAACTAAAACTCTGGCTTATCCTGAACGTTATGTAAGCCAGCAATAATTCCTATATCAAACGGTTTTAAATAAATGAAGAAAAAAAAATAACAAAGTTGCATTATATCTCTGTTGTGTGTATGGCCTCGTTTCATTTTAAATACTTTTGCTTTTTTTCAAAAGAGTGATAATCTGATTCATCCTGCATTAACCTGACCAAAATTTCTGCTCTTATTAAATGGTTCTTGATTCATTCTCTCTGAACATGTCAGGGTCCTGTTTGTGATGGCTGCCAAATTTTATTTTTTCTTTTAAACGTGTATGGGAAGTTAGCCCAGAGAAGGAAATATTAAAAAGGCAGAAAGAAAGATATTGTTCACCAAAAGGATTTTTAAAAGCATTTTTTGAAAAGCAAAAACCAAACCTGGCCTCATCTCTTTGCCCAAAGCAGTAGCTAGTCTTATACAAATGCAGATGTGGAACCATCAGGAAGTTTGGAGCCAGGGATCTCAAGACAAAAGAAGCTCTTAAGAGTCATTAGCCCCATCACCTGGGAAGCATGATATGATAATGGGATTAAACCACAGATATCAAGGCCTAGAAAAACACTCAGAAATAACCTCAAAGTTCATGCCACAGGAACAGGAAACTATTCCAAGCAGGGCTGGAGGGGGTATAAAAGCCCTTCTACCCCATGTGCTCTTTTTTTTTCTTCTCCTCTGCTCCTTCTTGCAAGGACCATCTTTCTTCTGCAATAAACTGTAACCTTCTTCCCAAAGCAGTCGCCATATTTGCTTATTTATTCCCGGCTTGGATGAACCAGGATGAAGACTTACTTTTAACACGTGAATGGCTCTTCTGAAACAATATAGCAGCCCGAGGTAGCTCTAGATTTTTACTTGGAATGGATGCAAAACCAACCCTCAGAAGGAGAAAATGTAATACCTATAAGCAACATGCTTTAGCTGTATTCACACAATACCTGGTGAACCAGTGTTGGGCAATCCTAGATCTAGTAGCTATCTTAGAAGGATATTCAACTATCACAAAGACTGACATAATTGCAAACAGAACTGGAGGTCTACCCATCTCCACCCCTCCCTCCCTCCCTCCACCCTTTCTTTCTTTCTTTCTTTCTTTCTTTCTTTCTTTCTTTCTTTCTTTCTTTCTTTCTTTCTTTCTTTTTTTCTTTGTATCACTTGTGTGGTATAGCTGCAGGTGAAGGGGCTGGAATTCTGGGAGTTGTAGTCTACACATCTTAAAGTTGTCAAGTTTGAGAAACACTCCTTTAGATCATCTTAGTTAGACCAAAAATGTCTGTCTTTATTCCATTTTTTTAACCCAACACAATGAAGAGACTCATTGGGTTACAACAATAAAACAAAAGGAGGGGGGATGGCTCTCATAATGGAGGGACATTCTGGAAGAGAGCATACCCAAAGCTTCTCTTCAGTAGCTCCTTCAGTAAATGAACACATCTGAATAGGTGGCAAGGATAAAGATGCAATTTCCAGCATGGTTCTTGAAATATAACTAATCTGCACATGTATATTTGTTTGTAATGAATCACACTTCTAGGTTCATATGTATTTTTTAAAATGCAAAGTCTCAAGGGGAATTTTGTAAAAAGAAAAATTTTAAGTACTATGTGGGTGGGTCATGTACAGAGCATATGGAGCCCTTTAACCATTAGATGACATTTCTGAAGTCTATCACAGGCTAAAGCAGTGTTTTTTGAAGTTGGCAAATAATAAGCAATAATATTAACAAAACATAACCGAATCTTTGTAGTGATATGTTTGTTTGTTTTTTTTTAAATAAATTTTTTATTAATTTTTTATTAAGAAGCAAGAACATAAATCTTTTATAACAATATCAACCATAAAGAAATCATCATCAAACAGTACATTCACGGACGTGTCCGGTGTCCCCCTCCTGCACCCCCCTCTCACCTACCTACACCTTCCTCCTCCTTATCTTACCACCACTCCTCCTTCCTCCCTCTTTCCTGCTTCCCTTTCTCCCTCAGTCATCCCGTCAGTGCAGTTGGGGTATCACCGGGCACCTCCTTAGAAAATCATACATATATATAT
>NW_015386340.1:17612-19272 GCF_001527695.2 Protobothrops mucrosquamatus
TCTTCTGGGTGTGCCTCAAGTTCTTTGACTTTCTTCTCTTTCTTTAAATGCCACAACAATGTTAAATACATTTATCAGTAAAGCACTAGTTATCTTAGCCTTATAATATAAAATGCCAGATGAATACTCTCAGATACTGTGAGGTCCTTAATGAATAAGGCTCCTCTCTTGTTACTCATTCCTCTCTCCTCTCTATTTCTGGTTAGCACAATCAAAGACTGAGATTATTTTTGTCTAAAAAGTGTTGAATGGAATGCTAATGATGGTCTGGTTGATGGTCTGAGGAAAGACTTGTTGAGCCCCAGATTTAGTATTTGTCTTGCCCATCAAGATTTTTTATGAAAAAACAGTATCCAAAAGAAATGTACTTACTTCCATTTTTTGATGTGTCTGCAGAAGCAATACTTAGTCTTAAAGTACATCATTATTATTCCCTCTCTGCAGCTCAGTTATGGCTCTTTTGACCTTGCATTGAGTGATAAAATGCAGTTTCCTTCTTTCTTCTGGATGACTCCTAATGAAAACCTCCATTATGTTGGGATTATTCAGCTCTTGAAACATTTTGGATGGAATTGGATTGGCCTTCTCATCCCAGAAGACACCACTGGAGAGAGATTTTTCAGAATTCTGAGGCCAAAATTAATTCAGAGTGATATTTGCATTTCTTTAATTCAATTTATTCCAAGACTGACAAATTATGAGTCCAGTACCTTCCGGAACAATAATCTAAATAACATAGGTCGTTCCCTATGGTATAGTAAAATCAATGTAATACTTGTTTATGGAGACATGCAATCTATAGAAGGTTTACGAGTAATTCTTGAATGCTATGAAATTACTAACAGTGTCCCATTAGAGAGGGTTTGGATCATAAGTGCTCTGTGGGATGTCACTTCCGTCTTTGAGCCCCAGAAATTCACAGCATTGTCCTTCAATGGCAGTTTGTCTTTTGCCCTACACACAAATATGGTACCAGGTTTTCAAGAGTTCCTTGAGAACCTAAATCCATATCACTCTAAAATGTATTTCCTACCTCAGTTCTGGGGTGCTGCATTTATCTGTTCATTTCCAACGTACAATGTATATGCACCCGGCAAAGGAAACTGCACTGGGAAAGAGGATCTGCGGAGTCTCCCTGGAACTGTCTTTGAAATGGAGATGTCTGGCCAGAGCTACAATATTTACAATGCTGTGTATGCTGTAGCACATAGTCTCCATGCTATGTATTCATCCAGAGCCAGGCAGAAGAGAACGGGCAATGGAGAGAAGTGGAATTTGCTGAAAGTCCAACCTTGGCAGGTGAATTATGGTGCCTCCTAATATAATGGAAATGTAGCCATAATAACATATTAATTTCAATTTTTACAAAATTCACTAACAGTATATTTTTACTCCAATCCCATCTGCATTTACCTGAACAAAACATGATTTCGTTTAGGTAATGTAGGAGATTACCAGGCTGAGCCCGAGGGTGGGGTCAAATGCATCATGAGTCTGGCATCTCTCTACCCCTATAAGAGACCTAAGTCCAGCCCTCTTTAAAATCCATTCACTCCTTTCTGGCACCAATTCACCTTGGCCATTAATAGTTCAGAGTCTTGTGTATAGATAGCACGAAATAAAATTGTAGTACTGTTCTGGTTCCTGAGTGCTTGCATCT
>NW_015386340.1:22511-28318 GCF_001527695.2 Protobothrops mucrosquamatus
TGCATCTGCATCAAAGAGTCCTGTAAATCCTTTAAAGTAACATAAGGTGGTGAAGAGGGTGGAGGAGTTTTAGCTCTCTGTTGTGTAGCCTGTACTGCTGGAGAGGCAACAGCTGACTTAAGTGCTGGAGGAACTGCACCTCGTTTAGAAGCCATTCTAAGGTTTAAAAATTTTTTTAATATACAGTCCAAAACAGTTAGAAATCAAACAAATTCTCCTTTAATTTTTCTTATTTTTTGGAGATTTTTCCTTAATTTTTAAAGATTTTTTACAGCTTTAACAATGTAGCCATCCACAACCGGAAGGAAAGTAAAAGTATCTCTTTAGAACAAAGAAGTGGCAAACCGCAGCCATTTTTTTTCTCCAAAAAGTAACTTTCAATTTTCAATCCTTGAGAAGAGTACTTTAAAGTCTGAGTCAAAGTTTTAAGTTCTTTATAAAAAAATTCAGACTTCCTAGTTAGCTCCGTCTGTGAAAGGTACTCACAATTAATTCAAAAAAAATCAGAAGTGGAGACGGCGTCTGGCTTCGCTTGCAGCGAAGACGTCCCGATCTGCGGAGAAGCTCAGAGCTCCGGAGGAGTTCTCACCTTCACCTCGCTGGGAAGACCCAGGGAGGCTAGGGAACTCGACTCCTACTCACGAGCAAGCTCTCCTTCTCTCCTTTGCCCGGAGAGAAGTTTCAAAGCGCCAAACAGCTGTTAAGCGCTGTTTCAGCACTTTTTACGCAGTCCTGAACGGGAGGCTGTCAAAACAACCCCCTTCGGCAGCCGCCGAGCCACCGGAAGTGTCAACCGGTTGAAAGTTTTGATTGATTAAGAGAACTTATATTTAGATATATTAATGATTTTATTTGAATTAATTTGATTATAATATTATATATAGATAGAGAGGGAAACTTCAAGAAATATTGTGTGAACTACAGAATATATTTATAATGCTATTGTTTTCTTTCTGTAATTGATCATCATATCTCCACGTTGGCTCTTAAGCTTCTGTTGGTGCAAAATGGAAAACTAATAAAAATTGTTTAATAATAATAAAAAAAAGAATTCCTCAGCCAGCATCTTAGTAATGATATACTGCAGTGGTGCCAGAGGCGGCACTCAGAGCCCTCTCTGTGGGCACGCGCGCCGTCGCCCCAGTCCTAGGCCTTCAGCTGGGTTTTATAAAACCTTTTCGCTTTAGGCCTCCACTGCCATTTGCAAAAAAAAAAAAAAAAAAGGTTCAATCAGTCAATTTCAACTTCTCACGGGAAAAAAAAGTTCTTGCAAAGTTGGAATTGATTGATTGAACTTTTTAGTGCCACCCAGTCTGCTGTTACCACCACAGTCACACCCACCCAATGGGCCACGCCCACCCAATGGGCCACACCCAGCCAATGGGCCACACCCACCCGGCACCCGACGATGCATAAGTGGGTTTTGGGTTGCAGTTTGGGCACTCGGTCTCTAAAAGGTTCGCCATCACTGATATACTGTATACATCAGACATGTCAAACCCGCAACATCACATGACGTCGCGCAACATATCGGGACAGTTTTGCCATTGCCGCCAATGGGGTGGGTGTGGCTTCTGCCGGCCCGCGGGCTGGCAGTTTGACACCCCTGGTATACATGATATGTATATGATTATATAATGATATAATGATCATAATAGCAGCCCTTCTTCCCTCACAAGCTCTGATGATATAATGAGAAGAAACTGTCTTTAGATACAAGGTCATGGGAATGAAAATCATATTACAGATGTTGACCAAAAGGGAAACACATTGCACTGGAACCCCGCACTGTATAATAAACTTCCTGTACTGCACACACTGATAACTAGGATGTTATGAAGAAGTTTTTCTGGTTTTCTTCCTTGTAGAACTATTTCCATGCTTTTTTCTTTTAACAAAATTCCCCTTGACAATTTGCATCTTTAAGAACACTTATGATTCAGAACTGTGATTCCTTACACAGAAATATACATTTTTTTAAAAAAATTCTTTGTTTATATTGGAAACATTTATTTATTCTGGAAATGTTCATTGTCCTGTCTCGGAATTCAGTTTTGATAGGTTTGCAGAGTCTCTGTGTACAGTATGTGCATCTTGTTTTCCTGATATCAGATAGGATCTCTTCCAACAGAGATGAACTTTGTGGCATGTCCGAATTTGCTAATCCTTCTTTTTAAATTCAGATATAGGTTAGAATACCCTGAACATGTTCTGTTCAAACCAGCTATCATTAGAACTGATTGCTTTTGAAGTTTATTTTTTCCAAACCTGGGTCAATAAAATAGGATCAACACTGCAGATAGGTTTTGTCAAATTATAGTTTTCTTTTCAGATGTGGCTGATCCCTTAAAAAATACAATGCAGGAGAAAAATTAGGAGAAAAGGTTAAGTAAAGCATGTCAGTTTAGGTTTTATCAACCCCACAGTTCCCCAATCACACAATTTATTCTAGTCTAGTCACTTTTACCACAGTTTGTGAAAAGGGCAGCAGGTGCAAGAGAAAAATTCATTTACTGCTAAGTCACAGTAAAATAGACATCTGGAATTCTCTATTTTTTTAAAAAATACCTAACTTTAATTTGCTTTGACTATTTCAGTTTAGTTATGGATGCTGGTTACCAAGATAATATTTGTAAATATTTCTTATACTATTATTCTGGGCTGACAGTCCTAACACAATAAAATGAATTTTATTAAGTAAAGAGCAAAATGAATCTTTTTGAAGACAGTAAGAACTAGAGAACCTGTCACAGGTTGACTTTTTCTTAAATGTCTCCAGGACCTTGTCTTTTATTTCAACCCACTTAAGTCAGAGTTCCCCCAAAATCTATTAATTATTCCTGTTTTCTGTTTGATGATGGGTGGTGGTGATGGTTGATAAGCTCTGGAAATGCTCTTTTTAATGTGGTAGTACCAATGTTGTGGAAGTTTCTGTCCCTTGAAACCAGGTTGGTCTCTACTTCATTATTTCAGGAAAATATTAAACAGTGATCTATTGAAGAGGGTTTTTGACATAGTATTGGTACATAGCACTGTCTACTTGGATGCTCTTTCAACAGATAGTCCTCAACTTTCATTTAATGACTGTTCAAAGTTACAACATCACTGAAAAAAGTAACTTATGACCATTTTTCAATCTTACAACAATTGCAGCATCCCATGATACATGAAATGATTTATGGTCTGGCCATTTTATTATTGTGACTGGATGAGTCTCTTCATTGTGTTGGGTTAAAAAAAATGGGACAAAGACAGACATCTCAGGTCCAATTGAGACGGTCTAAGGCTGTGTTTCTCAACTTTGAAAACTTTAAGTTGTTTAGATTTCAACTCCCAGAATTCCAGCCCCTTCAGTTGTAGCTATACCAAAGAGATGATAGAGGGGAAGAAAGGAGTGGAAATGGGTAAATCTTTCAGTTCAGTTTGCAATAACGTCAGCTGTTGTGAGAGCAGAGTGTCCTTCTAAGATAGCCACTAGAACTAGGATTCCCTGAGACCAGAGCTTGTGTGAATACAACTAAAGCATGTTAACTATAGTGCACTTTCTCCTCTTGATGGTTGGCTTTACATACCTTCCAACTAAAATATCTTGAGCTACACCACACTGCTGTGTTGTTTCAGAAGAGCTATTCATATTTAAAAGAAAAAGAATAAGACTTGGTGGCCATCACAAACGGGACCCTGATGTGTTCAGAGAGAATGAATCAAGAACAATTTAAGAAGAACAAGATTTCCCTCAGCTTAATGCAGGATAAATCTGGTCATCCCGTCTTTGAAAAAAGCAAAAATATTTAAAATGAAAATGAAGCCACACAAACTACAGAGATGTAATGCAACTTTTTGTTTATTTTTTAATCATTCAATTTAAAGCATGTGGTAGAGAAATTATTGCTGACTTACATAAAATTTAGGATATTCAGAGTTTTGGTTTTGTGCTGGCTGAAGGGTAAAGAGAAAAAAAAAGGAAAGCAGGGCAAATATCTAGGTAGGTTACAATGGTAGAAATTGAGCACAGATCATGAAAAAAGTGCAGGAAATGAGCCACAGGATCAGCAGAGAATGAGATCTTTTCCATGGAAGAGCAGCCATCTTGAGGGAGGCTCAATCCGATCAATTCATATCATCTTCAAATACTGTTAAATCTGACCTTCCTCATAATGCACAGGCAATCCGTTCTCACAAGCAATGACAATATATCTGAGTGAAGTGTTTTCCCTGTAATCACAAGGAGGTTTGGTGGATGATCCTTTCATCTTGCAGGTGGTGACCTGGAACTGCTTGTTGCTACGTCGCAATCTGTCATCAATAGCTACTCCACCAGTCCCGCACACATCAATGATGTTGTTCTTTGTGGTATGGATGAAGCTGTTCACCTCCTTACATTTGGGCTTGGTCATTCCACGTTTTTGCATCATTTTATTACAGTATTGATCTCCAACATTGCTTTTGGGATTATCATAGTGCTTGGTCAAGAAGTCCTCATAGGTCTGACCAAAGGTGCCCAGGATCGTGACAGCAGCCACGACTATGAAGAGCCCAAGGCCAAATCCCTTGAACAGCATGATCAGCTCTGCCAGAGAAGAAAGGGAGAAGATACATTAATATCTCCATTTGAAATATCTAGCACTGAAATGGACTTTTCTATTTTGGCTACGATGGAAAATATTTGACCTTCCATATTGTCAAATATGGGGGATTTTCCTCAGAAGCTCCTCCAGGGAATTTCTAAGGAGGCCACATCCCATCCAGTGGAAGGAAACTATTGAAAGTTTTCCAGACTCTCGTATTCAGACAACAACTACATCAGTTACCAAGCTGACTTTCTTTAGTGCTGAATGAAAGGGCTCTTCAAACATCCTTGAACTGGAAGTTCTATCAATGCAATATTGTAAAGGTATCTTGGGAGACAGAAGGAACAGCTACTGGCTAGGCAGTGGTCAGATAAGAGGCATCTGAGCCAGCAGAAGCAATGAGTTCAAGGCAAACTTCTTAGAAAGTTCCCTGGACTATAAAGGTAACGGAGGTGGAAAGATGTACTTTCAGAATTGCAAGGTACCATTAAGACATACTTACAATATGGATTGAGCTACTACTCCTGGGTGTGCCTCTTGTCTGGACTACCACACAAGGCAGAAAAATATTGGCTCTATTCCTTGGGAACCTTTACCTAACCTTTACTGCCTCTTTGTCGTCTATAATCACTGCATTCCTCTGAGTTCTCTCCCCG
Organism: Protobothrops mucrosquamatus; assembly: GCF_001527695.2. Classification (NCBI taxonomy): domain Eukaryota; kingdom Metazoa; phylum Chordata; class Lepidosauria; order Squamata; family Viperidae; genus Protobothrops; species Protobothrops mucrosquamatus. The sequence continues at coordinate 27,739 of NW_015386340.1, forward strand.
CAAAAAAATCTTTATATCCCCTATGACTATCCTTGGATAGAGTGAGAATTAAAGGGAAAATACTCCTTTAATGTTAGAACTTCAAGAACAACTGTAGTCTATCTCACTCATGAGCTTGGAAGGAGCTGAGATCCAAATCGTCAGGAAGGTGGGGCAGCCCTTCAATGTGGTACAAGCCCTACAAAGAAAGTAGCTTAAAATGAATCCCAGCTAAGTACTGACAAGCCTAATCCAGCTCAGTGATGAATAAAATCTCCCATAAGAAAATCATCTTGTCATTTTAGCCTTCTCTGGTCTTAGACTCACCTGAATATGATCTTGAAGAAGAGATGGGTTCTCAACCTTTCGTCTTCCTCTGTCCTTCTTCTTCAATGGTCCCATTATATAAATGGTCCACCTGCAAGGGAGGGGTGGAGCAGGAAAGGCCTGCAAGTGAGCCCACCTCCCAAAAAAGAGGAAGAGAGCATGGACAGACATTAATTTCAAAACAGGGAAAAAAGTTCACGTGTGCAAGGACATTTTGGAAGAGAGCGTGTTTCTGCATGAACATATTTCACAGTAGGATCTGAGCAATGCTGTT
>NW_015386340.1:28670-31668 GCF_001527695.2 Protobothrops mucrosquamatus
CTGTTGGCTTATCATCAATGGCGAAACAACAACTGAAAGAGATATCAGTGCTGAAGCTTCTCAAGGAGCAGAGTGGCTCTGAGGAAGGGCAATGTGGAAGTCCTTCAGGAAACAGGACCTTCTGCTCACTTGTACACATCTGAAGTGTTAGCAAGAAGGAAGATGCAATTTCCAGCATTGTTCTTGTGTTAAAAACAAATATAGCTAGTCTGCACAGTTATATTTGTGGGTAATGAATCACACTTCTATATTCATAAGTGTTTTTAAAGAGGCAAATTGTCAAGGGGAATTTTGTAAAAAATAGAAAACTATAGGAACTGTCTCGGAGGGCCAAGCACAGAACATATGAAAAACCTTTACCATTAGATGATCTTTCTGCAGTGTGTCATACACCAGACGAATGTTGTAGCTGACAACATTAAAATATGTGGACTTCAATTCCCAGAATTCCACAACCAGCACGTTGGCAATCATATAATGTTTCTGAGATTCATTATTGGGTAAACTATTAATAAAGAATATCTATGTATATTCTCAGTCATCTAGGTCCCAAAGGTTGTGCCTTTTTCAAGAGGCAACTGGACTTTTTTTTTCTTGAAGACATTTTGCTTCTCATCTGAGTCCATCTTCTGCACAGAAAGGATCGCTGGTTTGAAAGAGGGGTCAAATAGGCCATCTATGTTAAAATCTAGCAGCCCTTTCTCAACAGAGGGGGAGGGATACGACATCTCCTATCTCCTACAACACAGTCCTTTCAGCTGTTCGAAGAAGATTCCACATTCATTTGCACTATTCAGGTGACCCTTAGGACACAGATAGCCTCCAAGTGGCCTCAATGACTCTCAGAGGGATTACTAATGATCAGATGACTGCAAGGAATATAAATCCTTCCATTCTCTATCATTCAGTCAGATCTAAGACGTTTCTCAGATGAGAAGTGAAACTTCTTCAAGGAAAGAAATAAAGAAAATCCAATTGCCTCTTGAAAAAGCATCTTTGGGATAGGGATGAAGATTGTGATCCCTCAGAAATCTTCAGATAGTGCAACAACATTCTTCCCACCTTTCTACTTTAAACAAAATGGGGTGAGGGTGGAGTTCTGATTTCACTGTGTTTTATCATGATTATGAGATGTGGCGTTGTTGGTCTTATTTAGCATGAAAGGTGAGGGAGCCCAAAATATGGTGGATGGTTTCTTTCAGTTTTTGAAACAAATGCAAACATGGACATCTATGTTGGAGGGAGAGAGTTAAAAACTCAAGTTCATGGCTAAAAACATGTGGCTAAAAGTCCATCAATGGTTATATGTCATGCAGTTTTTCATTTGCACAAAATGTCTTGAGTTTTTTTACTCTATTCCATAGATGCAAGTGAATGCTAAGGATTCACTGTGCCATGAGAAAGCCAAACAAACAAAGAAAAAAATCCTAAATAGATAGATAGATAGATAGATAGATAGATAGATAGATAGATAGATAGATAGATAGATAGATAGATAGATAGATAGATAGAAAAAAATATAACACAACATGAGTTCTATTCCTTACCTATATTTTTCATGGAGGAGTGAGGGTGAAATTTCAGCCAGGTCTGAAGATTTGACATTGAGTCACCATTGTATCTCCATCATAGTGGACTGGCCTTCTTCCCTCACAAGCTGTGATGGGATAAACAGTTTATCTTTAGTTACAAGGCCATTGGAGTGAGTTGTCTTTCAAAGTACGGATGGTGACCCAAAAGGGATACCCACTGCATTGGATGAAGTTCTTCTGGTTTTCTTCCTTGTAGAACTATTATCATTTGCTCCCACCTTTGTATCATGGTACTAAAGCATCTTTCAATCTTGCAGGTGGTGACCCTAGGAAGGAGGCAATGGGAAACCGCTTCTGAAAAACTTGCCAAGAAAACTGCATGGATTTGCCCAGTAAGAATTGGACACAATTGAACAATGGAAAAAAGTAGCATTATAGAACAATATCTTTTTTTCTTAGAATGCAATCTCTCTCTCTCTCTCTCTCTCACACACACACACACACACACACACACACACATACACACATCTGGACATTTTGGAGTGCTCTTCTAAAAGGGTTTTGCTTTCTTGGCCTTCATCTTTATTTAGAAGTACAAGTGGCTTACAATAAATACATGCACATTTGGATTTCCAATGTGATTGGTAATTATTTATTTTATATGAAGAGGAGAAAGAGAAAGACAGAGAACACAAAAGGGTGGAGTTTCCAACAGCACAAGCCAATGGTGCTTTCACAGTTTTCCCTCAACCCCTATGGACAACTCTAACTTTGAATACATTCATATCATGTTATAGAGATATATATCATTAACATTTATACTAGATTTCTGTATAGGAAAATGATTGAGAAATGAAGAATCTAAGGGGAAAAATTAATTCAGTTTTCCAAACAGTCATTTGGTTGCTAATTCCAATAATAAAAAAGTTGTTTATTTATAGAAAATAACCTTAATTCTTCAGTCATGATAGATGATGGAGAAAATGCATCTTTTATATCTACTCTGACAAAAGGGCACAGCTAGGTCTACTTCTCCAGATTATATTTATTCCATTACCATCAACTGTGGCAGGACAGAGGCAGAGTTGGCATCAGTTTGGATCAGAGGGGTGAAAAAATCACCAGGACCCAGTTTAGGCACTGCCACCATGTGCATTTCTCCAGAATGCATATAAAATGATGTTACATCTTAAGGTTCTAACCTTCTGAGCAAACCTAGGGAGGAAAAAGATAGTGGGAACAGGAGTAAGAATTTGGAGCACAATAGAAACATTTGTTGTGCTTTTAGCCTGAAATTCCTTCTAAACCCAGATGTGAAAGAAGTTAGGATGTTGCCCTAATGTGCACCATAGAATTCTCTAATTAAATCTAGCTTTCCCAAATTTTTCTCGTTAGTGTAAACCTACCTAAAGCTACCTAACACCCCCTGTAACCTAGTTAATCATATCTAAACCTAAACCTCCCTG
>NW_015386340.1:32071-34735 GCF_001527695.2 Protobothrops mucrosquamatus
AAACATTTGTTGTGCTTTTAGCCTGAAATTCCTTCTAAACCCAGATGTGAAAGAAGTTAGGATGTTGCCCTAATGTGCACCATAGAATTCTCTAATTAAATCTAGCTTTCCCAAATTTTTCTCGTTAGTGTAAACCTACCTAAAGCTACCTAACACCCCCTGTAACCTAGTTAATCATATCTAAACCTAAACCTCCCTGTTTAAATTACTTCCTGTATGGTATGAATGTTTCCTCATCTCCATTACCCAGAAAATGTGTTTCTGTAATAAACCTCTTGTGACTGTGTTGTGGGACTGGTTGGTTTGTTTTGTGATTCTCTTTGTATGCATGATTCTGCTTTCCTCATTAAACCAGAGCAACTGATGTCTAAAAAACAACCTGTTGGTGATTGAGGTTCATTGGAATTGTCTCAACATCCTTCTGGTTAGCTAATAACATGCTGGTCAATCCTTGGAAACCGTTATGACCACATGCGTGCTTTTTCATAACTTTAAAATCCAGGGGAATGGAGGAATCATGTTGAGGTGAAGAAATTAGTGCTGTGCTGTGCCGTGCATGTACAAAACCCTACAACAGACCTGAAAAATAAAGTTGCAAAAAACTCTGGAGATGCCTAACTTTAATTTGATGCTGTTAAAAATGTTATTTATACTCCTTTCAAGGTCTCATGGTGATATTTTCTAGACACTCATCAGTTGGGGGAATATTAACATGATTCCTATATTTGTAAACAAATCACTAAAAGTAGCCTTATTGAAGTTGGTAATTAATAAACTATTGCATGTGGAGAAGGCAGTTCAGAGATAGGCCATACAGGTTAGGTGCATGAATTTATAGCTGGCAGAGTGGCAAGTGGATACCTGGGGAAAGATAAGACTGCTTTATAAATAAATGAAGGTGTCATGATCCCTGAGAGAAAGAAGGATTGTTATAGTGAAAAGACAGAAGAAAGAAACTCAGGATTTAAAACTGAATATATGATAGCTAGCAAGGTAGATAGATAGATAGATAGATAGATAGATAGATAGATAGATAGATAGATAGATAGATAGATAGATAGATAGATAGATAGATAGATAGATAGATAGATAGATAGATAGATAGATAGATAGATAGATAGATAGATGCATACATACAGGTAGGCACACAGGCAGGCAGGCTGGCTCTTAGTCTCTAGGAGCCAATCTATCATTATTATTAGAACTATCTTCTATCTGTAATAAACATGTGCCTACTCCAACCATGTCAAGAACTCCAGTTCATAGCATTTGCAAGAGAAGTCAGTGTTCAACAATGGCAAGATAATGTAGTGGTTAGATGTCACATATCACGGTGTTCCATTGACCAACTTACTGAGGTTGACTCTTTTTCTCCCCCCCCACTCCCACCCCACATGTACTGTATGTATGAGTCCAGTTTTGTGTTCCTACATAGGGAGACATATTGTATTAACTGTTGAACTAACATCCAGGAATACATTGCATTGAACATTTGACTATACTCTATGTAAATGATAGATAGATAGATAGATAGATAGATAGATAGATAGATAGATAGATAGATAGATAGATAGATAGATAGATAGATAGATAGATAGATAGATAGATGATGGATTAGTGCTGTGTTAGAAAAATTCCCCAGCAGTGACACTGTGGAAAGTGTCTGCTATCTTAAGATCAAGGCTAAAATTATTTGATATGAAATAAAATCAACTCATATAAAACATGATTGACTCCTGCTCAGATTAAAAAATGCCACTGGGTCTTTTCCTGCCTTCAGGAGCTGACACAGAGGAATTGACAAGAGAGTTGACACCCCATGCTAATCAGATGATTCATCTTCATGCACCAATGCAAAATCTCCTTCCTCATAGTGTACAGGCTTTCCATCCAAGCATGCAACGACTATGTTTTTGGGCGAAAGATTTTCTTTGTAGCTACAAGGCGCTCGAGGGTTGGACCCTCTCAAAGTGCAGGTGGTGACTGTAAATATCTTTATGCTATGGCGTAGCTCATGCCCATAAGACACCCCTTTTCTGCCACACACGTCAGTGATGTAGGCCTTGGTGTCATGTATAAAGGTATTGACTAGCCTGCATTTGGGCTTGGTCATTCCCCGGTTTTGCATCATGGCATTGCAATAGTGGTTTCCAACGAGGCTCCTTGGGAAGTCATAGTGCTTCATGAGAAAGTCCTAGTAGCTAAAGGCAAAGGATCCCAGTATGAATTCAATTGTTAGGAGGAGAAGCAGAGTGTGGAAGGATTCTTTGAAAGGCATCAGTCATTCCACTGGAAAGGGCCTACTTCCATGGGGAAAAAAAATCAGCTGGCAGAGTGCAGGAGAAGAGTCTTTTCGGTTGCTGGTATTGGGTATGTCTAGTTTAATGAAGAGAAGGACGAGGGAGGACATGATAGCAGTGTTCCAATATCTCAGGGGCTGCCACAAAGAAGAGGGAATCAAGCTATTCTCCAAAGTTGTTAGCCACTTTTCAATTTCTCCTCCTTGTAGTATATTGTAGAACTGCTTGGCAATGAGTGGGAAAATAACAGTTAGATGTTTCAACCAAAACCCATGCAGTTCATCTTCACCTGGTGCTGACCAATTTTTGATCTTCCTTGCTCTTTTTTCTACCATTTTTGTTGTTATTACTAGTTCTTTCATCA
>NW_015386340.1:36961-40528 GCF_001527695.2 Protobothrops mucrosquamatus
CTTCAGGGGTGCTGTCTGTAGGTGGAGGAGCCACTGGGAGCGTTGTCCTGTGGTTCCTAGCTAATTTGAAGGAAATTGGATGAACTTCACTTTTTGACCACTAGGGGTCGCTATCTGCGTATCAGCTACCGGGGTGATCTTCTTTCGAGGTACACCCTTTGTCCACTAGAGGGCTTTCTCTGGGCGTGATTAAAGGCTCGCGTGCAGCTCCTCCTTTAACCACTAGGGGGTGTCTGAAGAGAGGTCAGCCAAATTCTTCCTATTACCACGTACCTGCAAAGGCCACTGAGAGGCATGAACTCCCACCTGGTCGTTAAGTTGCAGGCTGGAACACACTGGGGTATTCAGCTTGTAATAATAGGCAAGGATTGATGGCTATGTGGCCTTCTTCTGTGACACTCAAAACTGGAAGAAAGGTCTAGTAGTGGTGTAGACTTGCTTGAATTAAATTATCAAATTGTTGTGATGTGAAAATAGAAGCAGACAAAAAAAATTTTTCAAGGTGTCATGTGCAGATAGGCCACTAGGGGGCGCTACTGTCCTGCTATTGGGGCTGGTTCTGCTCTTGCCTCCAAGATTCCCTTAACACCGGTTGAAATTCCAGGCATTCCTTAGGGGGGGGAAGTGAGTGAGAGAGAGCAGCTTAATGATTTAATTGCTCTCTTCCTTGACGATGGTTGCTAAGGTCAGTGAACAAAGGGACGGGAAGGGGCCCCTTTTTGGAGAAGAAGCGATCGGTGCTTGCTTGTTGATTTAAATCTTTAGTTTTAAAGTCGCTTGGCAATCCCAAACAGTTCTATTGTAAACGTAAACAGCTCTGCAGGCAGTCTTAAGAAACACTCTTTTGATTTTAGGAATGCAGCCTTCGCAGGCAAGAGTTTGTTGTTTTAAAACTTGGCTTGCAGAGATGACAGCAAATCAGCAATACAATGCATTTAGAACACACCTTCAGTCACTTCCAGTTACTTTCACATGCAAGAGAAGTTTGCTTGCTTCTTTAAAGTAGTTTGCAGAGGAAACTTAATCTCATCAATTCACTATTGCAGGAGCTTAGAGGAGAATGAATCTAGAGGGAGGTAAAAGGATGCGAGGCAGGGATTTCTTTACTTAGTTTGCAGTTTGGAGATCAGAGGAAAATTAAAAAATATCAATTTACTATTCTGTTCTTAGATAGGAAATATGCTTCTTTTCCAGTCTTTAACAGATAGATAACTCAGAAGAACACACAGATAATTGCTTTATTCTGGGAATCTTAGGCAAACTTACAGTTTGAGAAAGTACTTCCAGGAATATGATGTTGGCAATCTGGTTGTTCCACAGGTAAATTGATATTAGATTTTCCCCTCTTCTCCCAAGCGTCACATGGTGGGGTGAACGGGAAGTCTGCAGCCATGTGCTGCGTGCGGTGGTCAGAGAACAAAAGCGCTGCCCTCAGGCTAATGTCCAGGGATGCCTTTGAAGCTCCGCCCCCTGACCCTTGCTCCCTCCCCTTGCCCTGTTACCTAGGCATTCATAGAGTTATACAAGATACATAGACTTATACAAGGCTAAATGGATTAGATGGATCTATGATCCAGAACAGCCTCAGATATTCAAGTATATTTGAGTTGGGGGTAGCCATAAAAAGAGAAGTAGGCTGAGTTGTGTCCCTGTAGCAACTTTTTCATCTAATACAGAAAGATTCAATTAGATAACTTGACTTTGTTCATGTAGGAAATCAGTTTCCTGGACCTTAGACAGAATTATGTCATGGCTGAAAGTGGGAGAATCTAGAAGGTGGATTTCATTCTTGTTTTAGAACCACTGTTGTATCCTTTGCTCTTCCTCCTTTTTTTCCTTCTCCTTCCTGCTACCTGTTTACTGTTTTTGCAGCTTGATTTTACATTAGCCCCAACTCTATTCACATAAGAGATTTCTCCAGCCATCTAGTTTAATGAAAATTTATCTAGTTTAACGAAGAGAAGGACAATGGGGGACATGATGGCAGTGTTCCAATAGTTCAGGGCCTGCCATAAAGAAGAGGGAGTCAAGCTATTTTCCAAAGCGCCTGAAGGCAGGACAAGAAGCAACGGGTGGAAACTAACCAAAGAGAGAAGCAACCTAGAACTAAGGGGAAACTTCCTGACAGTTAGAACAATTAGCCAGTGGAACAACCTGTCTCCAGAAGCGGTGAATGCTCCAACACTGGACTTTTTTAAGAAGAGACTGGATAGCCATCTGTCTGAAATGGTGTAGGGTTTCCTGCCTGAGCACGGGGTTGGACTCGATGACCTCCAAGGTCCCTTCCAACTTTATTGTTGTTGTTGTTGTTGTTGTTGTTGTTGTTGTTATTATTATTATTATTATTATTATTATTATTATTATTATTATTATTATTATTATTATTATTATTATTATTATTATTACTATTACTATTATAAAAGAAGGACTAGGGGTGAGGGGGGGTTGACATGATAGCTGTCTTCCAATATTTGAGGAGCTGCCACAAACAAGAAGGAGTGAACCTATTCTCCAAAGCACCTGAAGGCAGGACAAAAGCAATGGATGGAAACTAATCAAAGAGAGAATCAACCTAGAACTGACTGTTCTGACAGTTAGAACAATTAATCAGTGGAATGACTTGCCTCCAGAATTTGTGGGTGCTCCAACACTGGAGGTTTTTAAGAGATTGGACAGTCATTTGTCTGAAATGGTATAGGGCAGGGGTATCAAACTGCCTGGCCTGCAGGCCGGATGCATCATAGTGAAACCACGCCCACCCGTTGCTGGCAATATCAAAAAAGTCACAATATGTCACGACACATCACGTGTTGTTGCAAGTTTGACACCCCTGGTATAGGGTTTCCTGCCTGAGCCAGGGGGTTGGACTAGAAGACCTCCAAGGTCCCTTCCAACTCTGTTATTCTATTATCTTCTTTCCAACTTTTTAGTTGGCCACAAGAATACCATATTGTGTGTTCACTTTTGTGAGACACCTTTAACTCAGGCAGAGAAAAGGAGAAAAGTCCTGCATGAAATGATAACTAAGTAATGAAAAAGATATTCCAAGATATTCAGATACATGCTTCTGAATAACTTTATTGGATATGAACCACTTCCTTGGAAAAACAACACCATTTATCTTCCAATATACTATATACGTAACTATAGGAGAGATCACTTTTGGGAGCTCTTGAAGTTTTTAGTGAAATATTATTTATTTCCATGTAATAAGTCAGGACCAACAGCTGGTACTGAGTGTTGTGTTCTTTTGTATTCCCCCCCCTTAATCCCCTATGCGCATCCTGATCACCCATTAAGGGTGATTGCCCTTCTCCATTGATCACCCATTAAGGGTGATTGCCCTTCTCCATCTGCATACAATTTCGTGCCCGTTGCTGGTTGGCTAACTAGCAACGGGGTCTTACCAGCCAATGGAATTGTGTGATTACAAGCCAGGGGAATCCCATAAAAGAGGGCTCCCCTGGCCCAGATGCCAGTCCGGATTTACTTTATGCCTTGCCAATAAACCGAGAGCTGACTGTCACTCGACTCGTGTCTTACTGCCTGCGCGATCTAACACTGGCG
>NW_015386340.1:41778-43089 GCF_001527695.2 Protobothrops mucrosquamatus
TATTCCTTGCGAACTGCGGAGACGAGGTCTACCACGTGGCCCGCTCCTTGGTCGCTCCAGCCAGCATCGAGGACACTCCTTGGGCGGATATCCAACGTCTGCTGGCTGGTCAGTACGGGATCTCCGAAGGGTTCCTAGTCGCAAGGAACCGCTTCTACAACCGACGACAACGGGCGGGCGAACCCATCAGAAAGTACCTTGGAGAGCCCGTTGCGAGTTCGTCGCCCTGGAAAATATGCTGCGGGACCGACTCGTCATGGGTATGAGGGACGAGCACGTGAAGAAGCGACTCATCGTGCGTCGAAGTCTCACCCTCAGCGAAACCCTAGACGAGGCCCTCGCCGCAGAAGAGTCCGAATCCATGGCCACCGAGATGAGACGGGGTGACATCCATCGCACCCATCACGAGCCAACCCCTGATCTGGAGGCCACCGAATCGGACGAGGCCGGCGAGGAAGAGACCGTCCATCGCACCTTTACCAGCCGGAAGCAGCGAGCATGGCGAGACGAGCGGGATGACCTCGAGTGTCCAGGGTGTTTGGGGAACCACACACGAGCAAACTGTCGGTTCCTAGACACCACGTGCAGCCGTTGCCTGAGGTGAGGACACATCGCAAAAGCATGCCGAGCCTCGCGCCCAAATTCCAGGAAACAGCGTTCGCCCCCACGGAGGCACACGTCTCCACCACGACGATCCCCACCGCGACGCTCACCGCCACGCTGCTCACCGCCCCATAAACCACGTGAGAACAAATGGAAGGGGTCAGCCCGACCCGAAGGGAGGCGCGACCAGAGAAGGGGCTACGACGACCAGGACGAGCATAAAGTGCATCACATGGTTGTCAGCCACACCAACTCGACTGGCGCGGAAAAGTTTTTCGCAACGGCCATGATCGGGAGGCAACCATGTAAGATGGAGGTGGATACGGGATCCATCTGTTCCATCATGTCGTGGGACAAGCTCAAAAGACTGCTGCCGGAGCTGTCCCACACTGCCCTGGAGAAACCAACGGGACGGCTCGTAGACTTCAACGGCCACGATCTTCGCGTGCTAGGTCGAGCACGGGTGGACGTCTCGTTCCGGGGACACAAAGCTCGCCTGCCGCTAACCTTTGTGGAGGGCCATCGACCCACCTTGCTCGGCGTCGAGTGGCTCAAACCCCTGGGCCTGGGATTCACCGGCCTACACAGAATCCACAAGGAGGAGTTCGAGCAGCTGTTGGAGGAGTTCCCGGACGTGTTCGACGGCTCACTGGGTAAATACCGGGGGAAACCCATTTCTCTGAACCTAGATCCCAGTGTTGCCCCGAT
>NW_015386340.1:45920-49576 GCF_001527695.2 Protobothrops mucrosquamatus
TCATGCCCATTGCTGGTTGGCTAACTAGCAACGGGGTCTTACCAGCCAATGGAATTGTGTGATTACAAGCCAGGGGAATCCCATAAAAGAGGGCTCCCCTGGCCCAGATGCCAGTCCGGATTTACTTTATGCCTTGCCAATAAACCGAGAGCTGACTGTCACTCGACTCGTGTCTTACTGCCTGCGCGATCTAACACTGAGCAGTATTATTTAGCCTTGTCACTAAGAGATGAACTTTGGAAACCGCAAGAACAAATTGTATGTATTGTTATATGATTCGCTTTCCCACTCTAAATATTATTCCCCAATTTGGTTTAAGGTTTAAACAAACGTAACATTGTGGTCAAGCCAAGAGGTCAACAATTCTGTTTGCAGGCAGCAATTCCCTTTCTGAGCCAAAAATGGATACTCTTATGTGTTAGGTAGAGTTTGTAGGCATGTCTAATTGGGGGAAAAAAAGACCTCAGAGGGAAGAATAGTCTCTTTTTCTCTCCAATCCAGAATCTTCCTATTTTTTTTCTCTATTAAATGGTTGCTAGGAATTTGAGGTATGGTTGTTGGTGCTAATGACCAGATGAATATAAATGTAAATATAAATCCTTTCGTTCTCCACCAGTCTGTTAGAACTGAAGAAGCTTCTTGGATGAGAAACTAAATATTTTCAAGGAAAAAGAAAGAAAGTCCAGTTGCCTTTTGGAAAATCACCTTTAGGTCAACCATGACCTAGATGACTCAGAATTTCCATAGACATCTGGAAGTTGAAGTCCACATATCACATAGTTGTCCAGTTTGAGATAAAGGGGGTTGGACTAGAAGACCGTCAAGGTCCCTTCCAACTCTGTTACTCTGTTATTCTGTTACATGGGATCCTGTCCTGGGAAGGAATTTGGTCTAGTTGATTCTATGGTCATTTCCAATTCTATGATTCTATAATAAATAAAACCAAATCAGAATTATTTTCTATTCTAACTCCACCTATTACTTTTGAAGCATGCCCCACAACATTCCATTCAAAAGTGAAGTGGGGGGGGGAAACTACCCATAATAGGCTTTGGAGGTTAATAGAAACAATATAGGCTCTTGCCAGACAGCAATTTGGTGTAGGGGTTGAGACATCAGGCTAGAAATGAGGAGTCCATGAGTTCTAGTCCTGCCTTAGGCACCTAGGTGACCTTGGGTCAGCCATTTTCTTTCAGCTCCAGAAAGGAGGCAATGGTAAACTACTTCTGAAAAACATTGCCAGGAAAACTGCAGGGACTTGTTCAGGCTTTATCCAAAAACCTGACATGATTGAATGGAAAAAAAGAAAAAAGCTCTCATCTTGTAACTGGAAATTATTCCCTCAGATTGACACATCTAGTGCCAGCAACAGGGGACAAGGATGGAAAGATGGAGGCTACCTTGCCTTGGTTAGGTGGGTAGTGTTTAGGAAAGGCTGGAGACAGGTCCAGATTGATATAGTGCAGTGATGACGAACCTTTTAGAGACCAAGTGCCCAAAAACTGGCCCCGTTCCTGCCCTACCCCTTGCCCCGCCCCCACTCCGCCCCACCCTGCCTGCCCGCAGGGCCATTCACCGCCTCCAGGGCCCACCGCAGATCACCCAGGCAGCCCAGCAGTGCCATGACAGCCACGCCCTCTGCCGGCACCCCGCAGCATCAACTGTGCGTGTTAGGGTGTGAGGGCAGAGTCTTGTCTACACTGCCTGGCTGCCATGACCTTGGCTGTGCTGCTCCACGTGGGCCATGCTCGGGGGCGACTCTCCTTCAGGGAGGCTGCTGGTGAGGAGGAGGTCGCCAGCGGAGGCAAGGCTTGGGCAACGGTACGTGTGCCCACAGAGAGGGCTCCGAGTGCCGCCTCTGGTACCTGTGCCATAGGTTCACCACCACTGATATAGTGGGACATTTTCATGCAGGAGAAAAGAGGTCCTGCAGTTACTCTGTTTGATTCTTTAGGTTTAAGCTAATTATGGAGAATAATAGAGTTGGAAGAGACCTTGGAGGTCTTCTACTCCAAGCCCCTGGCTCAAGCAGGAAACTCCATTACATTTCAGACAAGAGACTGTCCAGTCTCTTCTTAAAAACCTCCAGTAATGGAACACCCACAACTTCTGGAGGTAGGTTGTTCCACTGGTTGATTGTTTTCACTGTCAGGAAATTTCTCCTTAGTTGCAAGTTGGTTCTCTCCTTGATTAGTTTCCATCCATTGCTTGAGAATAAACTGTTGGGCACTATTTGTAGGCCACATCAGTTCTACAAAGCTGGAAAAGAGAAAAAGGGTTAAGAGATCTCTATAAAATGGTGCCCTTGATAATCCTGAAAGGAAAGAACAAACTGTATACCGAGATCAGAGCACTTTGACCTAGGTATAGATTAAAAAGGAAGGATCAGCCAATTCAGAGTTGACAAAAACACTCTTACTAGAAGAGATTCTAGTCTAGGTTTTTGGGGGTGGGGGAAGAGAAACACACACCATCCCATCCAATAATAAGCTTCACTGCTGAGTTGAGGTAGGAGCATAAAAGGTTGTGGAATAAAAGTGGCATCAGAAAATATTTCCTGTGCAGTGTCTCCCACAGTTAGTTTTCTCCACAAGGAACTCACCTATTTTATCTTCTTTGCAGGTAAGTAAGATGCGATCCTCCCTTCCTTTCTATTCTTGACTTCTTCATATTGTGGATACTGTTAACTATCTTTTTAACGGTCTGCAATTATGAAATACTTTTTCAGTGGTTTTTTTGAAAACTATCAGAAATTTTGCAGGCCTCCAAAAGCATAATATGCTCAGAAGACCTTTTGAAAGTCCTAAATCATTTTTGACGGTGTGATTCCGTTTTGATGGCTGTTCCTCCCCACTTGTCACTTTGATCACTTTTCATAGCTCCCTCAGCTATTGTTGGTGAGACCAAGATATTCTGTGGCTTCAATTATTCTGACACTGTAATGGTTGGTGATTTTAGAAGACAATGTAAGAGGCCACAGAATCTCTCAGAACTAGTCTTGCACAATTTACAATTTGTTCACTCTATTCAGGCTGAAATTGAGAATGGATTGATTGATTGATAGATAGATAGATAGATAGATAGATAGATAGATAGATAGATAGATAGATAGATAGATAGATAGATAGATAGATAGATAGACAGATAGATAGATTGATTACATACCATCAAGTCAGTGTGGTGACATCAATTTTCTCCATGGTGTCTCCCAATATGAGGTTTACTTAATTACTATTTTACTACAACTGATTGAATAATTATGTGCCATCAAGTCATTTTCAAGCCTTGCCCACACCAACTTCAGGGGTTTCCTCCCCAATATGTGTTACAATATATCGATGAAGACTCTCAATCATCCAGGCCAAGGTGTCTAAAGTCTAAAGGTTCATTCCTCTGACTGATGAAGCTGCTTGGATGAGTAGCAAAACATCTCAGACTAGGAAAAATATTAGTCCAATTGCCTTGGCCTGGATGATTGAGAGTCTTCATTAATATACTTTCAAACAATCCTCCCATGCTCTGCTTCTCCTCCTAACAACTGTATCCATCCTGGGATCCTTTGCCTTTAGCTATGAGGACTTTCTCATGAAACACTGGAGCTGGGTGGCCAATAAATTTAAATAAAGAATGGAATGGAGTTGAGTTGAATTGAGTGG
>NW_015386340.1:50201-52556 GCF_001527695.2 Protobothrops mucrosquamatus
CACCCATCTCACTGATACAGCAACTCTGGGTAGCTTACAATATAATAAAAGATTAAAATATATTAGAAAGCAATTAAAATTAGAAAAATTGAATAGAAAAGCTAAAAACCAACATGATGGGTGGCCTGTGAATAGAGATCTTCTCCACCCAGTCAGTCACCCCCAACATAGCCTGGGGTCCAGGCCAACTTTTTAGGCTCTTCTGGAAGGCCAGGATTGTGGGGGAGGGCCTCACATCCAAATGGAGAATATTCCAGAGAGTGGAGCCACAACAGAAAAGACTCTTCTCCTGCACTCTGCCAGCTGATATTTTTTTTTGGCCAATGGAAATAGGTCCTTTCCAGTGGAATGAGTGAGCTGGACATGTCCCATTAGAGTGAGACAATTCCTCAGATATCCTGGACTTTATCAGAGACTCCCAATACTGAGCTTGGTGGTTTTCTGGCACACATTTCATTACCCAAACTAGGTAACATCATCAGTGCTAAGTAAGGGGTAGGGTTCCTCTCAATTTATATTCTAGTGCTTTCCCTGTCACTGTTGGTGGGGGTGGTCCTAGAGGTTCTTTGGCTATGCTGTTTTATTGAAAGCTTGTCTGGCAGTTCCTTGATTGGGATATTGTTTACTTCTTGATTGCTGGTCCGATGTAAATCTTATTAGCACTGATGATGTGACCTAGTTTGTTACTGAAGTGTCCACAAGAAAACAATCAAGCTCAGAGAGCACCAAAAACCCCTCATTTCAAACCTGAGCTATAAATATTCTCCTTTGCTGGTACTCCCAATACCTGCACATAATAAGTGAATGTCTCTTATAAACAAGGCAACTAAAAAACTGAAGGGGCAAATCTATACTGCCATTCCAAATATCCCAAACTGAACCATTCAACCATTCCTTGTTTCAGCTGATGCAGAGACAATGATGCCTTTCAAAGAATCCTTCCACACTCTGCTTCTCCTCCTAACAACTGAATTCATACTGGGATCCTTTGCCTTTAGCTACGAGGACTTTCTCATGAAGCACTATGACTTCCCAAGGAGCCTCGTTGGAAACCACTATTGCAATGCCATGATGCAAAACCGGGGAATGACCAAGCCCAAATGCAGGCTAGTCAATACCTTTATACATGACACCAAGGCCTACATCATTGACGTGTGTGGCAGAAAAGGGGTGTCTTATGGGCATGAGCTACGCCATAGCATAAAGATATTTACAGTCACCACCTGCACTTTGAGAGGTTCCAACCCTCGAGCGCCTTGTAGCTACAAAGAAAATCTTTCGCCCAAAAACATAGTCGTTGCATGCTTGGATGGAAAGCCTGTACACTATGAGGAAGGAGATTTTGCATTGGTGCATGAAGATGAATCATCTGATTAGCATGGGGTGTCAACTCTCCTGTCGATTCCTCTGTGTCAGCTCTTGAAGGCAGGAAAAGAAGTAACAGATGGAAGCTTACCAAGGAGAGAGAGACCTGGAACAAAGGAGAAATTTCCTTACAGTGAGATCATTTAATCAGCAGAATGGCTTGCCTTCAGAAATTTTGGGTGGAGGTTTTTAAGAAGAGACTGGACAGTCATTTGTCTGGAATGGTATAGGATCTCCTGCTTGGGAAGAGAGTGGAGTAAAGGATCTCCAAGGTCTCTTCCAATTCTGTTAACTCCTCTGTGTAAAATTAATCTTTGGTTCCTAATTGTGTGGCATGTTTTCTCCAGTCTCTGACTTACAACTGCTTCAGTCTTTGGAGCCTCTTCAGAAGTTTGTGTGGCTTGGATGTTCTTTGACCTCACAAAATGAGCAAAACAAGTAACTAAGAATGGAGTTTCACTGGAGGTCTGTTTTTCCCATTACTATTCAATGGAGAACAACAAAGCGTCTCAGATGGGTTTGCTTTTTACAAAGCAATGACAAGCAGATTCAGTGTGCATGAATCTCTCCTTACATTTTGCTCATGTCAACCTGCTCCCATTTCTGGTCTCTTTATACATAAATGCTTAGATTGCAGAGGTTGCCACTGTCAAAAAATAAAGTTCAGGTTTTGAAACAATTCTTCAGTAGCTGCAAAATTAGTGTCCATTAAGAGAGGAGTAATGATCTTATGATTTCAATCCCTACTCTGCAGTGTTAGTAATTTACTCCCTTTTCACCTCCTACCCTCCGAAATCCTCTCATTTTCTAGGTTTCAGAGAAAAAGTTCCTTTTGTAATGATCAGATCAGTATTTTGTCTACCTAGATGTTTTCAAATACATCCCATCAACATTTCTGTATAGTATACTGTATATAAAATATTTTTATGTCCAACCAGCTTTCATGTTGAAGCCACTTTTACTTAATAAGCCTATCCATGTGCTTTCAAT
>NW_015386340.1:54043-56741 GCF_001527695.2 Protobothrops mucrosquamatus
TTTACTTAATAAGCCTATCCATGTGCTTTCAATGAAAAATTTATTATTACTGTCTTATACCTGTGGATATCTGATGAAAAACTATGTTGGAGTAGAGATAGGCTACTGAATGATCCCAAGTCCTCTTGACCCAGTGGTATTTTTTAATCTGAGCAGGAGTCAATCATGTTTTATATGAGTTGTTTTATTTCATATCAAACAATTTTAGCCTTGATCTTAAGATAGCAAACACTTTCCACAGTGTCATTGCTGGGCAATTTTTCTAACACAACACTATCTAATCCATCATCTATCTATCTATCTATCTATCTATCTATCTATCTATCTATCTATCTATCTATCTATCTATCTATCTATCTATCTATCTATCTATCTATCTATCTATCTATCTATCTATCTATCTATGTATCCTGTCTTTCTACCCTGTCTATCTATCTATCTGTCTGTCTGTCTGTCTGTCTGTCTGTCTGTCTGTCTGTCTGTCTGTCTGTCTGTCTGTCTGTCTGTGTATCTAGATAGCTAGCTAGCTAGCTAGCTATCATCTATTCAGTTTTAAATCCTGAGTTTCTTTCTTCTGTCTTTTCACCATAACAGTCCTTCTTTCTCTCAGGGATCATGACACCTTCATTTATCTACAAAGCAGTCTTATCTTTCCCCAGGTATCCACTTGCCACTCTGCCAGCTATAAATTCATGCACCTAACCTGTATGGCCTATCTCTGAACCGCCTTCTTCACATGCAATAATTTATTAATTACCAACTTCAATAAGGCTACTTTTAGTGATTTGTTTACAATCATGTTAATGTTCCCCCAACTGATGAGTGTCTAGAAAATATTACCACGAGACTTGAAAGGAGTATAAATAACATTTTTAACAGCATCAAATTAAAGTTAGGCATCTCCAGAGTTTGTTGCAACCTTATTTTTCATGTCTGCTGTAGGGTTTTGTACATGCACGGCACAGCACAGTACTAATTTCTTCACCTCAACATGATTCCTCCATGGATTTTAAAGTTATGAAAAAGCACGCATGTGGTCATAACGGTTTCCAAGGATTGACCAGCATGTTATTAGCTAACCAGAAGGATGTTGAGACAATTCCAGTGAACCTCAATCACCAACAGGTTGTTTTTTAGACATCAGTTGCTCTGGTTTAATGAGGAAAGCAGAATCATGCATACAAAGAGAATCACAAAACCAACCAACCAGTCCCACAACACAGTCACAAGAGGTTTATTATAGAAACACATTTTCTGGGTAATGGAGATGAGGAAACATTCATACCATACAGGAAGTAATTTAAATAGGGAGGTTTAGGTTTAGATATGATTAACTAGGTTACAAAGGAGGTGTTAGGTAGCTTTAGGTAGGTTTACACTAAAGAGACAAATTTAGGAAAGCTAGATTTAATTAGAGAATTCTATAGTGCACATTAGGGCAACATCCTAACTTCTTTCACATCTGGGTTTAGAAGGAATTTCAGGCTAAAAGCACAACAAATGTTTCTATTGTGCTCCAAATTCTTACTCCTGTTCCCACTATCTTTTTCCTCCCTAGATCGAATAGATTTGCTCAGAAGGTTAGAACGTTAAGATGTAACATCATTTTATATGCATTCTGGAGAAATGCACATGGTGGCAGTGCCTAATCTGGGTCCTGGTGATTTTTTCACCCCTCTGATCCAAACTGATGCCAACTCTGCCTCTGTCCTGCCACAGTTGATGGTAATGGAATAAATATAATCTTGAGAAGGAGACCTAGCTGTGCCCTTTTGTCAGAGTAGATATAAAAGATGCATTTTCTCCATCATCTATCATGGACTAAAGAATCAAGGTTATTTTCTATAGATAAACAACTATTTTATTATTGGAACTAGCAACCAAATGACTGTTTGGAAAACTGAATTAATTTTTTCCCCTTAGATTCTTCATTTCTCAATCATTTTCCTATCCAGAAATCTAGTATAAATGTTAATGATATATATCTCTATAACATGATATGAATGTATTCAAAGTTAGAGTTTTCCATAGGGGTAGAGGGCAAACAGTGAAAGCACCATTGGCTTGTCCTGTTGGAAACTCCACCCTTTTGTGTTCTCTGTCTTTCTCTTTCTCCTCTTCATATAAAATAAATAATTACCAATCACATTGGAAATCCAAATGTGCATGTATTTATTGTAAGCCACTTGTACTTCTAAATAAAGATGAAGGTCAAGAAAGCAAAATTCTTTTAGAAGAGCACTCCAAAATGTCCAGATATGTGTGTGTGTGTGTGTGTGTGATAGAGAGAGCGAGGGGGAGAGGGAGAGGGAGAGAGAGAGAGGGAGGGAGGGAGATAAGGGGGGAGAGGGAGAGAGAGGGAGGGAGGGAGAGGGAGAAAAAGAGAGAGAGAGAAAGAGAGAGAGAGGGAGGGAGGGAGGAAGGGAGAGGGAGAGGGATAGAAAAAAAGAGAGAGAGAGAGAGAGAGAGACAGAGCATTCTAAGAAAAAAAGATATTATTCTATAATGTTACTTTTTTCCATTGTTCAGTTGTGTCCAATTCTTACTGGGCAAATCCATGCAGTTTTCTTGGCAAGTTTTTCAGAAGCGGGTTCCCATTCCCATTGCGGTTTCCCATGAAGGTCAAGAAAGCAAAATCCTTTTAGAAGAGCACTCCAAAATGTCCAGATATATATGTGTGTGTGTGTGTGTGTGTGTG
>NW_015386341.1:0-8053 GCF_001527695.2 Protobothrops mucrosquamatus
CCTGCTTGAGGAGCCACGTTGAGGGAGGAGCGGCGGGGTCCGTCGGGCCGAGTTTTAGCACTCGAAACTCCCTTTCCTCCAACGGAGAACCGCTCTGATGCTTTATGCTGGCTGTCAATATCGGAAAAAGTGGAATATTAAGGCTGACGGCGGACGAGACCGAGGGTCAACGGTGCTCCGAGGCATTTAATCCATGCTCATTCCCAAAGGCCAGTTACATACACACCACGGAAAGGCGGATCGTTAACTATTGCGGCGGCGGCGGCAGCTTTTGAGAGTCCCGAGTCGTTCGCTAAATTGCAACCGGCCGAAAAAGTCGACTGTCACTCCCCGAAGTCCCCCCCCCCTGTCCTAATAAGGCTGCAATCTTGGACGCGTTTGCTGGGAAGGAAATCCCATTGAATCCAGTAGGGCGCTGCCCGAACGGTGCTTAACTACTTGAGTGTGCAATCGTCGTCAGGCAGCTCTGGCCAAGGAAGGGTGTGAAGACGGGTTGCAAAATCGCCCGACGTTACCCTTCCAGGAAGCCGGGAGGTGCCTGTTGCTTCTGGGGTGGCAGCGATAATCGCGGGAGCCGGCCTGGTTTGTGCGGAAGAGGCTTTTTCTCCCCCATGGTCGCCGGGGCCGGGGTGGGCCTTTTGACTGAATCAGCACTTTCCGCCGGGAATGCTGGATTCCTCTTTTACATTATTCCCCTCCCCCCCAAATTAATCTTCCTCTGCCTCCCCCAAACAATGAACTGCTTGGCCTGCCGAGGGTCGATTCCCAGGGAATCGACAGAGCCTGGAGGAAAAGGTGTTCCCTAAGGCTGGCCCCGGAAATCTCCCCTACTTCTCTAAAATATTCCCCTGTAGAGGAAGCGGACAGCGCCTTTCAGCGAAGGTGCCTAGGACAAAGAACCGATGAGGAATCCTCCGGGGTGGTGGTGGTGGTGGTGGTTCATGTAGAGTCAGGGAACCGACCAAGATCCGAAGTGTATGTGTGAATGAAAAGGGGTCATTTAGGGTAAAGCGAGGGAGGGGGCGAATTGCATTGTGGGAACGCAGCGGTTGTAACTCGGGACCAGGCTAGTAGGCATCTGTCTATTCGGGGTTCTTCCTTACTGTCCAGGGGAGCAATTTTGAAAAATACATTTTTAAATACTGTATTGAAATCCCGTGGAATTGAAGGTGTAGTGCATGCAGGATTTAACGTTTTGAAAGGTGATTTTAAAATCTGTTTGTTTATCCCTATTTGAATGTTTGCACCATACGTGCAGTGAAATTGTAAAGAAGACAGTGCGTTTAGGGGTGCATTTAGATGTCACTTGATTTCCAGTATCGTGTAAGATAACCAGTTATCAATATTTTTCTTTCCCCCCACCTTTGTTTCTTATACAGTAGTTTCTTGAGAAAACATGCACAAGAGTGCCCTCTGCAGGATGTAAGGTTCACATTGTCTACAATATGATTTCTTTCTGTATGTGCTCATCAGATATTTCACTTGGCCTAAAAAAAACACTCTAGGGAAAGACAAAGCAGTGAAAGCAACACATACTCACTTTATCCAGCTTGTGATGTATATTTTCACCTGAAAAATGTGATAGAGAGAGGGAATACATCAAATTTTGCAAGCATGTAAATAGCACATCTGGCTAGTTGCTACTTGCTTAGAAATTTAAATTAAATCTTTCATGTCAGCAATTATAATTTAGTTTTGTAGCATGCTTTGCTTTTTTAGTTTAAAATCTTTGCAAAATAGAATACAGTTTTATAGTTTAGGTACTTGGGAAGATGTGATTAACTGGGTTCTGTATTACTTTTTAGACAAATATTTATTACATCCATCAAAGAAAGCATATGTGATTATGGTTTCAGAAGTGTGGAAGGTAGGCTTAAAATGCTGTCTCATGCCATTTGAAGGCCTGGTTATAAACACAATAAAGCTTCCTACTAAGCAGAATTGAAGAGGAGTTGGCTGCCAAAACATACCTTGTTATATCTGGTACTGTATACACATATGATACATTGGTATTGGTACTGTCACCAGTATTCTATCCGGTGATCTGAGGCAGATGATTGTAAAAATTGAGGGCTTCTCCAATTATATAGGAGCAATAATTTTGACTGGTATATTGCTGTCACTTCCCTGCTTTTCTTAAATTAAAAGCTTTTTTAAAAAAAAAAAATCTGAGTAATGAAAGCTCATCCATTTCAGCTGCTTCACATATATTTTATGTACTTACAGTGATGATTCAGCAGAAGCATCCCATATTTGCAACTACTCTAGTTTTCTATCTCTTCATGGGAGGTCAGAAAATAGGACTAATTTCAAGCCAATCATTATATTGGATGATATGATGATCTAAAGATTATACAGAAACATAAGCTAACCTCCCATCAGGCTACTAGGTTTTCACATCCACATGATACATTGAGCCAACATTAGTATTTCATGAAAGTTCAGTATATCACTTATTAAAAATAAGGAGATAAGGTTGTTGGAGCAAAAAAGTAATGAGACTGTATTGTTTATGGCCTTAAATGGCTAGCTATATCTGCTGCTGTTTATATGGCATCTCCTACTTTTCTCAGCCCTTTGGAACTCTTCTCACAGTTTGCCAATAGCCTCCTCTTTGGCCTTCAATCCTAAAATGAAAAGTAGACTGAAGGTAGAAGGAGGAATCCTTTCACAGGCAGATGTTATTCTCAGTCACCAGAGATGAAGCTGTAAGGAAGGAGATTGCCATCTTTTACATCTAGAAAGCAGGCTTTTTTCCTCACTGTCTTTGTCTTCTAGAGGAATTTTCAAAGGAAATGTTCCATCAACTCTCTACTTTGGAACCAAGAATGAGAGAGACCAAAACGGAGAGGCCAGAAATTGATAACAAACTCTCTGTCCACTATAGTTTACAAAAATGCTTCCTGGCTATTCTCTGTAGGCTGATTGGTATGACAGCAGGAGATTGTAGCCACATAACCAAGCTGACAGATTAATGTAGGAGATGGGGAAAGAACTTGATCAGGCCTCCAGGTGGGCACAGCATGGAGATGAGTGGCAATGCTGGCTTTGAGCCTGTGAATAATCATGCAAGGTTGAAGGCCAGTTCCTCTACTACAGTAAATAAGGCCTTGGGCAGGGCCATAATGTGGGCAAGTCTCTGAACATCCCACCACATATTGCAATGGGAGCACTGAGAGTCAGAACGCTGAGGCTGATTAAGAGACCAACAAGATGACGAGGAGATAACAGTGGATGGCCCCTTGGACCTCTTCCTCCCCTGACAGCTGAGAAGGCGCTAGGGAATACCTGTGAGAAACTATGGAGGGTCTCTTCTGAGCCTCTTGCCTTGCCCAGTATCCAGCTGTTGGCTATGGTGTCTCTTATCTGATCACTCCCTAGGTAGCATTTTTTGCCCTGTCTCTCAAACTCTTTCCCAGATACATTACAGACTCAGATGTTGCCTGAACTAACCAATAGTTGAAAGTCAAACTTGCAGAAAAGCCCTTCATTGGGGAGAAGCTATTAGAATAACCAATAGTATTGACAAGACTGATTTTGCCTATAGCCCAGTAGAAGGAAGAACGCAAATACAAGAGATGTCCTGCATCTTCTTTTCACACCAAAGATCAAATTCCCTACTTTGTTCTGGGAAGAACACATTTGAGTGATATACCCTCTTGGATTCCTAGACTCAAAAGCCAAAACATCCATCAGTTGCCAGGTTTAACACACCAGAACCAAGATAAACATTTCTCAACTTGATTTCATTACTTTTTAAGTGAGCTTACAACTGCAGAAATACAGACATACCTACAACCTCACCTACCAAAATAGGTAGATTAAGAGTACATATCCCAGAAGAGATCTACAGTGGTGGGTTTTTTTTCCTATTCTCTTTACATTGCCAAAATACTTTCTTGAACTGAACCCTGGGCCTCAAAATGAATTTATCAGGCAGTGAACTTTTAAAATAGAGTAATTAAATTTCTAATGTTGATGGATTTGTCAGAAACTTACCTAACTTTCCAACCAGGAACCCTCCTCCCCTCCCAAAGGTTCCTCAGATTTGTATGCAAGAGCAATCAGCTTCACTTCACAGCTCTCTTTTTCAGTCTGGCTTTGTCACTGAGACTATTCATCAAAATGTAAAAATGGCTCCTCTGGGCCATTCAAGAACCCAGTGGCTCCACATTTATGGTTACCTAGACAAGCTGCTCATCATAATGTCCTCTATGGCAAAAACTCAGCTTGATGCGTTAACTGTTTCTAGGCCTTGTTTGAATTTAGCTAAAAGTGTGTTGGCACCACATACAGTAGGTTGATTCTACATCTGCAGTTACAATTAACAAAGAGGGAAGGAAGATTTTCTTGACTCAGGGATGCAATGCCAAGAAAAAAAACTTACTATCTGGATGGCTGAATCTTATAAAGCATGATTATCACAGCATGGAACTTCAAGGGCAAGCCAATAACTCTATTTCTAGGTAATTCATATGTATTGAACCTCTAGGGACATGCTCCTGCCATCCCATTTCTCTACATGGGTCTTGTCAGTAATATATAAGTTCTTAGTGACATCCCCTGAACTAATTTTCTGTGAACTTTTTTTACCAGGAATCCAGAACTTTGATAGTCCAAGCCTTGGTTTGAAGGCTTGGGGAGGTAGGAGTGTTCTTGGGAACCTGTACAAGGTATTTCTGGCCACATCTTTCCTTCGTGGTTTAGATTTTAGAACACTTTCCAGATCTTACTGAGCCCAACATGTGAATATGACTATGGATCTAATTAATAATAATAATAATAATAATAATAATAATAATAATAATAATAATAATAATAAAATTGGAAGGGACCTTGGAGGTCATCGAGTCCAACCCCCTGCTGAGGCAGGAAACCCTACACCATTTCGGACAAATGGCTGTCCGGTCTCTTCTTAAAAATTTCCAGTGTTGGAGCATTCACCACTTCTGGTGGCATGTTGTTTCATTGGTTAATTGTTCTAACTGTCAGGAAGTTTCTCCTTAGTTCTAGGTTGCTTCTCTCCTTGATTAGTTTCCATCCATTGCTTCTTGTCCTGCCTTCAGGTGCTTTGGAGAATAGCTTGACTCCCTCTTCTTTGTGGCAGCCCCTGAGATATTGGAACACTGCTATCATGTCCCCCCTCGTCCTTCTCTTCGTTAAACTAGACATACCCAATTCCAGCAACCGTTCCTTATATGTATTAGCCTCCAATCCCCTAATCATCTTTGTTGCTCTTCTCTGTACTCTTTCTAGAGTCTCAGCATCTTTTTTACATCGTGGTAACCAAAACTGGATGCAGTATTCCAATTGTGGCCTTACCAAGGCATTGTAAAGTGGTATTAATACTTTACATGATCCTGAATCTATCCCTCTGTTAATGCAGCCCAGCACTGTGTTGGCTTTTTTGGCAGCTGCAGCACACTGCTGGCTCATATCTAAGTGATTGTCCACTAGGACTCCGAGATCCCTCTCACAGTTACTACTATTGAGCAAGGTACCCCCTATACTATACCTGTACATTTGGTTTTTCTTGCCTAAATGTAGAACCTTATTTTTTTCACCACTGAATTTCATTTTGTTAGATAGCGCCCAGTGTTCAAGTCTGTCCAGGTCCTCCTGTATCTTAAGCCTGTCTTTTGGAGTGTTGGCTATTCCTACCAGCTTGGTGTCATCCGCAAATTTGATGAGTTCCCCATCTATCCCCTCGTCCAAATCGTTGATGAAGATGTTGAAGAGCACTGGGCCTAGAACAGAGCCCTGGGGTGCCCCACTACACACTTCCCTCCATGTAGATGCAGTTCCATTGAGGACCACACGCTGATTTTGGCCGCTCAGCCAACTACGAATCCATCTGGTGGTGATGCTGTCTAACCCATATTTTTCTATCTTATCGAGTAGTAGGTTGTGATCTACTTTATAAAATGCCTTACTGAAGTCCAAGTAAATTATATCCACAGCATTCTTCTGATCCACTAATTTTGTCACTTGGTCAAAGAATGCAATAAGGTTTGTCTGGCATGATCTGTTTTTGACAAACCCATGTTGGCTTTTAGTAGTGATTTTGTTTGCCTCTAGGTGTTCGCTGATTCGTTGTTTGAATATCTTTTCCAGAACCTTCCCAGGTATTGAGGTCAGGCTGATAGGTCTGTAATTTCCTGGATCCATTTTTTTTCCTTTTTTGAAGATGGGAACTACATCAGCTCTTTTCCAGTCCTCTGGTAGTTCCCCAGTGCTCCAAGATCTTTGAAAAATATCGTTCAGTGGTTCTGAGATCACATCTGCTAGTTCCTTGAGAACCCTGGGGTGTAATCCATCTGGTCCTGGTGATTTGAACTCATCTAAGCTGGACAGGTGCTCACTTATCATTTTCTTGCGTATCTTAACTTGTGTTTCTATCCTTTTTTTATGGCACTATTTTTGATAGGTTGGTCTGTTTTTTCCCTTTGTGTAAAGACAGATGCAAAAAACGAGTTAAATAGTTCTGCTTTCTCCCTATTGCTTGTCACCTTCTTGCCACTTTCACCCACTAATGGACCAATCATTTCCTTCACTTTTTTCTTGTTTTTTACATGTTGAAAGAAGCTTTTTTTTGTTATTTTTGACTTTGGTCGCAAGCCTTAGTTCATTATGAGCCTTAGCTTTCCTCACTTCATCTTTGCAGGCTCGGGCTATTTGTTGATATTCTGATTTAGTTATGTGCCCCTCTTTCCACTTTCTATACTTTCCTTTTTATCTTTCAATTTATCAGAGAGTTCTTTATGCAGCCATGCTGGTTTCTTTTGAGAGCTGTTATTTTTCCTCTTTGTTGGTATTGTGCTGGACTGGGCTTCTATTATCTCGCTTTTCAAAATTTCCCAAGCTTCTTGAGTTGTTTTCCCCTGGAGGATTCTCATCCATGGAATCCTTCCCAAGCCCTCTCTAAGTTTATTGAAATTAGCTCTCTTGAAGTCCAAGACTCTAGTTTGACTATGTTCTATTGCTTGTGCTTCCATAATGTTGAATTCCAATATTGCATGAGCACTATCTCCCAAGGTTCCTGTGGCTTCAACACCTTCTATCATTTCCTCTCTGTTAGTGAGAATTAGATCCAAAATGGCTAATCCCCTAGTTCCCTTCTCTACTTTTTGGGAGACAAAGTTGTCTGCTAGGTTTGTCAGGAATCTGTTTGATCTTCCACTTGGTGCAGAGTTTGTGTCCCAGTTGATGTCAGGGTAGTTAAAGTTCCCCATTACTATTGTGATTTGCTTTCTACATACCTTAGTTAGCTGACTAGCAAAAAGTTCATCTATTTCCTCTGTTTGGTTGGGTGGCCTATAGTATACACCTATGGCAATGTCATTTTTTCTCCCTTTTATATTGACCTAAATGCATTCAATTTAAATGTAGAATAGACCAGCAAAGGAATGATTGTTTCCTACTAAAAAGGAAATTGGGGAAATGAGTTTTCTGTCCCACAGTTAACAGATTAATTGGATAATACATAATCCTGGTGTTCTCAATCAACAAGAAAATGTTTTCTTTGTTCTTAGCCCTTTCTGTAAAGGAATGACTGTTGGCAGACTTAACAGCAGGAGTAATGTTAATAAACATTTTAAGTAGCTTTGGAGTAGAATCACCTATCTTTAAAATCATTATAGAATATATGTTCATTTCCTCAGACACAGATTTGGGGTGCCCATAATAACAACTGACCAACCTGTGAATAATGCTGTAGTACAGGGGTGTCAAACTGCTGGCCCGTGGATCGGATGCGTCATGGTGAAACCATGCCCACCCCATTGACGGCAATGGAAAAAAAGTCATGATAAGTTACACCACATGATGTTGCGAGTTTGACACCCCTGCTGTAGTATATAATAATAATAATAATAATAATAAAGTTGGAAGGGACCTTGGAGGTCATCGAGTCCAACCCCCTGCCCAGGCAGGAACCCTACACCATTTCAGACAAACGGCTGTCCAGTCTCTTCTTAAAAACTTCCAGTGTTGGAGCATTCACCACTTCTGGAGGCAGGTTATTCCACTGGTTAATTGTTCTAACTGTCAGGAA
>NW_015386341.1:8441-21961 GCF_001527695.2 Protobothrops mucrosquamatus
CCATCTATCCCCTCGTCCAGATCGTTGATGAAGATGTTGAAGAGCACTGGGCCCAGAACAGAGCCCTGGGGCACCCCACTACAAACTTCCCTCCATGTAGATGCGGTTCCATTGAGGACCACACGCTGAGTACGGCCGGTCAGCCAGCTACGAATCCATCTGGTGGTGATGCTGTCTAACCCATATTTTTCTATCTTATAGAGTAGTAGGTTGTGATCTACTTTATCAAATGCCTTACTGAAGTCCAAGTAAATTATATCCACAGCATTCCTCTGATCCACTAATTTTGTCACTTGGTCAAAGAATGTAATAAGGTTTGTCTGGCATGATCTGTTTTTGACAAACCCATGTTGGCTTTTAGTAATGACTTTGTTTGCCTCTTAGATCCATCTTCAGTGACCAAGAAGACCAGTGGTATCTTTTTCACTAGAAGGAGAATTTGATGGTCTTACTCTAATTAGAAAGAGGAGTAGATTAAGAAAGTGGCCCAGTATCTAGAATGTGCATTACTTTTCTATACTGTGCTACTATATATTCTTCTGTTTCCATGTCTCTTACTGATTACACATTTATTATTACAATGAAATAGACAGTGAAAAAAGTTGAATCAGCTGAAGTGAATACATTGCTGAAGAAAGGAGCCTTCTTCCATAGATTGCCAATGTGATGAGCTTTGCAGGGGCTCAGAATTCCTTGGGCTTTTAATCTGAGCCTTTTTTGTGGGTAATAATTGTTTGTTGTGATGGAAGAGTCGGTATAAGAGTCCAGTCTTAACTTTAGAAGCTAGAGGGGAAAAATTTGAACTGCTGCTGTCTCTAATTTTTTTTGTTAGGGAAACTCTCACTCACTTCATGGTGTCTTTTCTCAGCTTTGTTTTAGTTATATATTTTTAGCTTCACCTCTATCGACAAGGTAAAGTGAACTGCAGCTCACAAAAGCTTATGTCTTTTAATAAAATTTGTTGGAAAAGGTGCTCCTAGACCATTTCTATTTGTTACCAGACCTCTTCTATTTGTTTTTCCCAGTTAGATACATCTGCATTTCCTAGTTGTTTATAAATGTATAGAACAGAAATAATTAAATCAGAAATGGATCTAGCATCTCTTTATGAAGTCCATTTGGAAATTTTTGAGCTGTAATTGGAGTTGGAAGGCTTAATGTAGAGGCAGAAAACCATATTACATCATTTGAAATAAAGGAAGATTTTTGTTCCTGTTAATAAATTCTCAGTGTATATTACAGATCTTGAAGGAGGATAGGGAAAATAGAAAGACAGAAGGGCTGTTTTGGCAAAGCAATAAATATAATTGTTCAGCGGTCTGAATTTGAAAGGGAAAAGTGATTTAGAAGAGGACATAGAAACATGCACATTGCATTTGTTAGGAAAGGATGCAGCTTCCTTAAGGATTTGCTAACAGATGTAATGTTTGTGCTCTACATATTTTGAATCGTGTTCCCTTTTGAGTCCATATTTTTGCACAGTCCTAGAAATAAATGTGAGTCTTCAGCTGAAGAGCAGAAGATAAGCGGTATAAATTTGGAGAGACACGCAAATGTATGAAAGATTTACTTCCTCTCTTCTATACCAGGTCTTGAATACACCACATGTGGAAATAAAAAAAAAAGTGTAGGTGAATGATGTTTTCATTCCCTTTCCACAAAATTAAATCAAGGCTCCTGAGATTTCTTGAGACAAATTATAAGTTTAAATAAATGAAATAATAGATTTTAAATGATATGGAGATACTCCTATTGTGTCCAAACTTGTATGTACTGCAGAATAAACACATTCCATACTCTAGGGAGCTGGCAGCAAGGCAGAAAACTGAACTGGCTGGCTAGACAGGTTTGCTGTGGTCTCTTGCTTATTCTACAAAAAAAACCTGACATGAGTTCAGAAATTACAAAAGAACTTGTATACGCCAGCCCATTTTGCTGAAGCAAATGCTGATTAAGCATCAAAGTATAAAATGATCTGCAAGCAAATGTTCTTTTAAGAAGAGTGTGGTGACACCTTTGGGACCATCAACTTCAGGCACACAGACGTTTATCCACAATTGGCATATTTTTATCTGTCTATAGAAATATAAATATATATAGTTACAACTGAAAATATTGTAAACAAATTGAATTTGGGTTGCTCAGTGGTGACCGACCCAAATTCAATTTCAAAACATTGTTCTGGGACATGTATATTTGCCTTCATTCGTGAGACAAAAGATCTCTAAAAGTTCAACATTTGACAATTTAATGTAAAATTTAAAAATACCCTCTGAATATTTTTATACTTTCTTGGATAGATTGATTAACAAGTGTTAAAATATTGTCTATAGAGTTGTATTTTGAAAATCTTAAAAATAATTTATTATTTTCTTTCATTTGACCATTTTATATTGTAAATGTTTCTTTTTATTTCTCTAAAATAATGCTGTGAGATGAAGGCCTATGAAAAGAGAACTTAATTACAAATAGTGTCACATCAAATAGTAATCTGTTGTATTCCTTTTGTCTTCTGATTGTCTGAGTGGTATGCTTTCCTCAATTGGGAAAAGTTCATTTATTCAAGAAGCATTTAGCTTATGCTATTGCTGCCTGAATTTTTTTTATTTGCATTTATCATCTAATACGATATACTATTAAGCATTGTGTGTATGTCAACCATTATTCTATGCAAAAAGGATTATATATATATATATACTAGCTGCACCTGGCCACGCGTTGCTGTGGCTCAGTCTGGTAAAAGCGTGTGTTGCTTTTATGTCCAACAGATGGCGCTGTTTTTCAAAAAAGCATGTTTTTACCTGTCACAGATGTGACATCTATATAATATAGGTATATAAAAACACGTGCGTATTCGAATTCAATGCTTTGTCAAAATTTCAAAGCAATCGGTGAAGAACTTTCGGAGATTTAAGATTTTGAACAAACGAGCAGTGGTTCTTAACCTGGGCGATATCACCCCCCCCAGGGGGCAATTTTGTTTTTCAGGGGGGCGGTGGAACAGAAAAGGGCGACGCGGGGGCGAAGGAACAAAAAGGGGGTGATATGGGGGCGATTGAGAAGTTTTGGGGACACTTTTGAGCCTTCCCCTGCAGCTCCAAGCCTCCTCCGCCATTTGCAGAGAGAGACAGAGACAGAGAGAGGCACTTGTGCTTCTCTCTCTCTCTCTCTCTCTCTCTCTCTCTCTCTCTCTCTCTCTCATGCGGATTCACCTGGAAAAAGTGGGGGGGGAGGGAGAGGAAAGAGAGAGAGAGAGGGGAAAGAGAAAGAGAGAGGAAAGAGAGAGAGGAAGCACAAGTGCCTCTCTCTCACTCTCTCTCTCTCACTCTCTCTCACACACACACACACACACTGAGTGGGGGAAGAGGACTGGCAGACCAAGGGCAGAAAGAGGGAGAGAGAGGGAGGGAGGGAGAGAGAGAGACAGAGACAGACCCTTTTGACATCTAAAATGAAGATAACACTGAAGATATATAAATAAAAAAAGGTAAAAAAGGATATATGTAGTATTATCTTCATTTTAGATGTCAAAAGGGTTTTGCGGCTCCCAGTGTTTTGTTTTTGCTGGGAAACAGGTCCAAGTGGCTCTTTGAGTGCTTTGGGTTGCTTACCCCTGCTCTACCCATACAGTGGTGCGCCATTGACCAGAATGGGCAGTGATGGAGGGGGGAGCGCTTCTTTCGAAACATTGCATGCTGTTTTGTGTGTCTCTTTGTATTGTACTTTTTTAGCGTGCACTCCAGTTCGATATTATATTTTCTTTGTGTCTTTTTAATCCTTTTTACAGTGTGCGTGACTATATATACTTTCCTCGAATCTTAATTTAGTTTCAGAGTTGCGTCTTGAAATTCTTAGTTCCTGCATTGCGGTTTGTTCTTATGCCCTTTTTATATTTCTTTTTGCATCTTAAATTTCACTTGTAATTCAATCATTAAATGTTACTGTTTTTCTTTTCGGGCATTTCACTTTCTTGCAATTGAATTTTGTTTTCAGTGGTCATTACATTTAAGTGTCTTGAATAAATAAGATAATAATGAAATACATGTATCACGAAGTTTATAAAGTGACTGGTGGCATCAAATTTTTTCACACAGTTGAGATATGAGAAAAAGACTGGAAATAAATTATTTGCATCATATGTCCTGATGACAATTTTAAAGAAAACAAAAAAAGTGTTTGCATAAATTGAAGAATTATTTCCTATGTTGTGATTGAGAGGTTATGTTGGGGGAGGGGGGCAATGACAACTTCCTCATTGGCTCAAGGGGGCGATTCGTTCAAAAAGGTTAAGAACCACTGCTGTAAAGCATGGTATGTGCTTGGGCAAGTTTAGGCAATTTTAATTGATTAAGTAAATTGTGATTGAACAAACAGTGGTTCGGCATGAAGTGCAAAAGAAGTCTAAATAAAAAACAGACATGCCACATTTTGTTTTACTGCTTGTTTAAACCAGACTACACTTTAGTCTGAGCAGAGTCTAGTTTTTATTTTATTTGTATTCCACTTTTCAATTCTGATGAACAATTAACACAGCTGTCAAAATTAAAATACAAATCAACATAAGCAATTAAAAACAAGTTAAAATTAATATAGTTACTTTTAATAATAATTAAAACTTTTGACAATGAAAAGTTTGGTGGTATAACTTTTTTTTACAAATGCCAAGCAGTGGGGCGGAATACAACTTCTGACTGAGTGCATTCCAATCTTGGGAGTAACACAAGTGAAGGCTCACTTCTATTGTCAGAAAAACCTCAGATTTTAACAGCCAGATAAATGTAGACAGTCAAATTATCAACCGTTTAAGTCTGTCAAGGTTAGTAATTAAGATATAGTTTGTTTATTCATCTTTCTCTTCACACCATTTATATTGGATATCTTGGGAAAACTTTCTTACTTAATATCAGAGAGTATTTGCTTTCATGACAATTATTTTGAGTTAAAATATTTCATAGTTTAGTATACTTAACATTAAAAAAATCACTCATACCCAGGATTACTAAATATGGATCTCTGCCCTTCTTTACTTTAGGACTACTATTTTCCTTAAAATGGATTTTAATGTGGTTCTGGTGGGCAACCTGGTGCCCTTTAGATCTTCTGGACCACAATTCCCATAATTACTGCTGCTGCTGTGTTGGACAATGCAGTTAGGCAAACCTTTGAGGAAAAATTGTTGCATTAAGTCAATATTTCAAAGAATGAAATGTTGATGACATAGTAAATACTAACACAATTATCATTATTTTAATTATTAAAGGCAAATTGTCTCAATTGTCCTCTTTCAAAATTGAAATTTTAGCAACTGTAATTATGGATACAGAGTAATTGTACCAGGGGATATAAAGTACATTGAAAGGAGAGGGTGCATAGAGATTACAGTGAATATACTGTAGAACAGGGGAGTCAAACTCGCAACATCACGTGACGTGTCGCAACGTATCGCGACTTTTTCGCCATTGCCAGCAATGGGGTGGGCGCGGTTTCACTATGATGCATCTGGCAGTTTGACACCCCTGCTGTAGAATATACTGTAGTCACAATAAATGTTAAAAAGCATCTTGTTAAAAAGATGCTTTTCTGAAGAGATAGAAAAGTTATCTTCTAAAAGATAGAAATTGCTCCTGGGTTTAGTATTGCTGGAAAAACTAATCTTGGAAGGCAATTTCAAACTGCTCTTAATCTAGCATAAAAATAACTGTTTCTCATTGATAGATGTCGCCTAGCCATCATATTAAGGAAACTAGTTTTCTATTCTAACAATGAACAATGTTAGTTTGGTTGTGAACTCCAAACAACAATTCATAAACCACATTTGAGAGAGGCTATGGCAGGTGTAAAGTTAATTACATTCAGCAGTGTGCTAACTCAGCAGGTATTGTTGATCTTCTTAATATGTTTGGATAGTATTATCTGTACAACAGAGATTTATCTTCAGCAACTGGGTATATGTTTCTGGCCAAGCAAAGTTTGGAGAAATAATGACAAGTGAGGTAAATGAGAAGCTGTGGTTTTAAAACTGCAATATGCTTGAGATTTTTGCCTCATGCTCTCTTGTTACCTGTCCAAGAAATCTGACTCTTTTTTCTTTTCTGAGTCTTCTTTTTCCCCAGTGTTTATTTTGTACCTGAATAAGTCATTTGCATCAGTAGATAAAAAATTATTCTATTCTATTCTATTCTATTCTATTCTATTCTATTCTATTCTATTCTATTCTATTCTATTCTATTTTTCCATCCCATAGAATTAGTATTAGGAAAACTAATGCATCAGTAGATCAACTTTGGCTGAAATGCAAAGCAGGAAACATTGACAGCTACTTATTAGTAGCTCCATAATCTCTTAATGAGTTTTTCAGATTAAAAACATTGTTAAATACAATCAGGTTTGATTGANAGAATTAAATACGTGGGAACTATAACAAGGGATAATTCTTTGATAACATTGTTTTAAAAATCTATTTTTTTTCTGTAGGACCTCAGCTGAGTGCACAACTAGAAGGTTGGCTCTCTCAAGTACAGTCTACGAAAAGACCTGCTAGAGCCATTATTGCACCGTAAGTTTTTTCCCCTCTCCCTCCCACTCACTGAAGTGGTGAATGCTCCAAAAACTGAAAGTTTTTAAGAAGAAACTGGACAGCCATTTGTCTGAAATGGTATAGGGCTTCCTGCCTGAGCAGGGGGTTGGACTAGATGACCTCCAAGGTCCTTTCCAACATAATAATAATAATAATAATAATAATAATAATAATAATAATAATAATAATAATAATTAATAATAGGGCTAGCCCAGTGATGACGAAGCTTTTAGAGACCGAGTGCCCAAACTGCAACCCAAAACCCACTTATGCATCGTCCAGTGCTGGGTGGGTGTGGCCAATTGGCTGGGCGTGGCCCATTGGGAGGGTGTGGCTGCGGTAATAACGGCAGACTGGGTGGGACTAAAAAGTTCAATCAATCAATTCCAACTTTGCAAGATCTTTTTTTTCCCCCACAAGAAGTTGAAATTGACTGATTGAATTTTGTTTTTTTGTACACGGCGGCAGAGGCCTAAAGCGAAAAGGTTTTATAAAACCCAGCTGAAGGCCTAGGACTGGGGCGATGGCACGTGTGCCCACAGAGAGGGCTCTGAGTGCTGCCTCTGGCACCCGTGGCATAGGTTCGCCACCACTGGGCTATCCCAAGAATTCATATAAAGACGTTAGAAAAAGATACTACTCCCCTCAGATAACGAGAGAGAGAGCAAAATCTTCTTTATCTCAATTTGTATTGATTGGATAATAAGCTAGTCTTATCCCCTGACTTCTTGGTGGCAGTTTCTTACTGTTTATTGAGGGTTGACTTTGAGTTACAAGAACAGGTACACTTTAATTGCTTTGGTTTCATTGTGACAATTGGCTCTGGCTTACTCTGAATTCAGTCTGATAAGATATCAGTAGCAATTTGTTTATGGCTATGTGTGAGGGCAAGCTAGTTTGAATGGAAGACATAAGAATCAGTCTACCTCTGTCTTATTTTTAATTTCTTTTAGAATAGCTAACCATTTCATGAAACTAGGCATTTGGAAAGGGCAAATTAAATCTTTAATCTAAATTAAAGTATCTCCTACAGATGTCTAGCTTCAGTTTCTATCATATATTCAATGACAGACACTTTGGTAGTTCTTATTATTAAGAATCCTTTTCTTATGTTCATCCATATTCTTTTCTCAAAATGTTGTTTTTTGAGCCCAAATCACAGGAAATTAGACTTTATGAAAACCATCTACTGCTACTCAACTGAGAAGTGTTTAGAATACTTGAAATGTTAAGTCTTCTGAGTAATTTCTTGCCTACAATTTGAGAAAGCAGAATATTAATATCTTCAAATTACTTTAACCTTTAATTAAAATATACAGATGTAACTTTCTTTTTCTGTGCTCAGAATTAACAATCTTGATATGGCATACACACCAGGGTTGAGGATTTTTTCTTTCAACGAGTTTGTATTTTTTTCCAGTTAACTTTTCAAAATCTGTATACCTTTGGCATGACCAGACAGGCATTCCTTGTTTTTCCTGTTAGGAGGGACAAGGACAAACTCCAGGAACTCTTTTCAATATGTTTCAGTCAGCTTAAAACAGTAGCTCCCAAGTAGGCCTGATTTTACTTGCGAGTCCCTTTTTCTATAAAAGAATTACTTTTGAATGAATAATCATCACA
Source organism: Protobothrops mucrosquamatus (assembly GCF_001527695.2). Classification (NCBI taxonomy): domain Eukaryota; kingdom Metazoa; phylum Chordata; class Lepidosauria; order Squamata; family Viperidae; genus Protobothrops; species Protobothrops mucrosquamatus. The sequence continues at coordinate 16,642 of NW_015386341.1, forward strand.
CTGGGTTGGGTCAGGAGGTCTTGGAGGCCAGATCTGATCATTACGTCATAGTTTTCTCACTGCTAGTACCCACCTTATTTTCTGCCACATAAGTAAGCTTTTCTCCTTAATTGTTAGTACTTAGCTTGGAGCACTCACCTGATACCTGTAGATTGGATATATCTGCTTATAAAACTCAGTTATATTTCTTTCATTGAGATTTTTCTACAGAGATTCAAAAAAAGCCTCAAAGAAAGTGTCTTTTGTTTTTGGCAGACATGCAGGATACACTTACTGTGGGTCTTGTGCAGCTCATGCATACAAACAAGTGGATCCTTCAATTACGTAAGTAACATCCAAGAAGATTCTTGTCTTAAGTGCAACCAGATGCAGTTTGTATAGATGCTGGCTTAAGACAGCAAAAAATTATTTAGGGTGGATTTGTCAGGAGAGGAAATCTGTTTTTCAGAGTTACAAGCACAACCAACTAGATCCTGAGGTCATGTAAACCATGTAGGGAACCTGTAGCATTTTTTTAATTTTCTAAAACCTGATTTTTGTGGATGGGGAATCATCTTGAATTAAATGGAGGGCAGAACTGGAGGTTGCAATGGAAAAAAGAATCTGAAAGATTTATTTTGTGTTCAGAAGAAACCTTTGTATTTTCAAAGACCAAATCTAAATCTGTCCCAATGCAGATTACTTTTTGCCTGGGATTGTGCTTGCCAAATTCTGCTATAAAACTCTTATGTGATCCAGATGCTATTTGATTCAATTTCCCACAATCAACCACATTGCAAGTATAACGTGGAAGTTAAACAAGAGAATCTATCAAAGATCAAATGATGTGATCATTTCCTTTTAGTCATGAAATGTGGTACTCATATATTTTTTCTTATTCATCTTCAGACGGCGAATCTTCATCCTTGGGCCTTCCCATCATGTGCCCCTCTCCAGATGTGCACTTTCCAGTGTGGACATATATAGAACTCCCCTATATGATTTGCGAATTGATCAGAAGGGTAACTGTACACAATTCATGCAATACACAAACAAAATAATTTCTTAGCAAATTTAGTGTTTTTTTTTGAGACTGTCTATTCTACATAGTTTATCTCTTAACTATTTGTATAAAAAGGCAGCTGTATTGATGTTGGATGTTTTGCAAAAAGTTTTAATAATACTTATTGTTTCTTTTATGTATTGGCTCAGTTTGCATAGAATTTTAACAAACAAAGACTGAATTCATAGAGGGTGCTGAGGAAAAAAACAAACCATGTTAAAACTTATTGGTGACTATCTTAGATATATTTACATATAAGTATAATTTAATATTAACCATAGTGCATGCCATATAGAACACAATTTACTACAACCTGCAGTTGTTTATTGATTGTATTCCCTTGCAGCTACTTCTCTATATCTTTGGTAACTGGCAGCTGTCAGTTACAAGATTTTATATTTTAAACAAAAATGCAGGAGCATATCGGTGATTTAGTCAATCATAGACCATCCATGTTTGGAATGAGCAAAGTCTTATCCTTCCATCAGTTCATTTAAAATAAGAACCCTGCATGGAATGATTAAATAAACCAGAGCAATGGAGATAATGTCAATGGAAGCGATTCTGCTTTGTTGCTACTTTTGTTTTTTGTCTCAGTTACTACATTGATTGATGATACTTAATTACACCAAATTAATGTGAAGTGGAAAAAGTAAAAATTATTATTCATAGCCACATGAAAACTATGTGCTGGGTTCAGTCAATTCACTAAGCTAATCAACAAAATGACAAGTAAATATGCTTCTTTTAAAAGTATATTTCTCTAAACGTTAACCACATTTTTCAGTTAGGAGACCTGCATTAAGCTGTTAGTTTAAATGACAATGTGAAAAACTCATCCATTTGGGAACAGGGCATTCTAAAGCATTGCAAAACATCCTGTTCCCACTCCAGATCATTCCAAATATCCTCCTTGACCATGTCATTCCAGGGGTGGTTGGTAGTTTCCAGGATATTATAAAGACTCTGGCCTAGAAGCTGATTGAAGTGATCCAGATGAAATGCTTATTAGGAATGCTATGTTTGGGATACCTAGAACTACTTCTGGTTCGTAAAATTTACTTCTAGAAATTGTTGAACCACCCCTTAAATGACATTTCCCAAATTGATTAATTTCATGCATACCTAGCTCTGACTAATGTTCTCAGTCTCACAACAACAAAGGAACTAGAGAGAAACAATGAAAAAAGTTTTCAGATTCTAAAAAAAATTACCAGCTATGTATGAAAAACGTCCCTTACTATAATTTATTTTATAAACGTTAAAAGCTGTTAAATGTGCCATTACTCCACAATTGTATTTTTATTTTATACAGTTAAAATCTTACATTAGTGTTCTCAAACTTATGTATGAGCAAATGCAAATCAAAGTAGGATATCGTCATATGTATTTCCCTGCTTTTTATGTGTAAACCTTCCCCTCAACAAAATACCAATTTTAATGTGTGTTTGTTTGGAGTGCCCTATTTCATTTATAGGCTAAGTGTATTCCTGTTGTGAGTCAGAGGTGGGGAACTTTTACCAGAACCATTGTGAATAGCATTCTTACTACAAGCTGTGATTCCTGTGATAATTAGGAATCATAAGTCTAACACATGAAGCAGAAAAGAGAAGTTTTTTATGCAGTTGTTTATCCATTTGTTCTTTAATATATTAATATATTTAAAACTTTTCAGTTTATGCAGATTTGTGGAAGACTGGAATGTTTGAGCGTATGTCTTTGCAAACAGATGAAGATGAGCACAGTATTGAAATGCACTTGCCTTACACTGCTAAAGCCATGGAAAGGTATTTGGATTATTTAAAACTGCAGATATTAAATTAGATGTATTTTGGAATAATAATAAACCCATTTTCTCAGTTATTTCACTAACGTTGAATACATCTGTGGCTTCAAAATCCTTAGGGCTTTGAGGTGCCAAACCAATTAAAATCAGAGGACTGTGAACTGAAACTTTTAGACACGTGGAGAGTCTATGTTAAAAGGGTAGAAAAGCATAGGATTGAGCAAAATAGAATTTCCAGGAAGAGAAGGCATGGGAACTTCTATCCTTTTAATAATGAAAATATAGTGTGCATTTTTAATTAAAGTGAGATCAAAAGGTTTGAAATCTGTAAATATTCTGCTCCTGACCTCTACTTAGCCCATTTATGTATTCTTTATTGAAAAGTTTTATAAAAGTTACAATATAAACCCCAAAACCCACCCACCCTAAACCCACCCTCTCCCTCCCCCACTTCCCAGAACTGAATACAGGGTTACAAATATAATAATCATAATCTAACTAACATTAACCAACTATATAAATAACCAAGTCCATAATGCGCTTTAACTCCCCTTTAACATAAATATAATAATAATTAAAACATAAACAAATTAGTATCCTAATTATTAAACAATAGAATATTGTTAAACAATACTAATACTAAAAATAATAATATCATATAATTAAATTATTATTATTATTATTATTATTATTAGCATTTATGTATTATTACCATTTATGTATTCTTTGAAATAATTTGGAATGATTGGCAAAAATAAAGGTCATAAACTATCCAAGTTGCGTAGTTCAGCCCTGGGGTCTCTTTTTCTTTTTAGACTAACAGGCAGATATGAAATGTTGAGAATCATGGCTACTTTCACAAAATGACTGTCATGAAATAGTGGCTAGCCATAGACTACTCATTTAATTTTTAATTTATCATGGGTCATCAAGTTATTGTCAGCATAGATAATATTCTCCAGAATGATCTGTGTCCAACATTTGAAACTGGCCTATTATTTTTGTTTTGTTTTATTTATGTAAAACGCTTATATAGTCAACCATCTTATAATCCTCTGGGTGGCTCCCAATCAGAGATTAAAACAGCATATAAAATCTTATTAAAACTATACAACTAAACAGATTAAAACATTAAAAACAATAAGGACCTGGCACAAGGTCAACCTTCTAATATGCAATTATCAAGTCTTATCCCAGTGCTTGGGGCGGGGGGGGAAGCCAGATCTTCCAATCTTTATGGAATACTAGGAGGGTAGAGGCCTGCCAAACATCAGGGCAGAGTGTTCCATAGGGTAGGGACTGCTACAGAAAAGGCCCACTTCCTAATTCAGGAATGGCAATATTTAGGAGAAGGGACTAGGAGCATGCCCACCTCATCTGACCTGCTGTCCTTAGGGAAACCAAGTCCTGCACATAACCTGGCCCTGTGCCATATAGGTCTTTAAAGATGATGACCAACACCTTGAATTGCACCCATAAAGAAAATGGAAGCCAGTGCGGTTTGCACAACAAAAATGTTACATGGACAAGCCTAGGGTCCCCCATATACGTATGTGCTGTTGCATTCTGAACTAGTTGAAGTTTCTGGGTGATAATTGGGTATCAGTAGCATACTGATGATATTAAACTCCATACCAACTGATGACCTCCCCTAGCAGTTTCATGCAGATGTGAGAAAGGAATAGCACGAGGCTTGAGCCCTGGGGCATCATACATTGCAAGTCTAGGGCTCGACTTCTACTAAACACCTGGACTGAAAATTTATGGAAGGTAAATTGGTAATGCTACTCATTGCTGCATACTATGTCCCTTGGATGTTTTCTGATTTCTCCTGCATCTTGCCTTTTTTTCCTGGCAGTTGGGCATTCTTTCTAGCAAATGTATTAATTTGCAACTACCAATCCCATTTTATTTTCTAATAATATATCTTGGATCTTTGTGTGGTTGAGGTTGAGGTTGGTGCTTTGTTTTGCACGGATTAATTTACATTTTTCCAAATTAAAAGAATTAGTGACCTAAAACCAGGTGTCCCATGAAGAGAAATATTGCCAGGCACCTTGACATCTGTGACTATCATATATGGGATCCCGGCAGAAATTAAAAATCTAAATGTTCTTTGTCATATGTGCCAAATTCTATTCATCGTCAGGAATGGTCAGACTTTTGCAATGACCTCACCAGGCCCTACAGAATTCTTTGAGGGCTGGACAAATGAATGAAGCTTATAGGTGAGAATTATACATATCATAATTATATGTCCCCTGTGCCTAATATGATCACATATGTTCATGTACAGTGCTATGTTATAATGAAGTTTCCTATGTCTTCGTTAAGATAAAATTTCATACACAATTGATAATATGAGTACATAGTAAATATGCAGAAAAGAATCTGGCTTGCTCATACATAACCTGTGCTTTTGTATATTTCAAACTTAAATCATGTTTTGAATTGCCTGTGAGGTACATAAATTTTTAAAAATTGGGAAATAG
>NW_015386341.1:22146-31827 GCF_001527695.2 Protobothrops mucrosquamatus
GCAAAATAAAGCAAAAGATGGTTGTCCATTAACTTTCCCTAATTTGTTGCCTTTCTGTTGTGATGAATTATTCATAATCTACAGTATATTACAACTTGGATTATAACTGTAGAATTTTAATGCAATTGAAGAGCATCAGAATGGATAATTTATCTTGTGTTGTTGAATACAAGTAGTACTCATTGACTGCATTGCTTAGCGATGGCAATCCTGGTGGTCCCAGTTGCTGTCATAACCCCGGGTCTATGCAGGTTGTTAATCAGGAAGAAGCAGGAATCCCAAGCAAGCAGGCTGGTGGGTGAGTGTACAGGCGCTACAGGAAGGAGGCTACAGAGTGCAGACAGAGAAAAAAGCAGCAGGAGTAACTTCCTGCCAGCTTCTTCATTGATTTTGTAGGAACTTCAAAAATCATGATCACATGTAATCTGGGGGTCCTCCTGGACTTATTGCTCCTTTTCAAAAGATAGGTGGCATTCATGTTTGGGAGGGATTTTGCACATCTTTAGGTTGTTAACCATCTGCCTGTTCCTGGACCAGGAGACCCTGCTCACTGTCACTTACGCCCTTGGACCTCTTGTCTGGATTACTGCAATTCCCTCTACATGGGGCTGTCCGTTAAGAGCATTCAGAAGCTTCAACTGGTGCAGAATGTGTCAGCATAAGTAGTAAATGGTGCTGGTTACTTGCCTTATATAACACCAATACTCTGAAAGCCAGTGTGCTTTCAGGAGCAGTTCAAGGTGTTGATTGTCATCTTTAATGCCCTTCTTTGCTTAGGTCTAGGTTACTTAAGGGACTGTCTTTCCTCAGTTGTTTCGGTCCGTCCGATCCAATCAACCAGGATCAGCATTATTTTGGCCCCATGAGTCAAATAATGCCAGTTGGTGGGGACTAGAACACATGCTTTTTTTTCTTTTTGATATAAGCCACCTTATGGAACATTCTCCTTCTGGAGATCAGGATGAATCCAACCCTGCTGGTCTTTTATAAAGTCCTAAAGACCTGTCTCTGGGGCCTTGAGTGTGTGCAGGGACCTACTTCTTTACTGTATTGTATTGCCTGCATTTAAATTTTTATAATGGTTTTTATTTTATTTTAATTCTATTTGTCACCCAGCGACGCTCACTGAGATGGATGGCCATATAAATTGGATGGGTGAGTGGGTGGGTGGCTGAGTGGATGGATGGATAGATAATTACCTTAATCTTTCTTAACCAGAAGGCCATATTTCTAAACAATGCTCTACATTGCATTCTTCTCTCCTTCCCTTATCATTTTTATTTTCAAAAAATAGTTCTCAGATTTATGCAGTGCTCGAAAACATTCTTGAAAATTTAGGCTGTGCTTCAGGCTGTCCCTTTTCTGTGCAGTATGACTGTACAAACCATCTGGAGGGATACTCTTAAAGTGATTCTCCAGACCTACTGCTCATAACATTGAGATACCCATGTCATTTGAAGGCTTGTTTTACTTGTTTTAAGCAAATTTCACTCCCCCATTCACTGATGATGTTACCTAGGGTAGTAATGAAACATCTGCAGAAAAACAACCAAGTTCAGAGGACACCAGGAGACTAACCTTTACCATCTTAGCATGCGTGTACACATAGAGAAGGTACTTCCACCAAGTTTCCACCAAATAAAAGCAAAAAATAACTTCAACACTTCGAGCAGTTGAATTTAAGCAGTAGGAAAGTGCTTTATTAAGTTTCCCCTGAGTGGTTTGTGCAGCTCTACTTCCAGAAGAGTAGCTTCCCATTTGTTTTAATTAAAAGAAGCATTAGCAATTAAAATCAGTGAGCAGGAAGCCTGGTGAACAATTAAAGAAATGTCTGAAGTGAGAATAGGGCCTGGATGCATATTTAACATTTAGGATTTTTTTTGTCCTTAGAGGTGAGATTCTTGTACAAAAGAAATGCATGTTTTCCACGTGCTAAAGTATTTTCAGTTGTACATAGAACAATTCCATCATTGTAGGATTCATAAAACCTTTTCAAAATTTGCACTTTTTGCTTGTGTGTTTCTTCCTCCTAGGTTAATATTTCAGATCTTTCAATGTAGCATGTACTTGTGAATGTGGTTTGGGGTGTCTTTCTTCAGTTTTTACCAGAGGCTCTTTTTTGGAAAAAAGGAATTTCTTACAACTGCCAGTATTCCAGAATAACACAAATTTTCATATGTATGTGCGTATGTATGTATAAAATTTGTGTTATTGTGCCAGTGCACTATGCATAAAATACACACATACACACACTCATATACTCTGTATGTGTGCGTATGTGTATTCTCTCTCTCATACACACACACACACACACACACACACAGTATTTGTGTGTTCAATTCATGAATCAGATTTCCTGAAATTATTAAATGTGTGACCATATTATTCTACTTTAAAGATTGCTTTAAGGCAACTGTTTATCTGTGTCAAGTGTTTTGAATGATATCTCCTGGAGCGTTAGTTTGTATGGATTTTTTGACACCTGCTAAAATGTAATTCTGTTTGACTTGCCATAAACATGTATATAGCTACTCATTTGGTCTTTAGTTTCATATGGCTTTTTCTCTTAAGGTCAGAGGTTCAGATACAGTTACTATGATGAGTCCCAAGGAGAGATTTATAGATCAATTGAACACTTAGATAAAATGGTAAGTGTAAATATCTCCTGCACATTTTCTGTCTTGAATCTGATCAAAGCATTATTACCCATTATATCTTTATGCTCTGCATGAACCAATTCATATTATAGTTTTTGTTTGTTTAGGGCTTATTGTGTTGTGTGCACATAACCACTGAGGTTTGTCAGCCATAGTTATGAACCCAGAGGGTCTCATTTATTAGAAGTGTTTTTATGCTGTTTTAAGCAAACAAGTCTAAGCAAAGTACAAAAGCTAACTAGTGGTAATATTAAAAAAGAAAAGAAAAAGCAAATATACATTTTGTATACAAATTCAGTCTCAATAGTAACATTAGAACAATAAGGAGTATCTACATACGTCCCAGGAACATGCTTCATTGATTCCTCAGTTCCTGAATGCCCACTTAAACAGTCAGGTTTTAATGAGCTTTCTCAGTGTTAACAACAAGAATGCTGTCTTGATGCCAGTTTGGCAACCCATAAAGCCAGAAAACAAATAGAGCAGTTTGTTGCTTAACTAATCCTTTGTGTATGTGATTTAGCCAGCTAGCCAGGAATAGGCAAGTAATACTCATTTATTGACAGTATAAGATTTGTTGAAACTGGGAATAAGATGACAGAAATGTAGCTTTAGGAAAGATTAACATGATCACACAGTGAAGGTCTGATTGGACATGAATTACAAAAGTAGTTGGGGACTGAAGGTGGATAATAGGGAATATAAATACACATTAGAGTGCAGATGATTTCAGCAAAGGATTATTTGAATTAAAATAAATAGCACTAATGTTTAGTGTGATAGGCAGTATAACTTTCAGGTACGTGTGTGTGTGTGTGTCTATAAGTATTATACAACCTGTGACCCCCTTGGATGATCATTTCAGAGGTATTTCCTTACCAGATTCCTCAATGTCTTCAACAATGACAGAGCTTCTAACGTTCTGCCTTAAAAATTCAGGGAGATATTCAGAGATTTATCTATTTTGAAAATAGCCCATGTTGAACTGGGCTATTTGAACATAGTTGAACATAGTAAAATATCAGCAGTTGATCATAGAAAATATTTTATACTATTTTGTATTATGAAATAAATGGATTTATTATTACTTTTATGTCATAAAATGTGTTATAAAGTTTGCCAAATTTCAATTCCATGAGAGTCACGGTTCCTAGATTTCGGATCATTTTGTAAGTTAGGCCAATTAAGGTATCTCAGTGCAAAAAGTTTTGCCCTATGATACGCTGTTTTGCCCAATAGCCTTTGTTACAAATATAAGAATTTTAGTAATATATAGATATATGTAATATGTATCTCTCTCACTCTCACCATACACAATGAGAGATAGAGAGAGAGACTACTCATAGATTAAATGTTTTCTTCTGACCATTTTTGAACAATTATGGTTGCACCTGGTGTGGGGGTTACCAAGAGAATTATTTTGAGAAATTGGAAAAGCAGTATTATTGCAGATATTAAGGATTGGATTTTGAAAATGTATTTTTGAAAAGCATTTCTCCTCTAAGAAAATGAAGCAATATGTTTGTCTTTGGCATAGTACCATGTTATTATATTCTATTTAATAATAATAGAGCACTATAAGGTACTTTTCATAAACACCATTCTTCAGCAGTGTGGGCTCAGTTACTGTCCTGGACCCCATGCCTGGAAAAACAACTAAGTATTTTAAGGTTTTTCAAAAGGTGAGCAGAGTCAGGGTCAGCCAGGCCTTGGACCTTAGTGTTCCAAAGGGCAGGCACAGCTACAGAAAGGCATGCTTCCTGGGTCCCACTAAATGACAATCTTTAATTGACCAGAGTTGAAGCCTGCTCCTTGTGCCTGATCTAATGGGGCAAGTAGAAACAATATAAATCAGGCATTAGGCCCTGTGCCATGTTGGGCTTTATAGTTAATAACTGGCACCAGAATTGCTCCCAGAGGCAAATTTGGAGTCAGTGAAATTCATGGATCCAAGGTGTAAAATAGATAAGACATACCCATAATTGCTCATGCTACTGCATTCTGGACCCATTGAAGTTTCTGAATGTTTTTCAAAGGCAGCGTCATGTAAAGCCCATTGTATAGTCCACTCAAGAGATAACTAAACTCTGATGACCGGGCACAGTATCTCCTGATCCAGGAAGGAGGACAATTGGTGCACAATATGAAGCTGTGCAAAGCCCCCCTGCACCACAACTACCAATTGTTCTTTGAAAAGATGCTGTGAGTCCAGAAGAGCCCCCAAATTAACATTACTTCTGTCTCGGATAGTACAGTCCCAATCAGAACTAAGGATGAGAAATAGCCAGATCCAGAAGCCCTAAATAGCAAAAGCCATTCCATTTTGCTAGGGTTGAACTAAAGTTGCTTCATCCCCATCCAGACTCCTCATACCTCCAGGTATTAAAATGGAACCTCCCCAGCTTCCCTTGGCTGACTGGGATGTAAATGAGTATTACTGCATATTGATGATATCTCATCCCATGCCATTAAATAACCTCACTAGAGGTTTCATGTAGATGTTGAACAATAGTGGGGAAAGAATTGAGCCATGAGCCACCCCACACAATAGACCTTCCCTCATCAATAAGAATGAAAGGAAAGGGGAACCAGCTTAACACTGTGCCCCTAATTACTGTGCCCTGGAACCGCTTCAGAAGAATTCCATGGTTGATGGCACTGAAGGTTGCTGAGAAATCAAGGAGAGGAAGGATGGACGCGCTACTTCCACCCCAGTCTTTCTGTAGGCTATCCACAAGTGTGACCAATGTCATTTCAGTCCTATACCCGATCTGACTCTTGGCACTAAGGTTGCCAGAAGAAGTGTGCTTTTGCCTTTCTATTCTCCTCTTAAGCACTGGTAAAATGGCTGGATCTTCAGTGTTATTCAGCAGAACCTAAAGATTTCAGCCCATATCCTTTCCTACAAAGGATATTTTTATAATTTATAATTTTTATAATTTGCATTATTTGACGTTGAGACACTTGGATGAAATCAGCTGTTCTTGTCCTAGGCCTTGTCACTTTATCGTTGGGTGCTGACTCTGAGGTTGAAAATAAAATATAGAAGAAAAAAATTAATAGAACCTGTAAGAAAAAGAAAAGAATTATTGGTTTTGTTTATGACTCACACTTAAACACCCAATGTCACTCTTTACTACTAGTTTTTAAAAGTATAGTCAGTATAATCTATAAATGCTTTTTCCACAGATATAAACCATTGGGGTCCTTGGTGCTCTCTGAGCTTGGTTGCTTTCTTGCAGACATTTCATTGCCAGTCTAGATAACATCATCAGCATCATCAATGCTAGTAGGGAGTAGGGCTTGTTCTCATTTTATCTACTAGTGGCTTACCCTGTCAGTATTGGTGGGAATGGTTAATAGCCCAATGAAGGAACCACCAAGACCACTTCTGTAAGAAAACAACCAAGCTCGGAGAGCTTCAAGGACCCCACTGTTCAACCCTGAGCTACAAATATTCTCTTCTATCAATGTATGTTATTATATTCATAGTATGCCATGATTTAGTTTTATCTATCAACCATAGAGCTAGTTTTTCTTTTTATTAAATAATATATTTTTATATTTGAGGCATTAAAAAATTAATGTTAACTTTATAATTCTTCCTAGGGTATGAACATTATAGAACAGCTTGACCCTGTGTCCTTTAGCAATTACTTGAAGAAATACCACAATACAATATGTGGAAGACATCCTATTGGTGTTTTACTAAACGTGAGTACTGTTGTTAAATGAAATATGGAGTTAACATTTTCAAGTTATAAATATATCAAAACTGTTCCTGCCATCAAGAGTATTGCGTTCTGATTGCTTTTGCCTAATTGATAAGATTTGGCAGGGTTGGCATACTCCAGATCCATCAAGAAAGCCCTGTTACTGTGTAGGACACTAGATACCCATCTTCCATGTGGCTGTCCCTGGTCTTTGGAATAGTAGTAAGTCCATCTGTCCCTGATTGGGCTTTTTCAACAGAGATGGGACAGGGTGATTTGTCATCTCATTGATATATGCCTTGTAGTGTTGTTTCCCATTGTCAGCAGTTATATTGGCCATATTGGCTAATTGTTAGTCAAGTTAAATACTCTTTTTTTTACCTTACCTAGAGACACTTCAGTGATTGAGGCAGCTAACTGATTAAATAATAAACTAATTTAGGGAGTTCAGGAGGGAGAATCTGCAAGATAGAACTGACAGAGATTCTGAATTTTTAAAATATCCCTTTCATTAGTGAAAGTCCCACCAACTAATTTTTTCAGTTGTCATTTCATCTAGCTATATGGGATAGGAGAGCATATCCCTTGGGGTACTTGCAAGAAAAAGTTGATAGAACCAGTAGAATTGCACCCTCCCTATTTGCCAGTGCATGGAGGACCAGTTGGTTATCCATCCAAAACTGCCCCATCTCCCTGTGAAAAAGGGATGAAACTTTTCCTTTGCTATCTCTAAATATATTCTTGGATTGTGTGTGGGTGATATGTACGCATGCTGAATTTTCTGCATAGAGCAAACAAACATACAGGCATTCAGAAAAAAAGCCCTTTGTGTTAAGTTCCTCAGAACTCAGGAAGATTCACCATTAGTAGAAATATAGGACTATGTGCCTTCCTATATGAGTCAGGAGTAAACAAAATGATACATTCCCAAACACGTCCTTTGTTGTCCCACTTGACTTTAAAAAAATATTGTTTTAATAAAAACAAATACAGTGGAAGATGGCATGCTGCAAAGTGAACATAATCTTTATTAGCAGGATTGCCTGTGGGCCCCATTGAGGTCCAGTTGAGATTAAAAAGCACTCTGGGTTAATTTGCCTTCTGACAATCAGTAGTGTTTTTAACGTGTTTCGAATTAAATTTGTGCATCCATCTGCCTCAGTTTTCCATATGAAAGGTTATTTCACCAACCATGAGAAAAGTTGTTCAAAGTTCTTGATTTGGGAAAAAAAAAGTATTATGAATGTGTAAGAAGTGTCATACAGTAAATGATCTGAGTAGTCATCTTATAAAACTTTCTTTTTATTCCATCTAGGCTATCACAGAGCTCCAGAAGAATGGAATGAACATGAGCTTTTCATTTTTGAATTACGCTCAGTCAAGCCAGTGTCGAAACTGGCAAGATAGCTCAGTGAGTTATGCAGCAGGAGCATTAATGGTCCACTGAACCTCTGACTACTCAGGGATGACACCTGCACACTCAATGGGGTCCCAGCCTTGCCCTTGCAAAGATGCAGTTCCTGATCTTTGGGTATACTGAAACCTCAAACTAATAGAACTCTTCTTTTTTTCTAGTAGGTGTAGTCCTTCCTTAGTTACAACTCATTTTAAAAATGCTTTCTTGTTTAGGACAAGGGAGGAAGGCTGGTGTCAAAATGTTGTGACTTCTAAAAACCAGTGGCTATAAAGGTATGGTGACAGACGGTCCTTGCAAAATACAACATGTAAAGCATTTACCACATCCCAGATTTGCACTCTGCAGACCTGTGCACATACTCTGCTTTCAGAATAGTTTTGCAAGTTTAAACAGAAAAGGATGGAAGCTTTTTAATAAAAAAAAATGCATTTATAAAAGATCCTGTATTAGAATATAATAAAACTCCAGTATAGTCAATTACTACCCGTGTTGTACAACAAATATCTTCTATTTTAGTTGCTAATAAAGGGCTGCACAACCAAAATGGCTACATGTGATTTTTTTTGCATTAAGCTAAACAAAATTGACTGTGTCAGGGGTCTCCAACCCCTGGCCCGTGGACCAGTACTGGGCCGCGGCATGCCAGCAACCGGTCCGCACAAACAGGCAAAGCCCCATCTGTGAGATGCAGGTAGCACACAAAACCACACACCCTCTGGTCCGTGGAAAAACTTCTCTCCACGGAACCGGTCCCTGGTGCCCAAAAGGTTGGGGACCTCTGGACTATGTCTTCATCAAGAGCAACTTGGTGGTGTCCTGATATTTTGGCTTTCACTGGCCTTTGCAACTCTCATTAGAGAGCATGGATCAGGCATAGACTCAATCTGCATGGATTGACAATATTTTCCTCCCACAAGTTGATTCATAGGATTGCAACGTTCTGAGTTTGCTGTGGCTTTAAAGATTTTAAAGCATAACTAAGCTCTCGTGTCTTCATTTAGAGAACCCTCTCTCCACTTCTTTCAAAGTTCCTAACATACAGGTTGTTTCTAGCAACAAGATAAAAAAAACTGTATGAAAGGGAGAAACTGCCTTTAGAAGAGCAGAGTAAATCACATGCACATAAGTTGCACAAACTGGGTGGAGTGCTTATGGAGTGATCGTTGATGCTCATTGGGGAGAATTCTAGCCTGATCTGTTACAGCTGATAGACTTGCTTTGCCAGCATATAAGCACATTATGTTATAAGCAATTCTCAAAAAGGTTAATCTGATGTTTCACTAGATTATAACTGGCCAGACCTGTTTTGCAGGTATGTTGGACTACAACCCCCACAATTCCCAATCAGCAAGGTTGATGATTTGAGGAGTTCTAACCCAGGGCATCCAGAGGATATTGCAGAGGGGGAGGCTGCTCAAGAATCCTGGATAAGGTCTATTAACATGCCTTTCTCTTAAGATCATTTTGTTTGAAACTGACAATTAGTTCCTACAATTAGTATTTGGGATGGTAGTATGTTTTTACCAATTGTGTACAATAGAGGGAGCTGTTACCTTTGTGCTTGAAAAGAATGAGCAAGCAAATAACAGCTGACAAATTTTTCAAAGAACAAGTATTCTTCCCCCTCCCCTTCTGAACATATTGCTTGTATTGTGGGTTTGTGTGGGAGAGAGGATGTGAACTGTGTACTCCCTTCCATTCCAAAGGCAATTAATGGCAAGGAGAACATTCATTATGCTTCCTGCTCCTTGTTAATAATCTACTGCTACAAATGTGTATCTTCAGCATTGACTTTAGGTAGTGTCAACTGACAGCTTTGCTTACTCATTGTTCTTCTAAAAGATATGGTATTCAGACAACCATCTGATCGCACCTTAGGATTTTTATCTACTTC
>NW_015386341.1:32824-34772 GCF_001527695.2 Protobothrops mucrosquamatus
GATTTAATTACAGACCACTTTTCCAAGAAAAGGGCAATAACTGTTTTTATAATATTTTATTAATTTTCCAATTTTACATTTAAGTATTTAAAAAGCAACGTGGTGGCTGGGTTAATCAATAGTTCGATAACAAAATCTTTAGTACAAATCTCAAGTTACAACATCAAATATTTCCTCTCTTTTTCCCTTAACATTTACTGTCTTGTATTTAAGCTAATACAGTTATTATATCAACTCAGTAAAAACATCATTATTACATTTATCAATAAATTTTAGCTTATAAGTATCTTAATTATTTTTACATTCAATCTTCATAAACAATCCATATCCTGTTACTAATTTTTTCCCATTTTAGTTTCCCATCAATATTCCAATTTAACCTTTAATATTTATAATTTTCAGGCTGTAGGTAACCAAAATTTCCCTTATCTCAATTCATAACAGAATCTAATATCCAAATTTCTTCTGATTTAAATAGAAAGTCTTTTCCATTTTCAGTGTTATCACTCTCTTTTCTGGATTTTCCATTAACTGTATTAGTTGGTCAATTGAGTTCTCTGTCTTAATGTTTGAATATTTAATTGTTCCACTTGTTCTGTTATCTTGTGTGTTGTTTGGTTGTAGTCAAAGTTTGGGTTTGTGTATCTAAGCTGGCGTCTTGACCTTTTATGTTGGGTCTTATTTTATCACAAGCTGAAAGAATGGTTTCATGTATTGCTTTCAACATGGAAAGGATCTTTTCCTGGTCTTGATCCATCTCTTTCACGTGTTTATAAATAGTCTTTATAGTAGAAATTGTTTGTCAAGCAAGATTTTATAGTCCAAGATATTTCATCATCTCATATAGTAACCAATATTCCTCAAATAAACAGATAGGAAGGAAAGTCCCCATGTAAAACTCTGAAAGTCAGTAAAGGTTTACATTCACAGTTCAAGTAGGCCAGTTATGCCGCCCAGCTGTTCTCTTACAGCTGAGTTTCTTACAGGTGGTGCCAAGGTCAGAAGAATCTTATCTAAGGTCTGGGCTTTGAGCCAAGTCTCTTTTAGGAAATAAGTTGTAATACCACACTTTGCCACAAGATGTCACCAATACTGTTTAAGGTTTTTTAAGTCCAAAATTTTTATAATCCTATAAAAGCAAAAGTCTCCAATAAAAATAGGAAAAAATTTGGTCCCCAAGTTTCAGGAACATATAAATCCAATTAGATTAAAGTTGTTCTTTTAGTGCTTTAATCCCCCTGGGTAGTCAGTCGCCGCTATTCTTAGAGGGTGGGATAGAAATTCTCTTCCCTCTCTCAGGGGGAAAGATACTTCAGGCAGCTTTTACAGGAAAAGAAAGTACTTAGGGTAAAGAGAAGATCAGATCTCACCCAGTTTCATCTGCATTGCTTTCGAAGTGCTTGGTGGTAAGTTCATCTGTCTGCAGCCTAGTGACTGGCCATATTACTATGGCTGGTCTTTCCTTCGCCGGTTTGGAGAGCTGCCCCAGATCGAGCAGAAGGGCTGCCGCCCTCCCGTGATCAAGCGGGGGTCTCCTCCTTGCTCATCGCCCCTACAGCCAAGTCAGTTTTATGTCCATACTGGACAAATATTAGAAGAGATTGTCAAGTACTATGTCTGAAACCACTTAATAAAGAATGCTAGCCTTACCAGGAGCCAGCATGGATTTATCAAGAATAAATCATATCAAAATAATTTCTCTTTTGACATTTTGATAGATCAAGGGAATGGGGGGGGGGAATGAAATGTACCTTGATTTCAGGAGAAAGTTAAATAATAATACTGATATCCTTGCAGACAAGATGGATAAATGTAGGCCAGAAAATAATACAGTCTGTGGGATTTACAATTGGTTGGACAATTTCACCTAATAGATGCTCATAAATTATTTTGTGTGCTCCTGGAAAAAAGAATAAAATCAGGCCTCCCAGGGCTCCATCCTCATCAT
>NW_015386341.1:36045-46489 GCF_001527695.2 Protobothrops mucrosquamatus
GCGCCAGCCTTGTGCGCATGCGCAAGGCGTGAAAACGGTCAGTTCCTATTGGTTAACACTGTCTGGGTCTCAGGTCCTATAAAAGGCCTGTGTGCCTTTTGCTGCTTGCTTGGTTGTAGGAGAAGGTTAATAAAGAACGTTGCTTCACCATGTGTCTTCGTCAATTGCCAACGAACGGAATACACAAAAATGGGAACTCACTACAAATTTTGGTAATTGCATTATAGTGCTATTATCAAAATATGAGGGCATCATTTCCCAGATGGGGACAAACAAGAACACAGTAGCACAGTATTAATCTGAAAATAAGCTTACTGTAGTTAACAACCACCAAAATCCTGAAAAATCTCTATTCTACCAACAAGACCTGTCAGGCTTGTTCCCTTAGCTGGCTTAAACTTGGCTAAAACTTGTCACACCTATTACTGAACAGTTAGTGAGGAATCATGAAAACTGAACTCACCTCAAGTAATTGATTGCCCTGTGCTAGCTGAAGTTATAGCCCCCTGTTTTCTCTTATCTTTAAACTCAATACCATTTTCTTTTGTCATTCTCGGGATTTAATTCAAACCTTGTCTCATATTTTTTACATTTAGCACTATATAACATTCATTGACATTTTCAGTACTCCTGCCCCAGAAAACTAAAACTTCAATGTGTCCCCCATATGTATGATGTTAATCCACCCAATTTGCATTCCATCTACACTCAATACATACCCTTCAAATATTTAAATGTGGCTACTAAACAACAAAAGATTGCTCATCCTCACTCTAACTGAGTGTGAATGAAATGAAAAAAAAATACTGGGTCTTCTACATAAGACACATATATTGTATGTCCTATTTTCCCCAATACCTGAATAGGTTAATAAGATGTCAGCAGATTTAATAAACTAATTCTCAGGGCATTAGATTTAACCCCCAATAGTGTTTTATCTATTTAGTTCTCCAAGGAAAAGAGCTGAAAAGACAGAATAACTGAAAAAACAACCCTCTTAATTTCAGAACTCACCTCCAGGGCTTGACAACATATCATATACCTATTAAACACTGGCTGACTGCAATGGCAAAGACAAATGGAGTGTCCACCTATAGAGTGTCCACCTATAGCCAGTGATGGTCACGAATCCATGCCAATATTCTGGTGGTAAAAGGCCTAGGCAATACCAGTCATTTCATAGAGAAAATGAATGGGGAAAATGCATACACAAAATAATGACTTTTTATTTCCAGTTAATATGACTTGTGTG
Organism: Protobothrops mucrosquamatus; assembly: GCF_001527695.2. Lineage (NCBI taxonomy): Eukaryota > Metazoa > Chordata > Lepidosauria > Squamata > Viperidae > Protobothrops > Protobothrops mucrosquamatus. Next base: position 37,298 of record NW_015386341.1, read on the forward strand.
CTGCTGGAATCATTAGCAAGGAGATTTGTCTGAATTAGGGATTGAGTGGATTGAGTGAGTTGCATAAAGAAGAACCAGAAAGTAATAAGACCTGTAATATATTTCTTATATGTTGATCACTTTCCATTAAAGAATCTGGCAAATAACGTGGACTAAACTCACGTCTTCTGCACCTTGCATGTTTGTCTGAAAGCATTCCAGTATGTTCAGTTGGATCATAGTGTTGGATTAACTCACCAGTGTGTGTTTTCCTGGATTTCAAGGGATTTAGCATTTGAGATATTTTTCATATTCAATACATTTTATTTGCACAGCAGTCAAGCTAACAACTTGTTCTGCCCCAAAAATACAGGAAGTTCTCCAAATTTAGTAAATGTTAAGGAGCTGAGAACGTCTGGTGATTGATAGCCCACCCAAATGTCTGACTGGGCTTTCAATAATGAGGAGGAAGTCCTGTGTTTGAAAGATTTTATCTTATTTCTTCAGTTGTCTGCATGTCTCTTGTTTTATAGCACATTGGAAAAGGAAACTCGTTTTAAAATATCGCAAACCAATCAGCATCTCAGTGTTTAAATAAAAAACACACTGAAGCATAAGAGAGACAAACATAGCAATTATAAATCATAGTGTCGACAGCGGAAGATAGGGGAAACAATGAAAGCATAGCTTATTTCTTTGAAATAAGAACAACAGGAGCAGTTCTGTTTTATATGAGTTGTTTTTGGATGTGTTCTTACGTTCCTGTTCAGCATTTCTGAGCTTTTCCATGGTCGGTTGTCCTTTGGTCTTTCAAGCAAATGATGATGCCTACGACAAAGTTGCTTTTATGTCCATCTTCTTCATGATCCAAAAAACATTCCTGATAATATTTCACTCTGAGAAATTGAAGATCAAGCAGGGAGAAAATACTGCATTGAAAATATATCCAGCGCTTCCCTCCCTGGATTCCTTAGTGCAAAGCTAGCGGCTGTTCTTCTGTGAAGATTCCCCAGAAAGGAAGAGAGCAGGCAGCCACTCTGGAAATGCTCATTGGTTCATATTGATTCCTGCACATGATTCAGCAGCAACAATGACACAACTATGGCATATACATAAGTGAGGATAACACCCAGTAATCATGGATATTAAGTCATAGCATACTCAGATGCCAGGTTACAATGGTTATATTGTTTAAACCCAGATGCTGAAAAAAGGGAAGATAAGGACAACACGTGTTAGGTGGTCACTGAATGTTTGGTGAAGAATAGAAAAGGAGTCCAGAGAAAAGGCATAGGTGGAACATTCAATTAGGGAATTTTACATTGCAAAGTTTAGTTGAAGATACCATTTTAATTTCTTTGGAATCCACTGGTTTTTACATATATGTAAAGAGGTATATACTTACGAATGAAAGCAAATATATGTGTCCTAGGATAATGATGCGAAATCGAATTTGGGTCGGTCACTAGGACCAAAGATTTACTCTTCTGAACTTTTGGATTCATGCTGGAGCCCATTTTCAGGGAATTTCTCTACTGGAATACATGCTTTGGGCTGTTCTGTGAGTCGTATTTATGCGGTGCCTTCCTATTGGCTGATTGGTGTGTTGATGGCTGGTGATTGGCTGTCATTTTCTTAGGCTACCAAGCCCTTGGCTCCTAAGTATTTGATAGGCTGGTGGTAAATCAGCAAGGGAAATGATTGAAGCCTGGGAAACGGGCCCCTTATCAGTTAACAGGAGTGCTGATTTACCTGTGGCAAGAAAGGTCGCAAAATTCACTTAACAAATGTCTTGCTTAGCAACATAAATTTTGGGCTCAGTTTCGTAAGTCAAGGATTACCTGTATTACATCAAACAATCTAATACCCAATGGAAAACATTACTGTTCTAAGCCAACAACATGGAGTCATCTGCATACAATAGTATATATGCATTCATATCTCTACCCAGTGCATCTCTAACATTACCATAGGCATTCCTTATACTGTATATACATTAATCAAGGGTATATTGTACAGCTTGTCTTATTCCTTGCTGAGGGTTGAATCTTTTACTATGAATTCGTTTAGTCTCACACAATCTTTCCTTCCAGCCATACTTAATACTTTCAGCAACCAAACTTCATTTTTACACAAGTTGTGCCTATTCAGTTTAGCATACCCTTTCTCTAAATCAAGAAATGCACAATCAGCTTTCTTTCATAGGTTTCCTTAAAACCTCTGAGTATGTTCTAAAAAGACTTTAGGAAGCAGTCTGGAACGTCTCTCTTTTTTTCTAGAGGAGTTAAAAGAAATATAGTATCCATCAAACAAACAGTGTTTGTGTGTGGTATTTTTTGTGGTGTGGTGACATTATCCAGTATTGGTGTTTGGCAGGACACACAGATCTTTTTTACATTGAGGGAAGGAGGGTGTTATCTTTAGGGTCATCATTCAAAATGAATGTATCCAGAAGTATATTTTCTCATAACTGTTTCAACTTGTCCATACTAAATCCCACTTAACAAAATGCAAACCCATACAAGGAGAAAGAATATTGCCAATGGTAGAAAGGAAGAGATCATAAGCAAGGGATCAGTTGCACAGTTTTTACTCAGGTGCACTTTTCAACCTATTTACTAACCTAAGACTGCAACTTCTTGAATCCCATATATCCACCTTCCACAAATTTATGACCTGGCCTTTATTTCTTTGTTTGTTTGCTTAGCAAATTTTTTAGGTGGCCTGTTTTAATCAAATAACCCTGGCTAGCTAGCGAAATATATAACACAAACATACTGTAGTTGTAAAAAGAGTAAAACAACAAAAATAAAACATGCTTGGTAACAAACAATGCAGAACAAAACACTGGCTCTACTAAATACCCTAGCTAGTCTGAGGGAAAATATATCCTGGCCACAATAAATAGCAGTTATGTTGTCTATATTGTAGTTCAATAATTGGATTTGGCAGGATTGCTGTATAACATCAAGTTCTTTCTTGCATTGTAGGCACACAAAGGACAGCTATCAATGTTCCTTGAAATAATGTGCCCACAGAGCTTGATTTTTTACATTCTGGTGCAACTTTTATGAACATATACAATACCCTAAGAGTGAGAGCTTACCATTCTCTAGTCACAACTCCAGTCACCACATTAGAAAATGTGATTCCTTCTAGATTTTTTTTTCAGCCCTCAAAGCCCTTGATGCCATAAAAAGATCTCCTGGGCATCTATCTAGTGGTCTTTCCTTGTCTTCATTTTGTAGGCTGGCTCTATTGCCCTGTTTGAGGGATGCCTCAGTGGCTTATACCATATGCCTCGAAAGGTGACATCCCGTTCACATGCCCGTGAGTATTATGCATTCCTGTGAAATTATTTATTTATTTATTTGTAAGTTCGCGGTGATGCTCCCAATAGTGGGTTCAAAGCTTTACCCTTTTCTATATTCATGTGACATCAACATACACACGAAAGGGTGGAGTTCACGTACTTGCATACTTTCTCCTATTTCCATATATACTCCTGCAAACACCATTGAGTAATTCTCAGTATGAAGGCAACAAATGAGTTTGAGCAATTTGGGTTTACTTTTGGAAACCCAGGATCCACCTCTACCATGAATATAGAACCTTCCACAAAATCTTTTCATTTCAATAGTAGGATGTTTAGTGAAATGGGTGATAGTGACTGGCTATATCTATCAAGGTTACCATTATGTGAAAAGACCCTTCCCAGAGCAGCCATTTTGTCATGTTTCCAATAAATTGGCTCAACATTCTAATTGTGACCACCAGATTAAAATGATTTTAAACCTCTGCCACATGTGATGTTTGATGCTTACTCAGGATTTGGGTGATGGATTGACTTTACTGAGTCTTGAGGGCATAAGGTTGGCAATTAATATCATTCTGGTATGAGAGAAAAGTTCCCTGAGGATGGGCTCCAACATGACTCAGAAAGGTCAGAAGACTAAAGCTGTGATCCCAGTGACTGACACAGATTGGATCCGGCAATTAATAGCTTCCTGTTGGTTATGCTCCCAATGGTTATGTATGGCAATATCATGAAGTAGAAAAACTCTTTCTTTTCTTTTTTTTTTGTAGAAGCCCAGCCCTTTTCGTTTCTAGTTAACTGTATATATATACAGAATGTCTGTCTGTCTGTCTGTCTGTCTGTCTATCTATCTATACACACATATATATGTAAATGTATATGTGCAGTGTATATGTATATGTAGTATACACACAAGTGGCACAATAGCCTAGATGTGAAGATGCTTGCCTCACACTTGGGAGGTTGAGAGTTCAATCCTAGGCAGTGACAGATGTTTCTCTATTAGGGCGCAAAGAAAAAATATGTGGCAGGGGCTGCCACAAAGAAGAGGGAGTCAAGCTATTTTCCAAGGTGCCTGAAGGCAGGACAAGAAGCAACGGGTGGAAACTAATCAAGGGGAGAAGCAACCTAGAACTAAGGAGAAACTTCCTGACAGTTAGAACAATTAACCAGTGGAACAACCTGCCTCCAGAAGCGGTGAATTCTTCAACACTGGAAGTTTTTAAGAAGAGACTGGACAGCCATTTGTCCGAAATGGTATAGGGTTTCCTGCCTGAGCAGGGGGTTGAACTAGATGACCTCCAAGGTCCCTTCCAACTTTACTATTATTATTATTATTATTATATCTGCTGTGAACTCCATGTAGGCATCAGGAAGGGCGTCTGTCCAGTAAATGCTCGGCTCCATTCAGTCACCCTCACTTCAACCCCAATAAAAGGGATTACAGGGTCATAAAAAGAAAAAATGTACTACACACAAACATACACACACACAGTATACACAAACACATTCTTTGTGCATACATCTAAAGAAATATTTGCTATGCTAACAGTTCACAGTGGCAATGTATTAAGATAGTATGGTACAACTTTATTAAAATATCTGGCTTAATTACAGAAAAATAAAAGGATTTATGAATTTTGTCTGAAATCCAAAATATAAAGAAAGACCAACAAAGGTACAGCTTACATAGTAGAAACTGTATCCACAATGTCTGCTTATTAATTAGAGAGCCAACAACTAATTGCTTTAATGAGGTTAACTGGTGTTCCTTCAGAGAAGAAAACTCCAGTGAAAATGATCCAGCCAAATCTGCATGCTATTTCACAGTGTGCCAAGCACAGCAGTTTTAGCTGGTGATCAATAAGCTATACAACTATTTTGCAGCTGCTAGAAGGAAGAATAATCTCTAGGGATTACTGATCAATGGAGAGCATCAAACACCAATTAAACTCAACCTTCTAAGAGGTGAGAATGTTCCTCAGAAAATTTTGACTAAAATAATTAAATAAACAATTAGCAGTAGCTTTTGTGAGTTAATATATATGGAAAGCCATCACCCCAAAGCACCTCAAGAGTTTATTTATCAAAGACTATAAGGAACAAACATACATACAGGTTTATCACAATACAGAAAACAGAATAACAGAGTTGGAAGGGACCTTGGAGGTCTTCTAGTCCAACCTCTTGCTCAGACAGGAGACCCTGGCCTATACCCTTAGAGTAGACAAATGGCTGACCAATCTCTTCTTTAAAACCTCCAGTGATGCAGCACCCACAACGTCTGGAGGCAAGTCGTTCCACTGATTAATTGTTGTTAATTGTTGTAGTTCTATTTTCTTGTTCCTTATTTGGTTATACAGAATCTAAAATGCTTTCTTAGTAATCGTAGATATTTCTCATCTGAACCATAGAGTGTGATCAATATCTCTACCCCAGAGCAAAGAGATAAATATATTTTTTATTAAATATAATCCATTACTTCATTTAAAAATACAGTAGTTTTTCCCCATGTTTGGGAAAAGTGAAGTTAACCGAGTCAGAAAGTATCTTCTTATAAGTTTACAGTTTAATGGAAGAGCCTGATATCTTTGATTATTGGGGAAATCTTTTTTTAAAATTTTTGGATTATTTTTTTAATCTCACTTTGAATATTTCTATAAATTACTTCAAGACAGCAAACATACCTACTACAGATAGTTCTCGACTTACAACTACAACTGAGCCCAAAATTTCTGTTGCTAAGCGAGAGATTTGTTAAGTGAATTTTCTCCCATTTTATGACCTTCCTTGCCACAGTTGTTAAAGTGGACCACTGTAGTTGTTAGCAACACAGTTGTTAAGTGAATCTTATTTTCCCATTAACTTTGTTGGCAAGAAGGTTTCAAAAGGTGATCACATGACCCTAGAACACTGCAACCATCTTTAACATGAACCAGTTGCCAAGCCAGTGAATTTTGACCACAGGGAATGCTCCAGCAATCGTTAAGTGTGAAAAACAGTTGTAAGTCACTTTTTAAAGTGCTGTTGTAACTTTGAACTGTCACTAAATGAACTGTTGTTGAGTCAAGGGCTACCTATTCTCCTTCCTTCTCCTATTTTCCCTACAACAACAACTCAGTGAGGTGAGGTGGGCGGAAAGAGAATGTCTGGTTCAAAATAGAAGTAAGGTCCTAAGCACAGTCACAATTTCATTTGATGGCTGCTTTGCTTAATACAGGGATAGTCAACCTTGGCTCTTTTATGACTCGTGGACTTCAACTCCCAGAATTCCTGAGCCAGCTAAGCTGGCTCAGGAATTCTGGGAATTGAAGTCCACGAGTCATAAAAAAGCCAAGGTTGACTACCCCTGGCTGATCTCAGCTGTAGTCACTAAAAAAGAGTACCTGTACTTGTGAGTTAGTTTTTTGTCTGCCTGCAAGAAAACGAATTGAAACATGCCACTTTATGTTTTAGCATTATAGGTGTACCCAGTTACAGCTTACAGCAAAAGTGATAAAAATGCATATAATAAACTGAAGCTTTAATACTACAAAAATATAATTAACTCATAAAAAATGAGAAAAGAAAGCAATTATATACTACCTATCCAGGCTGATTTACACTTTCAGCTACAGTATATTCCGCTTGGCTCGCAGCTTGAGGAAGAGAAGGGAGGAGGTGGGGGAATCTGCATCTGAGCATCGCCAGTTCCCATGAGACAGAGCTCCAGCCCAAGGACACATCCAGCAGGTGTTCTAGCGTGGCTCACTGGTTCCCATGACAAAACGAACAGATGCGATTGGTGGACGCAATGGACTTGGCCCATAGGGAAAGGGGGGAAATAACTATGTTCGCTTTTGCACGGGAAACCCAGAGTTGGTTTCACTTCTTCCGTGCCATATGATTTATTCAGTAAAGTTCATACTCTTGGTAAAATACTGTCCTAGGAGTTTCTTTTTTTGGATCCGCCAACTGGACAGTTGACATTACCCAATTGTTATTTCCCAGCTGAGTCTGAATTTGCTGTATTAAATTTATAGTTATTAAATATTGATAGGTGATTATCAATAAAAGGTATTTTGAGACGTCAAAGCAGAAGACGTGCAGGGCATTTAAAAAGAAAACAAATGCAACTCTCCTTTTTCAAATATCTGTCACTATAGCTATAGCTGTCAAAAAATGCAGGCACCCTGAAACAAAAATGCCTTGTGAATGATATTGTATTTTGCCTGGACAGAGTCCCAGGGATGTACATGGCTTCCAACAAGCCTGTTCTTCAGACAGTTTCAAAACGGAAGAAGATGCATGCTGTTCTCCATATAAAAAACAGGAAGTGCATCCCATGGTTAATGCGGAGAGTATAAAAGACAGAACAGTATAACCCCTTTATTAATAAAACTGCCAACAAACAGTGGGATGTATTAAGAGGCACTCAAGAATTATATTTTATGACTTAAGTCTTTGTGATAATATACTTTTATTAACTCCTTCATATGCAGACCCAACTGGCTGCAAAACCAATTATATTGCTCTACCATAGGACTAGGTAGAAAACAGCAGTAAACATGAAGTCATCTCTTTCAAGTAGTATAGTACATTATATAATCCAGTCCAATAATTTCCAGCTATTGAAATCATCTCAATTCAACAGTTTTATTGAAATGCAGTATCATTACAGGGTATTTTTCTAGAATCTATACACTACTGAAACTATTGTGTCCGTTTGATACTTTGTACCCGTCAGATGGGGAGAATGCCGCATCATAGGGCAAAACTTTATCAACAATAATACCTCAAAAAAGATTAAGCTAACTAATGCCAGCACACATTACTCCCCAGGGAATAGAATTTGGGAAAGCTCTGGCTCCTTTAGTGCTGGCAGGCTGTCGCTATTTCAGCACCACCACATGCTTCTGCAGTTAGCTGCAGTCACATGATCCTCATTCTCCACGTTCCCTGACAACTTCCCAGAAGTCCATGGGGAACTCAGAAGGAACTGTTATGTTTGCCAAAGCTCCTTGCTACCTTCCCACCAGCAAAGTCTTACTTGTGGGAAGTTTACATGAAGAAAGTCAACAGAGAAATGTTGCACCCTCTGCCAGTCCTTCTGTGCTGGCACCATGCTGGCCACTCATGCATCCCTTGCTCCAGTGGTGGGATTCAAATATGTGAACAACCGGTTCTCTGTGTGGATGCTGCTTCCGGAAGTCCATTCTGGGCCTGGCAACCAAAAATTAGCTACCGGTTCTGCTGAAGTGGTGCGAACCGACTGAATCCCACCACTGCCTTGCTCCCTCCCCCGCTTGGCAGCATTCATTTATTTGCATGCTGGGAAGGGAAGGGAAGAGAAGGAAGGATTTCACATACATTCACTGCCAGCTTCCCACAAGCAAACCCAATGGGGAAGCCAACAGGAAGTGAGAAGTCGCTACCACTTCCACTGATTCTTTTTGCTCGCCTTTGGTCATTCTGTTTCTCTGTTTAAATAAGGAAACTTAAGTTTCTTTACTTAAATGATCCAATGGCTCCCAGGTTTTCTAATACCATTTAAGGTGTGGGTTCCATGGAGCTTTCTGAGCTTGGTCGTTTGCTTGCAGACATTTCAATACCCAAGTAGGTAACAACATCAGTACTAGTGTGTGTGTGTGTGTGTGTGTGTGTGTGTGGAGGGGGGAAGGTTATTTAATTATTTTGTTTGAAGATGCGGCTTGGTGGTCTGTTTCATTTTTCTGGTTTTCTGGGTTGCTGCAGTGCATTCGTATTGCATAGTGTTCTTTCACAGCTCCTCTTGTGGGAGGTTGGATGGTTACTTTGGCAATGAAACACCTGATTAGTGTGGCTTATTTTTCAATAGACTTGTCTTTCTAATTTGCTGCCTGTTCATCTGCTGATGAGAATATCCAGCAGAGATGCTG
>NW_015386341.1:46589-184890 GCF_001527695.2 Protobothrops mucrosquamatus
AGTCGAGTGACAGTCAGCTCTCGGTTTATTGGCAAGGCATAAAGTAAATCCGGACTGGCATCTGGGCCAGGGGAGCCCTCTTTTATGGGATTCCCCTGGCTTGTAATCACACAATTCCATTGGCTGGTAAGACCCCGTTGCTAGTTAGCCAACCAGCAACGGGCATGAAACTGTATGCAGATGGAGAAGGGCAATCACCTTAATGGGTGATCAATGGAGAAGGGCAATCACCCTTAATGGGTGATCAGGATGCGCATAGGGGATTAAGGGGGGGGAATACAAAAGAACACAACACTGTTGTTGTCTTCTTCTCTCATGAATGTTATATAGTTTGCGTATAAATTCTAGTTACTGAGCAGTCAGAGTAGAGAGATCCTCACATTTACAACCATCACAATATCTCCATGGGGATGTGAACAAAATTTGGGTGCTTGGCAACTAGCATTTAATAATAATAATAATTATGAAGTTGGAAGGGACTTTGAAGGTCATCTAGTCTAACCACTGCTCAGGCAGGAAACCTTATACCATTTCAGACAAATGGTTGTCCAGTCTCTTCTTAAAAACTTCCAATGTTGGAGCATTCACAACTTCTGGAGGCAGGTCGCTCCACTGATTAATTGTCCTCACTGTCAGGAAATTTCTCCTTAGTTCTAGGTTGGTTCTCTCCTTGATTAGTTTCCATCCATTGCTTCTTGTCCTGCCTTCAGGCGCTTTGGAGAGTAACTTGACTCCCTCTTCTTTGTGGCAGCGCCTGAGATATCGGAACACTGCTATCATGTCACCCCTCATCCTTCTCTTCATTAAACTAGACATACCCAATTCCAGCAACCGTTCCTTGTATGTTTTAGCCTCCAGTCCCCTGATCATCTTTGTTGCTCACTCTTTCTAGAGTCTCAACATTTTTTTTACATCGTGGTGACCAAAACTGGATGCAGTATTCCAAGTGTGGCCTTACCAAGGCATTGTAAAGTGGTATTAACACTTCATGTTATCTTGATTCTATCCCTCTGTTAATGCAGCCTAGCACTGGGGACCCCACTACACACTTCCCTCCATGTAGATGCAGTTCCGTTGAGGACTTCCATTTGCTGGATATCCTCATCAGCAGATGACAGTGACAGCATCCCGGGGTCACGTGATATCCATTTGTGACTTGCCCAGCTGGCTAATGACAGGCAAAGTCAAGGAGGGAAACAGCAGGATTTGTTTAACTGTCATGTGATTCATTTAATAACTGCCTTGCTTAGCAGCAAAAGTTCTGGGGCCCAATTGTGGTCAGAAGTCAAGGACTAACTGTAATATCTGCACAATGAGGTGAATAATTTTTATAATTGTTTCAAACTCAGCCTCTAGGCCAGGGGTAGGCAACCTTGGCTCTTTTATGACTCGTGGACTTCAACTCCCAGAATTCCTGAGCCAGCCATGCTGAGGGGAAAGGGAGAGTTTCCAAGCTGAGCCATGCTGGCTCAGGAATTCTGGGAGCTGAAGTCCACGAGTCATAAAAGAGCCAAGGTTGCCTACCCCTGCTCTAGGCGTTTGTTCTACACAAAACATTCTCAGAGCATTTCACTCCTATCAGTCAAAAACATTTATTTGTAGTGTAGTTAGCAACGATTAATGTTTCATGCTTTTAATTATTGAACAAAGCTTTTATTTTGAACAAACCTGCTGTTTGGTGTAACCAACTAGTCTTTAATGTAACTAAGGCATTCCAATCTTGGAATGTTAAAAGCCCCAAGTGGCAAAAGATTACATCAAGTCTGCACATCAAGAATTAAGTACATTCAAAGTTGTTTCAGTTGCTAGGCCTGCGTTTGCTGTTATTTTTTGGTATATAGTATAATATATAGTAAAGTGTCACCTAACAATTAGAATGGAGAGCTATTTAATATTTCTATATCAGAAATCACATTGGTAGGACCCGGAAGTTTTTCTTGCTAGGTGGTTGACCTACATAGCTTCTTTATATGTGTTTCTTTTACAAAACAAAGAGATTTTTGCCAAGCTAAACATCAGCTACATTATTTTTATTGTAACTTAGTTGTTTAAATTTTGCCAAAAGCCATTAGACTTGATAAATGTGACTGCAGTTTATTTTTCCCCTGTAGTTTCTGCTAATAAGAACAATTCAAATGGCTGTCATTTATAAAAATTAATATGGCTACATTAAAATTCTGGTTTTAGAAAAAGAAAACAAAGTGTTGCTGGTTCCACCCAAAATTTATTAGTGGCAGAGACATATAAGGTACACATTATCATAATGTTCAGTCCCATTACTACTAAACTTTTCATTATAGAATAAATTACTAAATGCCAAGGTTTGAAGAAGCAAAAAAAAAAAGCAGACTCTGAGTTCCTTCTTTTTTTCTATGTTTAAGTAAGTTTGCTAAATTACATATGGCAATAAAAAGCTCTTATCCCACAATTTAATACGGATGAAGTAGCCACATAGGATCCATATATCAGTGCCAAACAGACTGGGATTAAGGAGCAAGAGATAAAGTGGTTTTGTTCAGAACTTAGCATCTTTGCTCAGCCAGACAGGCAACTCTCCCAAATATCTAATTCACCAAACTGCCACAAAAACTGTTATCTCCCATTCAACAGAAGATCACCAAACAGAATAGATATGGCCTAAGAACAAAACAGGTATTTTATGGAAGTTATTAATACCTTGGGTGGAGAGGGCAAGGCTAGATTTTTATGGCCTGTAAATTTGAGCTTAACTGAATTTTGTTCATCCTTAAACTAAATTGGCAATCTATCATCTAACCAATTTGTTGATTACCTTCCTATAGGTTATGAATCCATATGGCTGAATGCATTTGTTGAAGGCTTCATCATAACTCGTGTTCCTTTGCCCAGGCAGAGAATAGAATAAAACAGCAATGGATAATGCTAAACTAGGATGGAGTGATCACCTGTTTCTACTGTAGCACATGTTTTCAAATATTTATTGTATTCACTATTACTGCTTAGCCTTTACCAAGATTTTAGATCAAATTAAATTATATTTTCATATTAATAAGATTATTTTTGTTTAACCAAGTCTAAGCAAACAAGTATACAGCCCACAATACTTACTCACTAAAACAATTTCCAGCAGCAAAGCAGGACACAAAGAATCTGCGTGATATCCTTCCATTGGAGTCTCTCTCTATGTGTGGAGGGGATCTGGTTTGTTCTTCTTGGTGCCCCTGATAGAAAGGGAATGGAATAATAAAGGAGAATGGGAGAATGACAGAAAAGAGACAACACTGAGGAAAAAAGTATGAGAATTTGAAAAAAAAAGCCTGTATTATCTCTCAACCCCATCTTTCTTTAGGTTTAGTTAGCAGCTATTTTCTGACTTGAACTTTATATCTATAAGATTGCTGACTAAGGTCAAATGAAAAAGTATGAGAAACATATATAAAGTGCATTTTATCTTGTATTGGTTGTTGTAGTCTGATGTGGGGACAGAATTTGAATTGGGACTAGGCAGTATATGGGAAAGGTATTTAATCTTCCCTGAGCCTCCACTATCCTGATGGAAACTGCTATTTTGAGTATGGTGGGAAAGTGCCAATAATGTCAGTGGCAGTCACTATCCTGGAATAAACATGAAGACACAGGATGGGAAGCAATTACACATTTCCTTTATTTGCCACTTTGGTTCAGAAATATAACCATTTTGGCTATATTTGATGCTTGGTCTACATATATAGCATAGCAAGTTAACAATAGAATAAGACAAAAAATGGATTATAGATTTTTCCCCACTACCAAACTTATGAAATCCAGTCATCCTTAGATCAGCAGAAAACTATACCAGCATGAAATTGGCTGTCCTCTTTACTTATTCTTTCCTGTCTTTGCTGCTCCTCTTTTAAGTTGGTGAAATCATCTGTCTTTTCTTTAATATACTTGTTCCTTAGCTACAAAGAACAGAATGGTGCAAGGAATTGTTTTCCCTATGACACTCCAGAGAAGCAAAAGTTGGACTATGAAGAAGCAGCATAGAAAGACTATTGATACCTTTGAACTTTGGTGTTGGACAACATTTATGAGAATACAATGGATAGCCAAGAAAAGAAATGGATCATTGAATAAATCATCCCAGGGATCTTACTTGAGGCACAGAGGATCAGGTTCAAATTATCGTACTTTGGACACATTATGCAAAGACCTAGCTCTCTGGAGAAAGTTCTAATCTTTCTCCCTGGGAAAGTAGAAGGAAAGAGAAGAGGACAATTAGCAGCAATGGGGATGTTATAGATAGCCCTAACTTAATAGCAACCCTCTCTTAAGTAGACAGTCATAGGGGTGGTGTAACAGCCAAAGCTTTAAGGACCAAAGCACCACTCATCCAACATTAGCAACCATTGCAACTTCAAATGGTCACTGAATGAGTAATCAGTAAGCAAGGACTACTTATACATAGGCAGTGCATGTATTGTAAAACATGAGGGACTATATTAGGGACAGATTGTGATGGGAAAAAATCAATTCATGTGATTGCTAAGAGGTCACGGTGACATGATGGCACACATTAGCACACTTTAGGGCAATTCTTTGATGGAGCACAATAAGGAGGAAACTATTGCTTTAATACATAATGCTAAGGATGAATTACAATAGGTTGGGAACCTTATGACATGGCAGGAAACAAAAATGCTATTAGGCCATATTAGTAGCATGAATAGATGTAGTTTAGAAAGATGCAAAGCTTAAACCACTTCAAACTATAGCAGGAAAATTATATGTTTCAATTAATTCTTGCATAATGATAATTGTTGTATGTGAACTGCCCAGAGTACTTAAGATTGGGCAGTCATATGAATCTTTGAAATAAACAAATGAGCAAACAAGTCTGTCATTTCAAATTAGATTTGCCTAACCATGGGCGTAACATCCAAAATCTTTATTAATTATTATGATTAAAGCAGAAAAACTTAATTCAGGATTATTCACTGATGATATATGAATAACTTTTCCACATTGCAGCCAAAAGATGTATGACTCTTCTGTGTAAATGACTAAAAATGAAGCTGGCTTCCAATATCTCTTTTGGACATTCAACCCCTTCTTCTGCTTTAACCATAGTGGTTGGTTGGGACAATGCTGTGGAATACCTCTTTTTCTTTGCACTCCCAACCCATGCTGAGAAAACAAACCCCATTGGCTTTTCCTCACCTGTTTTTCATTGGGGTTTCCACCGAACTTTGTACACTGCTGCTGACTTCTGTTCATACTTGACATGTTCCCTTCTAGTTTGTCCACTTGTGAGTTAGTTAGAAAAAAAAGCATTTCTTCTTTTACCCTTTAGCAGAGAATTGTTAAAGAGAAATTCTAGTGCAGTGGTGGCGAACCTATGGCATGGGTGCCAGAGGCGGCACTCAGAGCCCTCTCTGTGGGCACTCGTGCCATGTCCTGGAGATGGCAACTATCATTCTTCAGGAAAACAAGTGTTCTAAAGCACATACTTATCCATATCTATGAAATCTAAAGAAGTGAAATTTGCTTTAATCAGCTCTTCTAATTTCCAGATTCTAGAGTTATAGCCAGACAATGCAAGTGAAAAAATGACAAATTATAGATTTATAAAGTTTTTGAACCAAAAGGGATAAAAACTTTCTCAGGAAACCTTCTATGTACCGTATGTATATTTAATTAGTTTCCAACAATAATTTCCTAATATCTGTTTCCACTTATGTTAGTCTTTTGTGATAAATATAAAGTTTCAAAACAAAATCTTTTCTCATAATTTCTCACAATAGGGGTCTGAAGGCTAAAATATATGAAGAATGATTGTAGGCAGGGCTTTTTTTCTCATAGAACGCCCAGAATGGAGTTCCGGCATCTTGTTTGGATGGAACCTTGCAGGGTAGGCAAGGCGGGTTGTATGACCTGTGTGAGTTCTGGCACCTTTTTTTTTTTTTAGAAAAAAAGCACTGATTGTAGGAATTGGGTATGTCTAGTTTAATGAAAAGCAGGGGTGACATGATAGCAGTGTTCCAATAGCGGAGGGGCTGTCACAAAGAAATAATAATAATAATAATAATAATAATAATAATAATAATAATAATAATAATAATAATAATAATAATAATAATAATAATAATAATGTTGGAAGGGACCTTGGAGGTCATCAAGTCCAACCCCCTGCTCAGGCAGGTAACCCTATACCGTTTCGGACAAATGGCTGTCCAGTTTCTTCTTTAAAACTTCCAGTGTCGGAGCATTCACTGCTTCTGGAGGCAGGCTGTTCCACTGGTTAATTGTTCTAACTGTCAACTTATTCTCCAAAGCACCTGAAGGTAGAAGAAGAAGCAATGGATGGAACCAACCTAAAATAAAGGAGACATTTTCTTTTATATATATAAATATGTGTGTGTGTGTGTGTGTGTGTGTTTGTGATGAAAGTAATATATATATATATTAACATAATCATCTTAATATTTGGTAAACAGTGTGTTGTCTGGGTTTATATTTAAAAAACAATAACAATTAATTTCTATAATTCTATAGTCCACACAGTAGCTTTGCTTCATTTTCTCTTCTTCCAATAATATTCTCTTTTGCCAACCTTGAATTAATACAATTCTTATTATTTTGATAAATAACAATTAAATATAGACATTTTTCTAATATTTCTGCAAATAATAACCACATCAATATAAAGCTTCTTTTCTAACTGATCATCTTGATTGCCTCGTCATAGATCTTGTTTATACAATTCTTATTTAAATTTGTTTTCCCCGCAATGTTCAAAATATTCTTACCAGTTGAGATTTTCTCAAAGTTAATTACACTTAAGTATTTAAGTCTTTTTCCTCATACAGGCCATCCCAACACTTTTACATTTCTCATGTCTAAAAAAAGGGGAAAAAAGAAAAAAAGAAGAAAAAGAAATAAGAAGATAGTATACTACTTAAAATACATGTCCCTCTTAAGCTAATGTACATTTATATTCAGAATTGTTCTCTTCTTTTTAACCATATTCAAACATATGTTTAATCTTTAAATGTTCCATTTAATAAATCCAATTATCTAATCTTTTAGATCTATTCAAAACATTTTTATCCATTGAAGTTTTCTCAAGGTCAATTACACTTAAGTATCTAAAACATTTTCCTTATATAAACCATCCCAACATTTTTATATTTCTCATGTCAAAAAACAAAAGAAAAAAATACTATGTTACTTAAGAGCTCATCCCTCTTAAACTAAAATTCATTTATATCCAAAATCTTTATATTTCTTTAACCATATTCAAATATTTTTAATTTTTAAATATTCCCTATGATAAATCACATCAAATTTCTTAATTCTCATTTTAGCCTTTTTTTTTTTTTTTGCCAAACATCTTTCCTGATCAATATGCTCCACTGAATCAAAGAATCTTCCCATAGTCTTGTAGATGTTGTTATAGGTACAAAAGTCAAATCAAGTAAGATGTTTTATGGGAAGGTTTCACTCCTTCATATTCATTGAAAATCTTTTCCTTTCTTTCTCTCTTAATTTCTCTTATCATTTTTTGTCTCTCAAGTTCTCTTAATTCTCCTGACAGCTCTGTACTTCATTTTGTCAAATCTTTTTTCTTGTCCTGAGACTTATTTTGTGATCTTAGAGTATAAGTTATTTTTTCCATGTCCAATATTTCCTGCAAGATTTTTTTCACCTGGGTAAATCATGCTTCCTTCTATTGTTAGGTTCTATCTTTAAATTTCTTTCCTCTGGTTTATATTCAGTTGTCTGTTTTATCTGCTCACTCTATTTTTATTTTCTGAGAATTTTTTGTTGTAAAAATTGGAGATGTATTCATTTATATTTTGAAAGTTATTTTTAATTTCCTAGTGGTTTGAGATCATTGTTGTTTGAATTAGTTGCAACATAGCATACATCTCCTCCTGGAAAGTGTTTGTTTTTTCTTGGTATATTCTTTTTACAGATCTCTGATTTTCCATGATAGCCAAAAATCAGGGTTTTCCTTTCTCTGCAAACAGTTTTAGAGTCACAATTGAGTGGGTATTTATAATCCAGAAAGGTCATTTTTCTCCCTTAAAGTTTATAATTCTCGCTTTGTAGGTAGCCCAAAATGTTTTCTTTTTTTTTGTCACAGCTGTTCTCTGTTATTAAGACATTGAAGATCACAGAGACAAGTTATCTTTTCCTGGGTTTTGCCAGTACCTGTATTAGAGCAACAACTATTGTATATTTTTATCCACCACTAGATGTCAGCACCAGTTCATTTTTCAGTTTTCAAAATAAACAATTGCTTTCTTCTGTTTCCATGATTTAAAAAGAAAATCTTAACAAATTCCACCAATTTCAAACTTATCCAGATTTAGGTCTTATATTAATTTCATTTCAATATATTTCTGTCCCCCATAAAAAGTTTAATTTGCCGCTTCCGTCTGTAGGAGGGTGGGGCAAAAATCCCCCTTCTTCTCACTTTCAGAAGCGTTTTGCTTCTTGGGGCTTTTTTCCAGGAAATCAATTATCAACTAGAAGAGAGAAAATCAAAGTTCTTATCCAGTTCCAAGCATGTTGTTTGCAGTCAGCTTAAAATAGTGCTTTTGGCTGTTTATAGCTTGGACTAGACTCTGGAGTTAAGCTAGCCTTTCTCCTGCTGGTTTCTGGAGGGCTTTCCCTGAATGACTGGATCGACCGCTGTCTCTCCATGGCTGGCAGGGCTTTCCTCCTTCTTTGTTGCCTCTCCGGGGTGACTTTAGGCCCATTTAGCGTCCCCAAACAGAAAAGAATCAGCTGTAGGGTGCGGAGCCCTGCAATCCCTCAGTTACTGACGCTACTGCACAAAACCGGAAGTCTAAAGGAAACATTTTATGACAGTTAAAACAATTAATCAGTGGAACAACTTGCCTTCAGAAGTTGTGGATGCTCCAACACTGGAGGTATTTAAGAAGAGATTGGACAACCATTTGTCTGAAGTGATATAGGATTTCCTGCCTAAGCAGGGGTTGGACTAGAAGTCCTCCAGGGTCTAATGTAGATCAATATGGTACTTCAGAGAGAAAACACAACTATAGAAAAGGCATGTTTCCTGGGTTTTGCTAGATGACAGTCCTTAATAGATGGGACTAGAGAATGTTTTTCCTGCCTAAACTAATATGACAGATAGAACAATGAAGTTCTTCAAATACCCTGGACTCATGCCATCTAGGGCTTTAAAGTAGCATTTTGAATTATACCAGGAAGCAAATTGAAAGCCAGAGCAACTCAAAGAGCAATGACGTTACACGGATATAGCAAGACATGCCCATAATTCCCTGGGCCACTGGTTTCTGCATCAATTGAAGCTTCTGGATGTTTTTCAAAGGCAGCCCTATATACAGTATAGTGCAGTAATTCATTCAGGAATGACCAAAGCACAAGTGACTGAATGCAGTATCTCAGGATTCAGGAAGGGGCCCAAAGGCCCCTTGGCCAATGCTGCCACCTGTTCTTTCAGCAGGAGCTGTGAGTCCAGGAGCATTCCCAAACTAAACACCACTTCTAGCTGGGGTGGTTCAATTCCATCCAGAACTAAAGATGGTATATCACCGGATTTAGGAAGTTCTAATACCTAAAGTCACTCTGTTAGGGTTGAGCTGGAGCCCATTCATCTCCATCCAGACCTCACAGCTTCCAGGCACTGACACTGAGCCTAGATGGCACTAGTTGGCTAGCCAGAGACAGAGCTGTACAGTTGGGTATCAGGAGAATATTGATAATATTTCATCCTATGCCAGTGGTGGCGAACCTATGGCACATGTGCCAGAGGCGGCACTCAGACTTCTCTTTGTGGGCACGCGTGCCATGCCCTGGAGATGGCAACCATCCCTCTTCAAGCAGCCGCCCGCCAACTTGCCGAGATCCCACATGTCCGGATGCATCCCAGCATGGCTGGTTTCCCTCCCCCCCATCCCGTCCCTCCTGGCCTCACATGCACGACCCACTGCATCGCCTCCTCAGCTGTCGGCCGGCCATCAAGCTCAGAGGTGGCTTCTCTGAACTGCTGGCAGCGGGCTGTGGAGCCCCAGAGTGCACCAGTCAGTGGGCTGCAGAGCCCCAGAGTGTGCCGGTAGCTACTGACAGACACCATTGGCCCCCATGTGCTCGCTGGCCTCTGTGCAGGGGCCGATGGTGTCAGGCAGCAGCCCCCTGGCCCCTGCCTCGCCTTGCCCTGTGGCAATGGTACCCCTGCCCTGCTCATCTCCCCTCAACCCACAGGACGAGCCTCCTGCCCACCACCCCACCCACAAGAGACCCCCTGGATCTCCGTTCCCCAATTAACTTGAAGCGCGGGCTTTCTCCCCATCTCTCCTGCCTGACAAATTTCTATCATCTCTGGACCTAATAACCTTGGATTCCCATGGCTGAGTTATTATTGTTATCTCATCCACATTCCCCCTCCCATCATCAACGGACTCTAAAAGAGATAGAGAAAAGATGGCTACATTTCCATCTGTTGTCAAAGCAAGAACATCTGATGTTAGCAGCGTTGACACTCATTTTACTGTTCCTTCCTTTGAACAATGCCCTGGGTTCATTCAGTACATTGCACAAAACTGTCATTTACTTAATAATTTCTTATTGTATAACCACAGTAGGCTTGTTAGGTACTGACTTGCTAAAACCATGATGTATAAGGAATAGTGATTGGGTTCACAAAATACATTAAATCAAAACCATCCTGGCTTAGTATGAGGTTTAAATAAGGTCTCTATGGGCAAAAGCTAACTCGTCTTTTGCATGTTGAATTCTCATACTCTGGCCAATAAAGAGATAACAAAGTAATTATAGTATACCTTTTAACAAGATCATCCATTTGTTTCATGGATCTTTGAAAATGAATTCTTGGAAAACTATGACAAGAATATGGATTGAAGCATTTTATAGAAAGACGTGCTACAGCATGCTAGGTATCAGATAAACTTCAGTAAGTATATTATCACAAAATGTTCCATCCTTAGATTTAATTCACATTCTAATGGCGTAACATCTGCAAGTACAATTGCCTTGATAAAATCTGGTCAGTCACTTTCCTGCATATACTTCTGTGCTCAGGCTAGATAATTCATATCCCAACTTCTTCATTTCAGTCCAATAGGATTATTTTAGTCAAGCAGCTACACTTAGAATGGTGACAGGCTGCCTTAGTATCCATGCTGTGATTCACATAGGGATTTTTTTTAATACACATTTGTGCTCATTATCTTAAACTTAACATAGAAGTGTGAGTATTTAGAGCTCTTGCAGTCAACTCTTGTAGACACCATCCATTAGTTTTTGAACCAGCTGAAAAAATGTTGGCATATTATGCACTGACTCCATTGTTTAACACCATTCTGTAAGAGAAATTGACTTGGTGTTGTTTTTACATAACTTTTCTGGGCCAAGTTCAAGAGAGAGATTGGTTGGATTTACCTAGCATTGTTTTCCTTCCCATCATCTGGCAAGAAAAGCAAAGTTGGGCAAATGTTGGGCAAGTGTAGGCAAGCGCTTAAAACAATGGGTACTGGTATACTGCCAGGGGTTCTTAACTTTAACATACCTACTTTGATTTTAAACTGTCAACATTTACTTTTACTATTTTCAAATAATCACGCAACAGTGAAGTACATAAAAATGTCCATCCTTCCATAATATGGCTTCCTCACTAAGGATTAAACTACGTATAACCAACCTTGTTTCCTCTGCGATTGCTGAGGAAAATTATATTCTGACAGCTATTTCTGACTACAAGGACGTATGCAGGGCCCACAATCTACTTTGCATTCTTTTTCGAACATGCTAGTGAAAGAAGAGCCAATTTTGGTTGGAGGAACCGGACATTGAATTATCATTGTTGGGATGAAAGCACAACAAAGCAGTAGAGGCATAACCAGTAGTCCGGCCTTACCAATCAGTTGCCAGATCAAGCATGCTTCTATTGTACAATGACTGGTCCAAAAGCTGCAGCCCACAACTAAGATGACTCTATTTGGAAAAACCTTCTGTTATGATAGAGCAACCCAACTGTTGAAGAGAATAGCTCTCCTCATAATTCCTTCTTCAGTCCTTGCCATCCTATCCTTTATGATTTTTGATGGAGAGGAAAAGGGTCAAGATAATCTTAACTCTATATTTAGGAAACAACCTGCTGGCAGAGAAAACAATTTCAAACTGGATCGTATCCTCTGATTGTTCGTGTTCGTGTTCATAAAAATAGTATTGGTCTACTTGACGTGGTCTCCCTTTGAAGATCATGTGCAGATAATCCAATGCTATAAGTTCAGGTGGGATAATATGGGTTGAAACCATATTTGCAAATTCAAAACACAGGCAGAATGTATTTATTAAACATACTAGCTGTACCCGGCCACGCGTTGCTGTGGCTCAGTCTGGTAAAAGCATGTGTTGCTTTTACGTCCAACAGATGGTGCTGTTTTTCAAAAAAAGCATGTTTTACCTGTCACAGGTGTGATATCTATATAATATAGGTAGATAAAAACACGCGCGTATTCGAATACAATGTTGTGTCAAAATTTCAAAGCAATCGGTGAAGAACTTTCAGAGATTTAAGATTTTGAACAAACGAATATAGATTTATATGGCTGCCCACCTACCGAAAACTCTTGAGTGGTAAAGAAATCAAAGCAACAATAGAATCCATTATATCAAACAAAGGGCATAACAAAAATAGCAATAATAGTCAAAAGACCTTTTTAAAAAAATCTTAAACCATAACAACCGACAGACCTGCACCCATATCAGAGCTCCAATAGCTCCCTGGCAGGAGTGCCGGGGTGGTGGTGGGGAAGAGCCAGATCATTCCATCCTTGCAGAAATCTAACAAAACAGAAATAATTCAGCTTCCTTTTCAACAAGTGAAGAAATATTTATTAGCTTGTTTGCCAATTGAAGCACTTTGCTATGGATTTTGTGCCAACCTAATTTGGAGAGAAGAGTCTTTATGTTTTCAAGTAATGGCTACATATAAATCTTTCACATACAATGCCCAATTTTACAAGCAGGAAAAAAAATTCCCCTAGTGCAAGAACAAGATGTTTGCCCAGGAAATCCAGAGGAATTACAAAACTCTAACCATTCTGAGAACGTATTTATTGATTTGATTTTTATCCCATTTTTATTATAAATGGGATATATTATAAATGGGATATATCCCATTTATAAATGACTCAAGGTAGAGAACATACTGTACCTAATAGTCTTTTCCTCCTCCTGTATTCCCCACAACAACATCCCTGTAAGGATGGGCTGAGAGAAAGTGGCTGGGTCAGTCACCCAGATGGTTTTCATGGCTAAGGAGGGACTAGAACTCTCAGTCTCCTGGTTTCACCATTTGAAATAATGTGGCCTTTGATAAAATCACACAAGGGATTTTATTCCAGTTTGTATTGGTTGCAGGCAACAAGAAACCTCAAGAATTGCTAGTATTTCTGGAAGTCTGATTAGTATCTTTAAATGCTGTACAGCAGCAGGAGCATTGTTCAATGAAACAATCCCTAAATGGGTTCATAATCCAGAGAACCCTGGATTATGTGGGATCTCTGGATTATATGGGCCATTTAGAGATGACAATGATTTCCATCTGCTTTCTTACTTAGATCCCAGCCATTCTCCCTTTACAGCCCTACACCTACTATTAATTTATTTTAGAATTAGCCAGAACCATGAGTTTAGGCCAGGGGTCTTCAAACTTGGCCCTTTTATGACTCGTGGACTGCAACTCCCAGAATTCCTCAGTCAGTGTGCCTGGCTGAGGAATTCTGGGAGTTGAAGTCCACAAGTCATAAAAGGGCCAAGTTTGAAGATCCCTGGTTTAGGCAACATGTTATAAAACTGAATTATCTAAGTTCTCACATTATCAGAATGAATCAAGTGGGCGCAATTGATATAGTTAGGTTGAGGGGGAAGCCTCAACCTTCAGGATTGCATGTGGGCTTCCATGTTACCAGAAGCTTTTCTGATGACAATGATCAATATTTTATTTATTACACTTCTCCATCATTTAGAGATGGGAAGCAGTGAAAAACTTCCAAGTTGTAGAAGCTATGAAACCCTTAAATAACATTCCTAAACTAACTCTCTCTCCCCCCTCTCTTCCTCTCACTCACTCAAGCACACACACACACTCTTCTATACACACACATCCCAAGCTTGCATTTTACAGTTCAGAAAGTACCTTGGGCAAGATCACACAGAGAAGAAAAAATGCCAGATCCCTACCATTATATGACTTGGCTTAACACACTGTGGGCTCCAGGCGATTGTAGAACATAATTTATTGCACATCATCTTAGAAGAGACTGATTTCAGAATAAAAATTTACAGGCCACCCTTTTATCTTTATTAAACTGGGTTCAGAAATGTGGCTGACATATAACTGGCAGATGCATGATGGCAATCACTTTGCTGCTGTGAGCACTGAGAGTCCATCTGCAAGTCTAGCTGACTTCTGTGGGCATGAACCATCTTCAGGAGCAATAAAAGGTGGTCTCTGAAACACCTGGCCCAGAAAACCATTTACACCAAGGAGACACAAAACTCAGCCCTTAAGTCCCAGTATCCCTTTGGAAGATGCTACCATATCTCCACATTTTATTTTATGCTGGAATGAAAGAGAAGAAGAAAACCAGTAAGCAAGGTGGACAGATTCAATCAACAGTAATGATGAGTTGAGAAGACCTGAGAAACCTGGTTGGGGAAAAACAGAGAAAAATCTAGATACGCGATCGCTACAAGTTAGGAAGACTTGATGCTACATCAAGCAATCTGTGAAAGGAAAAGGCGAATATGAAAGGACCTGTTGTAAATGCCTACCTCAGCCAAGGTCGGCACAAGTGAATCGAAAGAAATTCTCTCTAGTAAGGTAAGGGCGGACCAGAAGCCACAAAAAGCAACGAGATGACTTGCCTTTATTATTACAACTTTAACCCAAAGATGCTTTTTCACGAGTCAACTGGACTTTTTTGTTTTCCTTTGAGGACGGGTTCCGCACCATCCAGTCAGAGCGGAAGAAGCTTCTTGGATGAGAAGCGAAAGGTCTTCAGAGGAAAACAAGAAAGTCCAGTGGCCTCGTGAAAAAGCATCTTTGGGACTATGACCCGGACGACGGAGAATCTCCATAGACATCACAACTTTCACATAGCCCCAGATTCAGTGAAGCGTTCCCTTCTCGCAGCCTCCTCCGAACTGACGCAGATAACTGATGTGTTGGTTCAGTTCACACGCTGTCCGAGCGCAGCTGACGCCAGTCTCCGGGCTTGGGAATCCTGAAGATCGCGCAGTAGCGCAGTCTGATTCAGGAAGGCACCAAGTTGTTGGGAGTCCTTCGCGCAGGACAAAGCGGGTACAAACGAGAGGGGGCGAACTCCGAATCTGAGCCGCTTTGGCTAGAAGCAGGGGGGGGGGGAAGGGAGCGCTCTCACTTCTGCAAGCTTCTGGCAGATTTCAAGTTGCGCGCCCAGGGCGGGTTCCGCCGACACAGGGCCAGGCGAGCTCCTCCTTCTCTTCGCACCTCGGCGGTTCTATTACTGGCAGGCTTCGCCTTGACTTCTTCCTCGTCGCTGGAGCGCCTCTTCGGCCGGGCTGGAGAACATGCACTGCTTGCCGAGCCTGGTGATGACCCTGAGCGCCCTGTTGCTGATCTTGGGGCTGCTGCACTTGTTGGTGTTTTGTCAGCGGCCCTCTTGCTACGGGAAGCACGAGCCCCGCCAGCCAAACCCGGGGGGAAACCACGCCGCGGAGACGCCGCGCCGCGCCCACCTGCCGGCCCGCCGCGCCTGGTTCCTCCAGGAGCTGCCCGCCTTCCTGGTGCCCGCGCTTCTGCTGGCGCTGCGTAACCCGCCCGGCTTCGCGCCGCTGGGCTGCAGGCTGCTGGGCGGCATGTTCTGCGGCCACTATTTCCACAGGTGACCGCCAGAGAAGGAGGTCGGGCTGGAAAGGAATGGGAGAGGAGAGGCGAGCACCGCGGCTCGCTCGAGCGCGGGCGAGGATCTCCCTGCGCTGCTTCTTTAAGCCGACGGGCAGCTAGA
The DNA here is from genome assembly GCF_001527695.2 of Protobothrops mucrosquamatus. Taxonomy (NCBI): domain Eukaryota; kingdom Metazoa; phylum Chordata; class Lepidosauria; order Squamata; family Viperidae; genus Protobothrops; species Protobothrops mucrosquamatus. The sequence continues at coordinate 62,618 of NW_015386341.1, forward strand.
TCGTCTTCTTCTTGCTCCGTAGCGAATTCGCCTAGTTTTGTATTTGGGGGGGGCGCCGGGTGGAGGGGGGTGGCAGTGGGGATGTCGAGTCCGCAAGGCGCTTTTTGCGCATCCTGATCCTTTAGGGGGCCGGGGGATCGGGCTTGAGTCCCAAGGTTAAAGCGCCGGTTGCGCGGGTACGGAGCGTGGAGCTTCGGGAGTGGCGATCCAAGTTGGGACCGATTTGGAAAGAATTAAACTTTTCCGCTTTTTTGGGGGGGGGGACTGACTCCCCGCGCAGATTTTTTTTGGGGGGGGTTGTGTGGTGTGAAAGGAGCGGGATGTTGGTTCTTTTGCAGTTCTGCAAAAGGCGCAGAGATTTGGGAGGGATTCTTCGGGACGCAGGTGTACAGGATTGCAGCCTTAAACTCTGGGAATTATGAGGCTCTTTATTGAGAAGTCGCCTTGTTCCGTTGCCCAGGTCAGATTCTGGGCTCTGTTTGGGCATGCGCTATTTGGGACCGGCGTATCGAGATTGAAGTCTTAGCCGAAGTATAAATCCCGCTGAATTCTCCATAAAGGTTGTTTACAGGGTAAGATTTTCTAGTCGAGTTTCACTCCTGGTGACTTCACTGTCAGGTTTAGTGGATAGGACCCGCAGTTCCTGCAAATAGTATTCTTGAGTAGCTGAAATGCTTAAGCTTTGCAACCCTTAATTCTTATGCCTAAAAATATCCACACATGTAGAGATGATATCTTGAGAAGTCTTTGTCTTTCCTGTCTGCTACAATTTATTGCAATAAATATTCAGCTTCTATTTTAAAAACGAGGAATGAGGAAGAAAGAAAATATTCAAAGCTATTGATGGAACAGCTTGCATTCCCTGGCATAACAAGATCGTGATACCGTGTGAAACTGTTTTTGTGCTTGTAACACTTTATTTACACCATTCACCTTTTATGTCCAGGGTCTTTCCAGAGTCTCGGCTCCTGCCCTCCTAATCCTTTAAAATCCTTCTTTTAAAAAAGTGTCACGTTAAAAGTGTAAGAATAAAAATATAAGTTTCTTGAAAAAACTTCCCAACCAAATTCCTGTGTAGGATAGCCAACCCCAATGTGTCCTGCAAGATGTGGACTGTAATTCCCACAATTCTTATCTAGCAACTGCTTCTAGGTTTTGTGAGACTTGAAGTCCAATACATTAGTACAGTGCTCAATATAAAACAAAATGTGGGGGAGGAACTACTTTTTGTTAACCCCATTTGTGGATTTATACATCGGTGTCTGTGTGCACAGAATCCTACTGGTTCTGCTGCTGTTGGGAAAGTGGATTCTTGCATATAGGCAGAAGGAGGAACTAGATGACCTGGAAGGGTCATTTCAGTCGTTACACTCTCTGATTCAGTGGCCCCTGCTTTCAAAATAGTGTCTATGCATAGCAGCAGTTGTAGTAGCCTTGCAGAAGAATTGTAACTGCAATTTTAAGGCTATATTGTTATAACACTCCATTGGAAGTTGCCTCTCTTGAACGACAATGATTGGATTGGTGTTACATCTCCTATATAGTTACTTTGAAAGGGCAAATAAAGTAAAATATTTAACGTGTGTGCTAAAGGCACTGTGTAAATGTCATGTTACATACTTTTATTAAAAACAGATTAAAGATGATTTAAATCTTGTTATTAACCCTTTAGTCTTGATGAAAAAAAATATTAAAATGAATGTTTCTAATTATCTTTTAAAATTGGTTTTGGAAGATACAGCTTATATTCAACTATATAAAAATACGACATTTGTGCCAGCTTTTTAAGGTTGAAATAAAAGTATGGTATTGACAGATACAGGATTCAAATGTATAAAGTTGTGTAAAATGTATATTTAACAAAAAAAATGGCCTAGGGTAGGAAGGAATAGAATCAAAGAATGCTAAAAAGTTAATTTAATGAGAATGACTCTTGACAATGCATGCTTATTTGTTGTGTGCCAGCTCTATTTCACCCAATTCTCTGGGAGCTGAAAGTGATTGAGAAAGGAGTAACGTCTCTTTAGAACAGAGTTTCTTAACCTTGGCAATTTTAAGATGTGTGGTTTTCCCTTTGCTGGCTGGGGAATCTGGGGAGTTGAAATCCATATATCTTAACGTTATCAAGGATAACTTTAGAGGTTGCTTTAGAGCAGACATGTCAAACACAAGGCCCGGGGGCCAGATGCGGCCCGCGAAGTGGTTTCATGTGGCCCGCGAAGCCATCCTGGAAACAGTGAGGGAATGGCCCCCACTGCCTTGGCCCTGGCCCAGGCCGGCCGGGAGCCAATGTACAATTTTGTGGTAGCCATCTATGCTGAAACACATTCAGTCTTAGCTCCACAAGGCTGTCTGGAAACAGCGAGGAATCAGCCCCTGCCGTGTCGGCCCCGTCCCCTGGGTGCATGCTGGGGAGGTGTCACCCTTTGTGAGGAATGAAGAAATGGACCATGCCTTGGCACTTACCCCGGTCCCACCCCCTTCTGCCAGAGACCCTCAGATCTGTCCCACTCCTGCCCAGGCCCCCACAGGAACCCTTGACGCGAACGATGTAGAGCTGGCCACGCCCACCCAGTAGGCCACACCCACTCAATCCACACCCACCCAGTAGGCCGCACCCACCCTGGCCACATCCACCCAGCCCCCCGAGGGCAACTGCAATGCTGATGCGGTCCTCAATGAAATTGACACCCCTGTTTTAGAGGTTCTTTTTGCGCTCATCCACACAGCAACAGTGATATCCTTCCTTCCTTCTGCCCCAGAACCAAGAAGAGAACATGCTAACACAGCTGTTGCCTCACAGTATGTACTTACCCTGCCTCTGGGATCCAGCTGTACTGGATTACTGTTGATACTACAAAACCACATGGAATTGAATAGTTTATGATAGGCAATTACTTCCCTGTGATCTCAAACTGCAATGCCGTCCACAGAAACAACCTGCCGACAGGATTGTGTTTGGGGGCATACCTTTTCTGCTTGGACAACATTTCTTTTGTGGAAAGGAATCTGGACTTAGCAAATATCAGTCATTTTTTCTGTGTCAAGGCTTTGGAAATATGGTGGGGGTTTGCCAGATATTGCTCAATAGGAAACTTCTCAGAGTAAAATTTTTGAGACAGCTTTTACTGCATAGTGTTATTTTATTTAGTTGGTATGTATACTTTGTCCTTTGGGTTGAAGTTACATTGTGTACTGGAATAACCACAACAGCAGAGTTCTCTTTCCACCCTTTTCCACTCCATTCATTTTTCCAAAACCTGCTTTTGGGCATCCTAAAGTTCAAGCTCCATTCTCCTTTCCTTTGTGGTTAACTGCATGCTTCCTCCTCTATTGTCCATTTCTCTGCTCTTATCTCATTGTTTGCCAAAAATCTCATTTGCCCGTAGATGTGACAAAGAGCCATATTTCAATCTACAGCTCCCAATGATGAGGGCACTGAAAGTATTTCTTATGTGCTACCTAAACTGGGATAAATATTAAAAGACAAACAGAGATGTTGGCCAATTGCTACACTCACTTCAGGGTTTTTGTGCCTTTGTCGGTTTCAACATTGGGAGCTTGACGATATGGGAACATCAACTCTCATTATTCCTCAGCCACCCTACTGGCTGGCCTACTAACTGAGGAATTCTGGGAATTGAAGTCCACACATTTTCCAGTTGCCAAGATTGAAAAATTAACTGGTCTAATAACGCCAGTAAGAGACACCGATACATATTTTGTTTTGGCTTCATGCTTGTGCTGGAGAAGGTTGCTAATTGCTTGATTGCCATTGCCAACGCTGCACTTTCTTCCAAAGCATTCTAAAAATGCAAGTCTGCATTGACAGAAGAAGGTGGCACTATTAATCAAGCTAGCACTGAGTATTGTGTTGTGGCAATTTGCTCTGCTATGTACTACTAGATATTGCCGGCAATACATTCATGAGCCCATTTACAATCCTACATTGTAAATGGGCTCATGAATGTATTTGCCGGCAGTGTCAAACTCCTTCTCCCCTCCAAAATAGAAGAGTGAACTTTGGCAATGATACTTTGCAATGCATTTGCATTTCCGACCAATTCCCTCTGCATTTCTGGCTAACCTTCCTAGAGCAGTGGTTCTCAACCTGTGGGTCGGGACCCCATTTGGGGTCAATCGACCATTTCACGGGGGTCACCAAGCAAGGCTGTCCACCATTTTTTTCCGCCATTTTTTTCCCGTTTTCCAGCGGGTGCCTTACCTCCCTTGGGCTGGGCCAGTTGGTGGTCGGCCTGGTCCGTCTCTGCCGCTTGCCAGCTACGCCTCAGCCAGCGCAGGGGGCGGAACCACGCATGCACGGCGCTCCCGGGCAGGGAAAGTCCTCGACTTACGACCGGTTTAGTCCTCGACTTACGACCGGTTTAGTCCTCGACTTACGACCGGTTGGGGTCGCGGCATTAAAAAGGTTGAGAACCACTGTCCTAGAGGGCTCTATCTTGACATTCACATTACAGAGAGGAGCCACGTAATACAGTATATGGGACTCTGTGAGTAGGATACCCTCTACAGTGCTTTTGAGCAGAGAGAAGAGTATTAGTGCCCAATAATTAAAATGAGATTCATGTATCACTGGCATGGAAGGTAGTCACTAGAGTTCCATGTTACAGTATTTGTTTTCCCTCTCTTGTTAATTTTGCATGCTGTGCACTGTCCTGGCAGTCTCACTTGTACTGTTAAGCTGAATTTAGTATCCAGAATCCCAAGCAAAGAAGAACTTTATTTAGGACTCATGAGAAGCTAAATTGAACTAAACTACATTATGGCTTAGTGTTATTAAGAATGTACAAACCCCATTGAGAATAACATTCTAACAACTATAGCTTTGCTATGTTTACTATTATGACTACTTTAACTTTCTCAACATTCTTTACAAATCCTTTCTAATATGGTGGGTGGGTGGGGGAATTGCTTTGTAACTGCTTTGCTTACTTTCTGCTAAAATAATGTTATTTGCAAATTGCCAATTTCCAATAGTTCATAATAGAATATTTAAAATTCTCACACTTTTTCTGCAGTTCCTTCTGAGATAAATCACCAGGTAATAAGGATAAATATAAATAAGATAAATATAGGAATGGACATCTTGACAATATATGATTACAAAACATATATTCACCATATCCTGCAGCATCATGGAATAGGATAGATTAGGATAGGATAGGATAGGATAGGATAGGATAGGACAGGGTAGAATACTTTATTTTGGCAAGCATCAGAATTGTGCAAGTATCAGAATGGATACTGATGCACTCCCTATTTCTCAGCTTGTTAGGTTGGTATAAATCTCCCAAAGTTGCTTCTGAAAACTCCAGAATGAAAGAAAACAAGAGCATACTCAGGGCTAAGTGTGACCTTAAGGGATGCCTAAGATAACAAACCAATTCTTATGTGAAAATAAGAAAGTGAAATTTTAAAAGCAAATTCACATTTGTTGCACTCTTCTTCAACAGAAAGAAATTTGAAGCTGTCTTAACTAACCTTCTGTCCTCAGATTGACTAGACTTTGGAGCACTTCAACACATCTCAAGTGCACTAAGTTAGAAAATACTGCTTCATGACATTCACTCTCAATGGGAGCCATGAGCAAATAACTTGACTAGTGTACTTTTAATATCTGAATGGGTTCAGAGTTCCCTATAGTGCCAGGTTTAAAATATAAGTGATATACTATCACTTATCTCTTTTACAGAGTCCTGTTATCTATTGATGGTTTGGGTGCCTTCTTGAAATCATCAGTGATGAAACCTTACATTTCACCTGTACACAGTTTACCAGTAAAGAAGGCTAAAAACAGATAAGATCATAGGATCTGCATGAGTCAGTTTTTATTCCACATCTCATAATAGTAGGATTTTAAAATAAAGAAATATTTTCCTCATATACCCTGCTTCATGTTTGCAGAGGAAATCTTCAAAATGTAAAATAATTAGTAAGGAATTAAACGAATTAAAGACCCAGAATGCAAAGATTCTGTTTCTTAAAAGTTGGTCTTCATTTCTACATTACTTTCATCTGCCCATTTGTAAACATTTTAACATGTATGTGTATGTGGTCTTTCTTGTTATATATTGCACAGGAATATCACGAACTTTAATTGTGGGTTCTGTTGCGTGAGGATTAAAACTCAGCTAATATGTAGCCATGGCATTTATGTTCCATTTTAATATGGAAAAAGTCCTTTCTGTTCTCCTCATAATTAAAACCACATCATAAATCTTAGGACTTTCTGCACTATTCCAGGGACTAGCTTTTTTGAAGTATCTATTCTGGCTAAGTCAGTTTGGCACGTCTTTCATCCTTTGAGATGATATATGACACACATTATAACAACAGGAACAAACTGATCTATCTTCATAAAATTTCATGTGTTTATTTTCTAGAAAAATAGTGAAGGGATATTTTGTTGAAACAGAAAGGCAACTTTCAATTATCTGCCAGGTTGTAAACTAATATCTCTCTCAAACTAATAGGTTTAAAAAAAAAAGTCTAGCTGGAAAGTAGATGTGGGGGAGAATTTTGGTCAAACTTTCCAAGAATGAACATTCCCATGTATATGTTATTTAGCCCAACAGCACATACTCATTACTTCTATAGAAACAAGCCATGGTAGTAAAATATCTTATTTAACTTGCAATTATAGAAAGAGTTTTGACTATATGACATAATAGATATATCACAAGGATATATGTTCCTGACAATGAAATCTTATATTTAAGAAAGTTGAATAGTTAACAAAAGCCTGTTGTTAACCTCCTGCAGCATTCTTTCAGAGGGAAAAAAATTCCCTTCTCATCCCAAGAGTGGTATGTGTCTTCTTCAATCTTGGGTCCTCTACCAGGGGCCTGGGAGTTTGAGGGTTCGTGCAGTATCTTACCTATTCCTAGTACTGCACTCTTCTGGACAGAGTCTTTGATGTTGTTTCTGGGCTCTGTTAGAGCCACTCTCCCAGTTTAGGAGTCACAGCCTTGAGTGCTTGTACCACCACTGGGAACACTTTGGCCTTTATTTTCCATATTCCTTCTAGTTTCTCCTTCATGGCCTAGTACTTCTCCAGCTTCTCATTTTCCTTCTTCCTGATGTTGCTGTCACTTGGCATTGCTACATCTACCACAACTGCTGAATTGTGGATCTTATCCATTATCATAATGTCTTGATCATTACTGCCTGTCTGTCCAGACCTGGAAGTCCTACAATATCTTTGCCCTGTTATTCTCATGACCTTTTATGGAATCTCCTATGTGGACTTGGGAGGATCTAGCCCATACAATGTGCAAATGTTCCTATACACAATGCCATTTACATGGTTGTGCTGTTCAGTGTATGCTGTTTTTGCCTGCATTTTTCATTCTGTCACTAGGTGTTGGACTGTCTTCTGGGGCCTCTCTGTATAGCCTGCACCTAGGGTCCTGTCTAGTGTAGTAGACCCCTGCTCATATGGATCTGGTGCATAGTTCCTGTTCTTGTATTGTTCTGATTAGTGCTTTAGTGCTCTCTTTTAATCCAGCCCTTTCCAGCCACTGGTAGGATTTCCCAATGTCAGCCTCTTCAGCTATCTGCAGTTCCCCTGATTGATTTTCCCATGTCTGTTGCTGTCCCAGTTAATCTTTGGGTATTTATAGAAAATCTGGGTTTTGTCCAAAACAGTGGCTTTCACACTCACCAGGGTCTATACGCATTCTTTCCAGCTTGTGTACAGTCTTTTGGTGTTGGACCTGGGATGGAAACCTCCTTAAATTGTGAGGAATTTCCAGATCTTTAAATAGGCAGCCTTCATGTCCTCCATTGGCCAGCTCACTATACTGGCAGGATTTCTGATGACTGGCAGGGCATATGTGTTGATGGCATTGATCTTGTCGTCCTATTGAACTGTCTTTTCAGGACCTGTCTTATCCTTTGATGGTACTTGGGCATTGCTGTCTTCCTTGCCTCTTCCTCATGGTTGCAACCTTCCCAAACCTGATATGTTTTTATTACAGCTTCTCTCTTTCCTATCATAATGGCAAGCTTGTAGTTAAAGCCATAAGAAAGCCACCAAGTTGGAAATGGCTACAATACAACAAATATTAGCCAAACATATGAGACTGTTGAGTTCTAAGAGCTCTCTCCTTGATGAATCCATTACAGATTATTAAAACACTGAACCAGAATTAATAAAACATTTGTTCTAATAATAGTTATGAATGGCTAAAAGGAAAATTATCACTTTATTGTAATAAAATACAGATTCCTAAGCTGTATTTTTGCATCAGTTTTTTTCCCTTATTCATGGAAAAATCACTAAGAATAGAGGAAGCTAGGTGGCAGTACTTCTTTATTAATAATTGTATGATGGAAACTTATTTTCTCTAAGGGGCACATTTTACATCTGACACTGACAATTCTCTCTTTTCACTTGCAGTTTGATTGAGGATATTGTTAGACAAAAAGAGGAAGGGAGATCTAAATCTTAAATTCTAGAGGAATGTTTTTGATTAAATAAATAAATTGAGAAAGAAAGAAAGCTCTATTCTCCAAGTTTAAATCTTTTACATACATTCAATGATTAAAATAAAATCATAAAAGAAATTGGTCATATTCCTGCTACCGGCAGCTAGCTAAATTTTTGGTCAGTACATACAGTAGCACTAGAAATTCTATTCAGATTTGGCACAAGAAAATGTGATCAATTGCTATGCTTAAAATATTTATGAAAAAAAATGAAAGATTGAATGAAAAACATTGCCGCCAGCCCTATAAGTCGCCAACAGATAACAGCACAGATGTGCTAGAAGCTCTGACATTGTTGTTAGGACAGGAAAATGGTGAACTGGGAAGAGCTGATTGGGGTGATCAAGAAAAAAATGGATGGTCTATGACAGCAACCAATGAATTTCACATGAGAAAGGTTAATGACCTGATAAAAGACAACCAGCAGATGACTCATTGGGAATTTGTTTGTCAGAAGGTTGCAAAAGGTGATCACACCATCCTACGACATTGCATAACAATGAGTCAGTGGCTGAATTTTGATCTTGTGACCACGGGGATACTACAATGATCGTGTGAAAAACTGTCATAAGTCACTTTTTTCAGAGCTGTTGTAAGTTTGAACAGTCACTAAACGAATGTAAGTCAAAGACTATCTGTAACTTTTTTTTTTTAAGTTTGCTCATGAACAACTAGGCAAAGACCAGCACTTCTGGATCAATGTGCTCTGACAGACAAGGCAAAGATAGAATTATTTGGCTATACTACCAGAAAACATGTTTGATGAAAAGCAAAAATAGCATTTCACCATCTGTAAAGCATGGTGGTGAAATGTTATAACTTTGGTCTGTTTTGTTGCACCAGGGCCTGGGCAGCTCAGCATTCCAGAATTAACTTAGAATTCTTCATTGTACCAGAGGATCATTGAGGATGTGAGAGCATCTGTCAGAAGATTGAAGCTCAACTGGAACATGCAAGAAAACTTTCAAATATTGCACAGCTGAAAACATTCTGCATGGAGGAGTAGACAAAAATTCCTCCGAATCCCCAGACAGTTATAAGAATGCCTGACTGAGGTTGTTTCTGCCAAAGATGGCAAGACCAAATATTACAGCCAACAGCATACTTACTTTTCCAATAAAAAGAAACAGACTGTTAATTTTTTTATTGAATAAATGATTGCAAATTTTCACAGGGTTTTTTGTTTCAATCACATCACTTTTATTTTTATTTAGTGTGCGAATGAAAATAATTTGTTGATATGTCCACAGTGTATATTAAAAAAGAAAAAAAAACCTTTCACAAGGTGTACTTACTTTTTAACATGACAGTAGTTAGGCAAAAACAACACTAGAGGATCCATTTGTCCCAAGTTTCAGAGAAAAGAAATTCTGACAGTGTATCAGAGTGAATCTACAGGCAACAATGACAGGATCAGTGCAGATCTGATTAATAATTAAATAAACAGTTAGAATAATTGTCAAAGTAGTTTTTTTAATTAGTTGGTGAAAATGATCAGGTTAATGCTAGCATCCATAAATTATTTTATATTTGATTAGAGAATTGAATAGGCAATAACATTTGAAACTATGCTTGAATGTACTTTAATGGATATGTTGGCTGTTAACCTGAAATGCACAATGTGCTTTCCTTCTCCCTGAAAGGTCTGCATAATTGCCTAATATGGGCCTTTTTGTCCTGATTGATAAGTTGATGAAAATAGCAGGCACTTGTTTAATATGTATGATAAGATGCATATTGCTTTATTTTTATGGAAATATCTATCAGCTTCCTTTAGAGCAGGTTGATATTATAGTTTGTGAATAACTTGGAATGAGTCTGTAATGGCATGCATGTGTTGAAGAAAAATCTTCATCAGGGTCCAGTCCAAGCCGGGTATAAACAAAATGGAGACTGCTTTAGGAAGAAGGTTGTAGTTTATTGAAGAGCAGAACCACAAGACACGAGGCTCTGGACCAGCTGACCACATGTAGCTGGGAGTGGTGGGTTTTTATACCTTCTTGGGCTTTTGTTTTTGGAGTTGTTCTTCCTGTTCCTGTGACATGAACTTTGACCTGAGCTTCTGAGCATGTCCTTTTGGCATTCTAATGGTGGTGGGTTAATCCTATTATGTCCCAAAGGTCATATCCTGCTTCTCTGGGGCTGTAGCTGATGACTATGTCCTGTGTTGGATTTTTTGGGGGTGAGGGGTTATTGATTCTAGGGATTTTTGTCTTTCTAATTCCATCAGCTCCAAGCTCCCTGGCTCCAATCTTTCTGAAAGGATTATCAAATCTGCATCACTACAGACTTGGTTTCTGTTTGGGGCAGAGAGACTTGTGGGGGGAGGGTTCTGCTTAAGATTTTCCATTATTCCTTTGGGGAAATATAATATTCTGCCTTTATAATATTCCCCAAAATATTTCTTCTTGGGGGGGGGCTGTCTTCCCACAATCCCCCCTTTGTGCCATAAGAGTGTGGATGACACATTTTTACTGACACAAGATTAAAATTGATCTGGTCAGGGAGATTTGATAAGCAAGCTTTTAAACTGTTAATGCAAAAGGGGAAGACACTAATAGAGGCAGCAGAAAAAGATCCCTTCAGTGGCTCCCAAAAGGGGAGCCTTTCAACCATGAAGGTCTAAAAGTCAGAGCAAATCTTGTTAGGTGGAAAAGAAATTTATAGTGTCTAATATTCTTTGCCAATTCTTTTCAGATGTTGGGTGTCACTTTGAGCTTCCAGTCAGGTTTTTTTTGAAGCACATGCCCCCAAATTCCTCACAGTCATGTTTTACCTCAGTACATAACCACTAGCTGCCCATTTTCAACCTGCCTTATCTCTTTGAGTTTGTGATATCCAATTGAGGTTAGCCACCAAAGCCAGGCTATTAATATTTCTTAAATTTCACACAGTGGGCCCTAGGACTCCCAATCTGAGTCCACCAGTGCAACACATTCAGGGCTTGGGTCTGGAGATCTGTTTCCTGCTACCTCCTCAGTGAGGGCATATGAATTGCAAATGGCCTGAGGGGGGCTGGTTCCCTCCCCCTTGGAATTTGCAGGAAGGTATGCATGCAAAGCTTTAGTGCTACAGAGCAAGAACCAGTTTAAGGAACTTTACTGAAGGTAGATAAGGGGGATAGCTTCAGTGTGATTCTGAATGGTGTGTGTGTGTGTGCATGCAGCTACTTCTACAAGATAGGCAATACAAATGTCCTGGACAAATTTTCCCTCCCACCAGATAGAAGTCCAAGGTGTTCAGTACTTGCTACACCAACCATTCCCAAATGTCATCCTATGAATCCATTCAACTGCTTAATTACAATACAAGGGAGGCAAGAAAGAAAACCTTACAATGAGTTTCCACCCTCCCCCCCCATAGTTTTCCAGTTGTCTTCTGAGGTTTCACGTGAGGGCCAATGGCTCCAGGAGTCCTTCCTTTCTCTACAGGTTTCACAGGCATCTGGGATGTAGGACTTGGGAAGATCTGTTGCACTCTGGTTGCATGGTGACTTTCTAGTGGATGGCTGGATTCAAACCCAATTCCATGGCTCAAATGAATGGAGGCAGCATCTGGATCAGTGTGGTCTGTTTCCAAAGGTTGCTGAGTCATCTGTGCAGGGCTGAAAGACATAACAAGGTCGCCTCTCCCCTTTCTGGGTGACTCTCCCAGAAGAGGCAGACAAAGGCATGGAGAACAGGGGTTAAGAAATGGAAAAGTGGAATAGGGGGTGGAGGAGGTAGTTTGCAGGCAGAGTTTGAAAAAACATTAAGGTTAACATTGCAGATGTTAAATAGACAGATGAAACCCACTTAAACACATACAGTAAATGCAAGAATGAAACTTTTTCTGTGAATGAACTTAAACATTCCCTCCTGATAACTTTGGGCTGTTCTTACAAGTACAGAGAGAAAGAAAATGAACACATATCTCTTCACCCTATTTTGTTCGCCAGACAAGCTAGGGTGAAAGTATTTTTCTTTTTGGTGGCTTATTTTAAGCAGAATTTCTAGCAGAATTTTAAAATTCTTGTCTCTGAGGATTAGAGACACCCAACAGTTAACATTTACCTCAAGGACACACACAGAGAGAGAGAGAGAGAGAGAGAGAGAGAGGGAGGGAGGGAGGGAGGGGAGAGAGAGAGAGAGAGAGAGAGAGAGAGAGAGAGAGAGAGAGAGAGAGAGAGAGAGAGAGAGAGAGAGAGAGAAGATCACTATTCCTATATATTTTCCTTTTCTTTTTAAGTACCTTTATTTAGCCAAATTGGTTTCCCAGCAAAGCCCTGAGAAAAGCCCATTCTTCACAAATTTCTCTTGCTCGCTTCTTTTTCATACTGGCTAGGACAGGCACTTGCCTTTCATCCCACGCCTTGAGCAAATCTTTAATGGGGGATCTAGACCTGACCCTCGAACTACAGCTTCCTATGTTCCCCTTCCAATGTGGGGTTCAATCAGCTTAGTTGGGTTCTTTCCAGCGGCACAACCCAGCCACTCTTAGCAACGCAACACTAACTCTGCCGCCCCACCTATCCGTTTTCGGACAAAAAAAAGACATCCAGGAGGACTCTGATTCCCTCACAGAGTACGGGCACCTCCTAACAAAGGACACATCACCTGTCACTTTGCGAACCAAAAAGGGGTCTGGGAGGACCTGCCATCCCCAACATAGCAGGTACGGGCATCTCCTTTAACCGCCTATCAGTTTTCAGACTCAGGACAGTGTGGGAGGACCTGCTGCTTCTTCCAAGCAGTGAGTACGGGCTCCTCCTACAACCAGGCTTTGCTTACAGGGCCTTACCAGTTGGTTGCCCAAATCCGATTCTCTCACTCACTCTTCCATTCCATTTTCACACAACCTCTCGCTAACAAAAGGTCCTGTGTTCTGGCCAAATCCCCATGCTTTCCAGAGTCTGTTGCTTGAACAGATCTTTTGACGGTTAGAAAAGGTCAGAGGAAACAAGATCCAACTGTGATTGGGAAAAGAGTCTTCTCCTTTACACAAACAGACAAACAGACATTTCCCTCGCTCCCCTGGGCTTTAAAGTTAAAATTTACAGGTACTCACCTTCTTTCCAAAGCAGCCCTTGACTCAAACTCAAAACTCCCTTTACTACCCTCACTCTAAATGGCCAGTCTGAGAAACCCATCCACAGAAACAAGGGCTCTGCTGCTGGAAAGATGGGGCTTACCAGTCTCAGTCTATCGGAGAAGTTAGCTTGAAGTTCCATCCTGGGTGCCAAATTGTTGAAAGAAAAATATTCATCAGGGTCCAGTCCAAGCCGGGAATAAACAAAATGGAGACTGCTTTAGAAAGAAGTTGTAGTTTATTGAAGATCAGAACCACAAGACATGAGGCTCTGGAGCAGCTGACCACATGAAGCTGGGAGTGGTGGGTTTTTATACCTTCTTGGGCTTTTGTTTTTGGAATTGTTGTTCCTGTTCCTGTGGCATGAACTTTGACCTGAGCTTCTGAGCATGTCCTTTTGGCATTCTGATGGTGGTGGGTTAATACTATTATGTCCCAAAGGTCATATCCTGCTTCCCTGGGGCTGATGGCTGATGACTGTCCTGTGTTGGATATTTTTGGGTGAGGGATTATTGATTCTAGGGATCTTTGTCTTTCTAATCCCATCAGCTCCAAGCTTCCTAGCTCCAATCTTTCTGAAAGGATTATCAAATCTGCATTTCTATAGACCTAGTTTCTGCTTGGGGCAGAGAAACTTGGGGGGGGGGTCTGCCTAAGATTTTCCATTATTATTCCTTTGGGGAAATATAATATTCTGCCTTTTTAATATTCCCCAAAATATTTCTTTCTCTGGGGGGGGGGCTCTCTTCCCACACATGGATCAATATAAATCTGTTCTGTTTTACTACCGTATCCAATTCTGGTTCATCATGTTCTTCCCAATGTTTTAAATGAGGGTTTTTTTTGTTTTTTGTTTTAAAGACAAATCTTAACTTTATTCTAATTCTAATTCTGAAACACAGAGCTTTTATATAAATCTTTTCATTGCGCATATAATTATTAAATTTCTCAAATATTTTTAAGCTCACATTTTCCAATGTCATTTTTCTAATTACTCCAGAAATATGTTTATTTTTCAAATTGGTGTTGTGCAGCATTTTAACTGAAGCACAGCGGAGGCTATCAGAACTCCATTCAATGTTCCTGTGCTACAATAGAATGTACCATATTTTGTTGCGCTTTCAGTATCTGCGCTCCCAGAGACCTCTAGTGAGTTTTAGTTATACTTCTATTTGTTTATACAGTTTTATCTAAACATCTGAATGCAGTCTGAGAACAGAAAAAAACAATCTTAGTATTTCTTGATGGCCTTGGGGTCCAGATTAGCACATCAATGAAAGATAGTCTGTGAAAAGAAAAAAAAACACATGTTAAAACTTATCTGTAGTTTGCATAAGGAGGAGATCGGAAGACCCAGAAAAGATAGCAGTTAAGGGAAAGTAATTGGGAATGAAGCATTCTTTCTAGGAATCTCATCTAGGTTTGGTAAATCTTCTAATGAGTGCTCATTTGCTTATACGTATGCACACATACACACACACAAACATACATATTTAATTATTATAGTTATTTATAATATAATATCCCACCTTTCAAGATAACAATTATCCCAAAGTATTTTACAAGCAGTTGTAGAGAAAAATGCTATACATATTACTTAATAACAACTTTTCCACAATGCAGTTGCTGGCGATAAGAGTGAATTTCTTGGTGCTTATTACCTCCTTCTCTCTACAAGGATCTTTCTCAAGTTGGGTAAAACCATGGACCAATGCTTTTCTGAAGTATTATTTATTATTATTTGTCAAATCTATTTGCTGCCTATCTTACCGTGGGGCTATTCTGGGAGGCTTACAATAATAAAAAGGAAGAAAATTGAAAAGCTGTGTAAATAGAAGTAAAATAATAGAGCAATAAAATAAGTAATGACAAAGAACCACAATGAGATTACATACATCAGTTTGGTTACTAAAAAGATGGATGAGTGCAGAGAGCAAGGAGGGGGAGGGGGAGTCTGCCATCAATCTAGCAGCCCTCTCCATGTGGAACTCCCCATTTAGTCCCTAGACCAACCGGCAGAGCCAGGTCTTCAGACCCTTATGGCAGGAAAGGAGGGAGAGGGCAGATCTTATCTCAGGGTAAGATGTTCCAAAGAGGGATGCTGCAGCAGAGAAGGGTCTTCTTCTGAATTCATATAGTCAGAGTTCTTTGACAGACAAAATCCAAAATAGGCCTTCTCCGCTGGCATGAATAGGATCAGCTTGTCCTATCAGGATGAGGCAGTTCATCAGGTAGCCTAAAGGTCATGGCCAACACCTTGAACTGCTCTCAGAAGCAGACCGGTAGCCAGTGAAGTTTGCATAGCAGAGGTGTAATATGAGCCATTCTAGAGGCCCCAAAGACTGCTCTTGCTGCTGCACATTGCACCAGCTGAAGCTTCCGAATGGATTTCTAGGGTGGTCCTATGTAGAGTGCATTGCAGTAGTCCAAGCAAAAGATGACCAGGGCTTGAATAACTGAATATGGAATAACAGAGTTAGAAGGGATCTTGGAGATCTTGGAGGTCTTCTAGTCCAGGAAACCCTATACCATTTCAGACAAATTGTTGTCCAATCTCTTTTTCAAAACTTCCAGTATTGGAGCATTCACAATTTCTAGAGGCAAGTCATTCCACTGATTAATTGTTCTAACTGTCTGGAAATTTCTCCTTAGTTCTAGGTTGCTTCTTGCTTTGATTAGTTTCCATCCGTTGCTTCTTATCCTGGCTTCAGGTGCTTCGGAGAATAGCTTGACTTCCTCTTCTATGTGGCAGCCCCTGAGATATTGGAAGACTGCTATCATGTCATCCCTTGTCCTTCTCTTCATTAAACTAGACATGCCCAACTCCAGCAACCCTTCCTTATATATTTTAGCCTGCAGTCCCCTAATCATCTTTGTTACTCTTCTCTGCACTCTTTCTAGAGTCACAACATGTTTTTTACATTGTGGCAACCAAAGCTGGATGCATTATGGATGCAATAACTGAGCACAGGGAGTCCTGATCCAGGAAAGCTCATAACTGGTGCACAAACCAGAGCCACCCAAAAGCTCTCCTAGTCATGCCTGCCTCTTCAAGCAGGAGACTTGAGTCCAGAAGTTTGCAAACTCGGTCTGAACAGGGTAGTGCAAACCCATTCAGAACTAAAGATGACAAACACTCGGATCCTAAGGCTTCATGCACCCAAAGCCACTCAGTCTTGCCAGGGTTCAGTCTAAGTCTGTTATCCTTAATCCAGAGCCCTACAGCATCTAGGCATCATGAGAAGACAGAGATAGTATCACTCAGGTTGACATACATGGAGATATAGAGCTGAGTGTTATCAGCATATTGATGATATCTCAACCCATGGTGACACTTGATCTCACCCAATGGCTTTATATAGATGTTAAACAAGAAAGGAGAGAGTAACGGACTTCCGGTCTTGTGCAGTAGCGCAGCAGCCGAGGGATTTTGGGGCTCCGTGCCCTTCGGCTGATTTTTCTTCCTATTAGGGGACCCTAAATGGGCCAGAAGTCGCCCTGAAGAGGCAGCAAAGAAGGAAGAAAGTCCTGTGGACCATGGAGAGACAGCAGTCAACCCGATCAGTCCAAGAGAAGCCTTCCAGAAACCAACAGGAGAAAGGCTAGCCTAACTTCAGAGTCTAGCCCAGTGATGGCGAATCTTTTAGAGACTGAGTGCCCAAACTGCAACCCAAAACCCACTTATGCATCGTCGAGTGCCGGGTGGGTGTGGCCCATTGGCTAGGTGTGGCCCATTGGCTGGGTGTGGCCCATTGGCTGGGCGTGGCCCATTGGGCGGGCGTGGCCACAGTGGTAATGGCAGACTGGGTGGGACTAAAAAGTTCAATCAATTCCAACTTTGCAAGATCTTTTTTTTCCCCGCGAGAAGTTGAAATTGACTGATTGAACTTTTTTTTTTGCACACGGTGGCGGAGGCCTAAAGCAAAAAGGTTTTATAAAACCCAGCTGAAGGCCTAGGACTGGGGTGATGGTGCGCGTGCCCACAGAGAGGGCTCTGAGTACCACCTCTGGCACCCGTGCCATAGGTTCGCCACCACTGGTCTAGCCCAAGCTACAAGCAACCAAAGTCAAAAAGTACAACTTTAAGCTGATTGTAAACAGCATGTTTAAATCTGGGTAAGAACATTGATTTTCTCTATCCTACTTATCAACTTTCCTGAAGAAAAAAAAATCCCAAGAAGTAAAAAAAGTCCGAAAGTGAAGGAGGGGGATCTTTCCCCCACCGTTTTACTAATGGAAGCAGCAAATTAAACCTTTTATGGAGGACCAAAACATATAGAAATGAAATGAAATGAATATAAAATCTAAATTTGGGTAGGTTTAAAATTGCTGAATGGTTAAGATTCTCATTTTAAAGGCAACTGTTTATTTTGAAAATTGAAAAATAAACTGCTAACAGCTAGTCGTGGATGAAGACTATGACAGCTATGGCTTTTATACAGGACTTGGCAAAATCTGGAAAAAAACTAATCTGTGCTTGTGACCTTCAAAGCTCTAACAATAGAGAACAGCTGTGACAAAAAAGAAAACAATCTGGGCTGCAGACAAAGAGATAATTACAAACTTCAGGAAAAAAAACACCTTTTTGAACTTTCTGGATTACAAATATCTATTTAACTGTGACTCCAAAGCTATTTGAAGAAAAAAGAAAACCTTGATTCTTGGCCATCATGGAAAATCAGAGACTTGCAGAAAGAACTTATCAAGAAAAAATAAATACCTTTCAAGAGGAGACATATGATATGCTGCAACTAATTCAAACAACAGTGATTTCAAACCACAAAGAAATCCAAAATAACTTTGAAAATATAAACCAATTCATCTCCAATTTAACTTTACAACAAAAAAATCCCAGAAAACAACAATAGAGAAGGAGCAGATAAAACAGATAACTGAACACAAATTCGAGGATAAACCTAATAAAACAAAGAAGTATGTTTTAACCTAAGTGGAAAAAATTCACAAGAAATATTGGATTTGGAAAAAACAACTTATACTTTAAGACCACAAAACAAATTTGAGAATAAGAAAAAAGATTGGACAAAATGAACTGCAGAGATGTCAGGAACACCATTAGAACTGGAGAGACAAAAAAATGATAAGACAAAAAGAGAGAAAAAGAAAGAAAAAGATTTTGAACAAACAAGAAAGGGCAAATGCCTCTTGCAAAGATATTGTACTTGATTTACCTTTTATATCTACAGTAACACAAGAATATGGAAAGATTCTTTGATTCAGCAGAACATATTTATTAAGAAAGATACTGGGCAAAAGAAAAAGGCTAAAGTGAAAATTAAGAAAATAGATGATGGGACCTACCAGAGAGTATATTTTAAAAAGAAACACCTGTTTGAATGTGGTTAAAGAAATAGAAAGATTTTGGATATGAATTTTATTTTAGGAGGGAGGAGCCCCTCAAGTAACATAGTACTCTCTTTTTCTTTTCTCTTCTTATTTTATTTCTTGATATGAGTAATATAAAAGAGTTGGAATGGCTTATATAAAGGAAATGTTTTAGATATTTAAATGTGATTGACTTTAAAAAAATTACAATGGATTAAAAAAGTGTTTTGAATAAGAGTTAAAAGACCAGATGACTAGATTTATTAAATTGAATATTTAAAGATTAAACATATTTTTAATTATGGTAAAAAAGAACGGAAATTTTTTGGAAATAAATATGTATTAGCTTAGGGGAAATATGGATTTTAAGTAGCATACTATCTTTTTATTTTTCTTTACTCTTACTCTTCTTTTTTCTTTTTCTTTTAGTCTTATTTATTCCTTAGGAAAGGTAAAAGTATTGGGATGGCTTACACGAGAAAAAATAGACTTAAATATTTAAATGTAATTAACTTTGAGAAAAATCTTAACCAGTAAGAATGTCTTGAACATTGTGGGAAAAACAAATGTAAACAAGAACTGTAAACAGGATCTATGATGAGGCAACCAGAATGACTAGATAGAAAAGAAATATTATATTGATGTGATTATTATCTGTAGAAATATTAGAAAAAAAATTATACTCAATTGTTATCTACCAAAACAACAAGAATTGTATTAACTTAAGGTTGGCAAAAGAGAACATTATGGGGAAAAGAGGAAATCAAGTAAAGCTATTATGTGGGTTATAGATCATAGAAACCAACTGTTAGTGAATGTTTTGTAAATGTAAACCCAGACAACACACTGTTTACCAAATATTAAGGTGACTATGTTAAAAAAATCAATAAAATATATTATATAAAAAAGAAAGGAGTGAGTCCTTATGGATTACAGTGCTCAAAACAAAACCTCTAACTCAGGCAGCAGATGTCTCTGAAAAGGAGAAAACTGTTTTGCATACATGATGCCCTGTGCTTAAAAAGTGCATCAAGTATCTTATTTGTATGGTTTCTTTTATTAGGTATTTTTGTGATGGGGTTGGGTTGCTGTATACTTCATCTGATAGCACAGACTCACTCTCCAAGTGACAGTGTAAGTATTTTAAGGTGCTACTGAAAATAGAATACTTGACAACATGTAAGATTATTTGAGATCTTGAGTCTGTTATAAATCAGTGGTTTAACATTAATGTTTATGTGATTTTCTGTTTCTTTTCCTTTCTTTCCTGGTGTACCTCAGGACATTCATTTACTCATTCTTCCGAAGAGGCAGACCTTTCCCGCTGAAGATAGTGTTTTTTGGTGCACTGTTCTGTATCTATAATGGCTTCCTTCAAGGCTACTACATGATTTATTGTGCTGAATACCCAGATGACTGGTGTAAAGACATACGATTTTTGTCAGGTATTGTCTGTGATGTGTAACATCTATCTGCTATCCAATTCATCCAAACTCTGCCAACATTGGGAGGAGTGGAGGGCATAGTACCTGTGAAAAATCGTAAGGCAGAAAAACAAAACAAAAGAATTTAAAAAACAACACAAAGCTTATTTTCCTGCCACATTATACTAATCAAACAAAATAGATTCTGTACTCATGGTAATAATTGTCAGAAGAGATTCTGATCACATTTCAGGTTAATATAGAAAGGGCTTTATCCCTTGAATGGAAGAAATGAGTCATGTTTAATACGAATTAGTACTTTTAAAATCTATGCTTATGGATCCAATTGCAGACGAATATACTACTAGCATTTTTCTGCATATGATATTACAGTACACTTTTCAGAATAATTTGCCCAAATATGTACCATATTAGGGAAATATGTTCATGGATATTAGGAAAAAAATAAGCTTTTTAATGCAGATTCTTATATGGAAAGTTTTGCAAAATTATGCAGCAAGCAGACAGAATGAACTTAAGGTTTGAAAAACGAGAGATGAGGAAACGTGAAACTCAGCAAAATAAAAGTTTTGCCCAATCATACTGTTGTTTTTGGGAGTAAGTTTCTATCAGACATCTGCCAATCTCACTCTTTTATATTCAATATTTTATTGCACTTATTTAATTATTATAAATATTTGGTACATTTGTAATGCAAAATGTATAGAATATTATACATACTATGTGTATCTTTTATACATAATTTTCCTTTAACTTGTAAGCCACTTTAGAAAGACTCAAAGATACTTTATCCACCAAGTGTTGAGAATAATCCTCCTGATCATCGTATACAGCAGAGGTGGGACTGGCTCAGGAATTCTGGGAGTTGAAGTCCATAAGTCATAAAAGGGCCATCGTTCGCACTGGACTGAGAAATAAGCATATTTTTACCACTTTTATTGTCACAAGACAAGCCTGAAGAAAGACTCATACATGGTCCTAGTTGGAGTTGCTTTTGAGGCATCTCTTCTGCATATTTTTCAGAAAAAATAGGGAGCATATTTTTTCAGTGGCCAAAGAATAAAGCCAGTACAATATGTGTTTGAATAATGTCTGTAAATCAAATATCTGTACTATCCAACTCATAAATATTTTTTTTCTTTAGGTCTTTTGTTGTTTTTGTCTGGCATGGGAATCAATATCCACAGTGATTTTCTTCTACGTCAGCTAAGAAAGCCAGGAGAATTCACTTATAAAATTCCACAAGGTATATAATTTTCCTTCCAAGCTTCATGAAATATAGGATAACTCTGAAAACCTTGCTTGTATCACAAGAGCCTATCCATAGGGCATGGTAAAGAAGACACTAGCTGAAAATGTGAAACCATTTAATTGGCATTTTGTTCATTAATACAGTTAATGAGATTCTCTGACAAAATATTGATCAGATGCCAGAATGAAGAATTGGAAGAGATCACACTTACTTTGGCCCTTAAGGCCTGTTTCCTACTGGTCACCATTTATTTAGCCTCTTTGGTGTGACTACAATACAATGGAAAGAGTTCATTTACTTTAACCAATGTGTGTTGTCCAACCTTTCACATGAGCTCTCAGTTTTGGTCTAATTCTTCAAGGGAGCCATAAACTACTACTGCTGCTGCTGCTGCTGCTGCTGCTGCTGCTGCTGATGATGATGATGATGATGATGATGCCTGGAGTCAGTAGTATAGAAGAGAAAGAACTGGAGAAGATAACAAAATACAAAGACCTACAAATAGAAATAGAATGTGGCAAAGGCAAGCAAGGGTAGTACCAATAGTAATAGGTGTCTTGGATGCAATCCCAAAACAACTGGAGCACCACTTGAACACCACTGGCATTGACAAATTCGCCATTAATCAATTGCAAAAGGCAGCCTTACTAGGAAGTGCTTCCATCCTACGATGATATCTGTAATACCATCAAATCAATTGGTAAAGACTCGATAGGTAGACAAAAATGTCAAATCCAGTCTGAACATCTGGCTGATTGTGCGATGATCAATAATAATAATAATAATAATAATAATAATAATAACAACAACAACAACAACAACAACAATCTGCTGTTTCTCAAAAGTATTTAAACAAATCTGTTTTATGCAGGAGGATTGTTTGCATATGTCTCAGGAGCAAATTTCTTTGGGGAAATCCTTGAATGGTTCGGGTATGCTATAGCGACCTGGTCTCTACCGGCCTTTTCCTTCGCATTTTTTACACTCTGCTTCATTGGACCACGTGCTTATCATCATCATAGGTATTTATGCTATATAAACTATACAATGTGGTATCTGACAACATTCTAGGAAATAATATTGCTCAGAAGCAGGAAATAATATATATATGTAAGCCTTTCTATATCAAACTAGAATCGCTCTGTGAGTTTATTTAAAGCAACCCATTTTTGTTTTTCAGGCTTCTGCTTAAGTCTGAAAAAGAGTACCATAAACTAAAGCAATTCTTAAAGCCGTTGCATTCCTTCTTTCATTCTGCTCTCACTGATTTTACACTCTGTGCTTATGCTCTTTTTCCTTTTCCAGACATACATTGTGACGGTGTGTACGTTTTTTTCTGGGAAACAGATTAGGCACATTCTCAGCCACATCTCCATTCTATTTTTATTGCATTGTAAATTGCTTTGATGCCACTTTTCACTAAAATCCCCTTCTCCCTCACAAAAGTAACTTGCATGCAGTTACGCTTCACTGCAGCTTGCTCAAATATTTGTCTCATAGAATTGTCAAACTAGATAAACAGTAAAAGATAAGTAAGAAGATGCCCATTTATTTGAAATATTAATACTCTGCCTTTGATCCAAATTAACTCCAGTGCAGTAAAATAATCTCCTGTGGACACTTAAAATGACAAATGCAGCTGCAGATTGTAGTTCTGTTTCTATGGGCACTGTAACCCTGGGGAAATTTGTCTGTGCTCCTCTCTTTTAAGAAATCTAAGTGTGAGCTGTGTACAGCACAGGGCACACGAGAACATATGTGTCTCTGTGTATTTTATTCTAGAAGTCAGACAGCAGGTCTATGGAAATCTGTGTGTTTTTAGATAGGAATTTTGTAGCTGCCTTAGTTACTGTCAAACCACATAAGATAGTGGGTTTATCTAGTTATGGCCTTCTACCAGTGAATTAGAAACTGCTGAAGCATCAGATTTTCCCATCTACCCTTGTTCTCTTGCATACCACACAGATCTGCTTCACTTGTGTAATTTATAGGACCTAGCACACAGCACGTCTATTGTCTTTCTTACTTTGGCCCTGAAACTCCAAATGTTGAATCGTATATGTCATATAAATATACACAATGCTTTCTGTAGGCGCCACACTGAATAGACAAGTTAGGAAATTAGAACGAGAACTTTATTTTCTTTTCATGTTAGCCTTAAATCTGGAACTTTTGTAAACATTCAACAAGGAAATTAATTGGGATATATAACTTTTTATATTTTATAATATATTTTATATTTTATTCTGTTACTTAAGATTCATTTAGCCAAGCATAAAAACCGTATAGAAAGTACCTCGAAATACAGGTAGTCCTTAATTTACAACCACTCATTTAATGACCATTCAAAGTTATAACAGCACTGAAAAAGGTTTCTTATGACCAGTTCCCACAATTATAATTGCTGCAGCATCTCCATAGTCATGTGATCAGGCTTTGGGTGGTTGGCAAACGGCATGTATTTACAATGGTTGCAGTGTCCCAGGGTCCTGGGATTGTCATTTGCTATCGTGCTAGGGAGTTCTGACAAGCAAAGACAATGGGGAAGTCAGATTGGCTTAACCCAGGGTTAGGCAACCTTGGCTCTTTTATGACTCGTGGACTTCAACTCCCAGAATTCCTGAGGCAGCTATGCTGGCTCAGGAATTCTGGGAGTTGAAGTCCATGAGTCATAAAAGAGCCGAGGTTGCCTAACCCTGGGTTAACCACATGATTTACTTAAAAGCTGTAGTGATTCGCCTAGCAACCATGGTAACAATGGTTGTAAAATGGGCCCTGACTCATTTAACAACTGTCTTGCTTAGCAGTAGAAATTTTGAGCTTAATTATGTTCATACATTGAAGATTACTTGTGCTGACTCTTCCACTGTTTTATTCTTGGACTTCTCATGATGGATAAATAGTGCTGAAAATAGATCTCTTGACATTAACATCCATGGTAATTTATATAATGATGATCAACATTTACCCGCTAGTTCAAAGGTAATAGGGGTTCTCTACAGATAATATGAGTTGAAGTCCGACCCAGCTGGAAGACACCAAATTTTTAAATCTTGTCTTCCAGAAATATTGAGTCTTTCTAAAGTGGCTTACAAGTTAAAGCAAAACTATGTATAAAACTCACACAAAGTATCTGTAGTATTCTAGAAATGTTTCATTACAAATTACCAAATATTTATAACAATTGAGAAGTGCAGTAAAATATTGACTATAAAAGAGTGTGTTTTAACATCATCGGAATTGTTTCCATAGTGGCAGATGGTCCTTTGTTAGAGAGAAGGACATAAAATTAACCTTTCATTTATCATTTAAATGTTAACATCCTTTGAATCCATGTATGACGCATTTTTGAAGAGCCATATATACCAGAAGAGATTTGAGAAATGAGATTCTACCTTCTTAAAGCAGGATTATAATTTAGGGCACATATCTGCATTTTCATGCTTGTGTATGTTTTCTTATAGGTATTATCTGAAGACATTCACAGCCTATCCAAGATCAAGAAAAGCCTTGATTCCTTTTATATTTTGAAGAATAGTTATCAGAATGGATGGGTATTAAGTGTTCTTTATTGTTTACATAAAAGTGCTATTATTGTTAAGTATAATGTATTAAAACACCCTTGAATCATTTCCTTTTGTATGATAGAATTCTTTTGGCTCTTAAGAGTATTCAGCATTTAATGTTCTCCTACCTGCATTTCACAAGTTGGCAATCAGTGCTTGGTTGTTTGGGAAATTGGACTGTTATCACTATCTGCTTTTCACAGGAAGCAGTGAAAATTAAGAACAGTTCAGTTAAGAAAAAAAGGGCTTGTTAGCTGTAAGTCTATTGCTCTGTTTCTGTGTTCTTTCTCATAAAGACAAAGAAAACATTCCATACAAAAGTGATACTCAGTTTCAAGGGTATACGAATGCATCTTTTTGTATTTTTTCAAATGAGTTGTGGTTGTATATAATTATCATCAAAAATGAAATGTAAGTCACTCAGAAATAATTTAACAGGTCATGAGCTGAATATGAAATCAAATAAAATTCAGACTTTTTGCATGAAACAGAAAAAAATGCACTTGTGATTTGTGGTTTTGATGATTAGAAAAAAATGGATAATAGAAAAAAAGGAATAAGAATTAATATTGTACATGTATTTATATTTCCTGCAAAGAAAATTGAAAGGTTCTTCTGTTTTTTTATTCTTTCTTTCTGCGCTTTTGCTTTTCTTTCTTTCTTTCTTTCTTTCTTTTTCTTTCTTCCTTCCTTTCTTCTTTCTTTTATTTCTTTTCTTACTTTCTCCTCTTTATTAGTTTGTTATGTTATGTTGCGTTCATTTTTATGTGCTTTGTAAAACTTAAAAAAATATTTTTAAAAAACTACACAAAGCATCCTATCACTTTTTAAAAAATCCATTTATTTTACCTGTCAAATCAAGAAATAGGTATCCATCTCCCAACTTCTTATCCAGATAGGTATTTTGTGTTAAAAGCTTAATATCTGGTGACTGAATGGATCCATGTGTTCAATAGCACAGAAATGGTTCTTTATTGCCCTTTCTTGGTTTTCTTTTGCTTTTCAATTTAGTCTGCGCCCCTGGAATTTCTGCGTAGTTCCCATACATCCAATTCTGACTTAGCTCAGTTTCAGAGATAGGAAAGATCAATTGTTGCAATTGTTGGCCAAGTCATAAATAGGCTCAAACTGCAAAAAAAGAAAAGAAAGAAAAAGAAAAGAAAAGAAAGGAAAAAAGAAGAACAGGAGTTGTTCAGTGTCCCTAACAGCAAAATTCCTATGCCTCTGAAGAGGCACCTAAATTTCTGTGTATATACAGCATACAACAGCTCTGGCTCCGTAGATCAGTTGACTAAAAAATAAGGAAGAGTAGAGATGACAAAGTCCAGCATCTTCTCTGTGTCCAGAACAGCTGATCCATGTCCTTAGATCCTGTACCAGAGGTGTCAAACTGCTGGCCTGCGGGCCGGTTGTATCATATGGAGGCCGCGCCCACCCCAGCTCTGGCAATGCAAAAAAAGTCACAATACGTGGCGACACGTCACGTGACGTGGCGAGTATGACACCTGTGCTGTAGTGTGTTTGCATGATTCTCCTGTGAGCTTGCTTCCAAATGAACTGAGTACTACTATAAGGCGGATGCTAACTATTAAGGTTAGACAGTACAGCTTATTCTTTAAATAATAAATTCCAGCTGTTTTCCTGTAACCTTTAATTTTATGTAACCTTCTGCAATATGAGCAATTATTCTTGTATGTTTCTATGTAGGCATATTTAAAAGAGGCAAAGGCACTTTTCCTGCAACTTTGCATCATCGTTGTGACAGTTTGGCTTTTCAAAATCACCTTTAGACTACATACTGGATTATCTTCCTGTCCTGCTTGGCATTATGTAGGGAGGGGTTTGTGAATCAAAACATGAATCCTAGATTCCACATAATTCTGGTTCTACAGCAGTGTTTTTCAAACTTGGCAACTTTAAGATGTGTGGACTTCAGATCCCAGAATTTCTAAATCCTTCTGCAATGTATATATTGTCACTTCCTTGCTGATAGAGAGAAGAAGTGTTATAAAAAGAAGGGATGTCAAAGAGATAACATTTTCCCCCTTTTGACACTGCCTCCATCCACCATCTGTATCAGCCTTCTCCATCAGGCAGTTCCCATAGATTTCTCCTTTCACAAAGGAATGCAATTAGCTTTATATATTTATTCATTTAAATAAAGCCATTTATTTATTTATTTATTTATTTATTTAATAATGATTGCATTAATTCCTTTATTTATTTAATAAACTGGCTAATCCATTCCTCCTGTGAACGGTGTACACAAGGCACTTAAAATAAAATAATATAAAGATCATGCAAAACAAAGTCCCAGAAAAAGAATACCCACACCACTGAAACCTTAGTAGGGCAATGTTAATTTTTTTAGTTTCTTCTCCAAGAACTCAGATTCTAAAACATTTTTTTCCTGAACTTAATTTTCTGCAATGTAGGATTTTAAAAAATTGGAGCAGAGGGGGGGAGGGGAATGTTCTGCTTTTGGATTTCAGCTGTAATTCTCTTCATTTGTTGATCTCTATGCTTGACAGAAGTCTGTTTTGACAGATCTCAAAAATGCGCTTTCAGAAATATGTGATAAAATTCCATGCATGTATAGATATATAACTATTATCATATTATTTCTTTCTGGTCTGTCAACCCTGTAAGGTAGACCAAACTATGAAACAGACAATGTGTAGGTTCAAAGCTACTTTTATTAGAACAGACTCAGGCTCAACCCTTCCAAGACTGAGTGGCTGTGGCTGCTGGCACCGCGGCATAGTCAGCTGACTCCATCGCTGACTATAGGGGGCGAAATTCTGGCCCCCTCGGAGAGGGTGCGCAATCTGGGGGTCCTCCTGGATTCGCGGCTGACGCTGGAAGACCAGTTGTCGGCCGTGACCAGGGGGGCGTTTTATCGGGTACGCCTGATCCACCAGTTGCGGCCTTTTCTGGACCGAGACGCCCTGCNTATACCTGTACATTTGGTTTTTCTTGCCTAAATGTAGAACCTTACTTTTTTCACCATTGAATTTCATTTTGTTAGATAGCGCCCAGTGTTCAAGTCTGTCCAGGTCCTCCTGTATCTTAAGCCTGTCTTCTGGAGTGTTGGCTATTCCTGCCAGCTTGGTGTCATCCGCAAATTTGATGAGTTCTCCATCTATCCCCTCCTCCAAATCGTTGATGAAGATGTTGAAGAGCACTGGGCCTAGAACAGAGCCCTGGGGCACCCCACTACACACTTCCCTCCATGTAGATGCATTTCCATTGAGGACCACATGCTGAGTATGGCCGGTCAGCCAGCTACAAATCCATCTGGTGGTGATGCTGTCTAACCCATATTTTTCTATCTTATCGAGTAGTAGGTTGTGATCTACTTTATCAAATGCCTTACTGACGTCCAAGTAAATTATATCCATAGCATTCCTCTGATCCACTAATTTTGTCACTTGGTCAAAGAATGCAATAAGGTTTGTCTGGCATGATCTGTTTTTGACAAACCCATGTTGGCTTTTAGTAGTGATTTTGTTTGCCTCTAGGTGTTCGCTGATTCGTTGTTTGATTATCTTTTCCAAAATCTTCCCAGGTATTGAGGTCAGGCTGTAGTTCCCATCTTTTTTGAAGATGGGAACTACATCAGCTCTTTTCCAGTCCTCTGGTAGTTCCCCAGTGCTCCAAGATCTTTGAAAAATATAGTTCAGTGGTTCTGAGATCACATCTGCCAGTTCCTTGAGAACCTTGGGGTGTAATCCATCTGGTCCTGGTGATTTGAACTCGTCTAGGCTGGACAGGTGCTCAGTTATCATTTTCTTGCCTATCTTAACTTGTGTTTCTATACTGTTTTTTATGGCACTATTTTTGATAGGTTTTTTAAACACATGAACTCAGACATTATGCTGTTTGCTAAATATTGAGAATGTTATTTGAAAAAACCCTAACCTCAACCCCAACCCTAACCCTAACCCAAATCCCAACCCCAATCCCGACTCCACCTTATTCCTAATCCTATAAAAACTAATAATATATATATATATATATATATATATATATATATATATATATGTGTGTGTGTGTGTGTTTTCGTAGATTTTGACGGGTACAGGTATGCAGGTCTTGGCGTATTCGGGTCTTTTCAATCTTACACAGGAAAAGACCCGAATACGCCAAGACCTGCATATGGGTATGTCTGGTTGAAAAGAACTAAAAAGTTCGAAATGGCTATTCCGTTTCTCCCTTAATTCTTTGTTAGCAATCCAAATTTTGAAAAACACATATGATGTCGCAGTTGCGACTGCTAAGCCTGTGGATGGCTCTAGTTTGAGCTGATACAGGCAAAAGATTCCTTTCTCCCATATTTGGGCCGACACGGTGCACCAAACTCAAGATAATTCTTCTCCCCTGTCTCATAGCTGACAAAGTGAGAAAGAACCTGTGGCCTAGAGGTTAATACATCTGCCTAACATGCAGACAGCCCAGGTTCGAATCTCAGAAGGGTATGTCTAAAAAGTTTGAAATGGCTATTCCAGTTCTCCCTTAATTCTTTGTTAGCAATCCAAATTTTGATATATATATATATATATATATATATATATGTAGGTAGATCTTTGGATATTCGGGTTTTCTCCCGAGTAAAATTGGAAGTGTCTTGGTGACGTTTCGACGAAGTCACATTCGTCATCTTCAGGCTGGTGTCTTCAGCTTCGTGCTTCTGGGAGTAGTGTGCGATCGCAGCTGTTTCTTCCTTTTAACTGCAGGGGGATTTGAGATGGTGAGCTTCATTGCTGTTGTTTGGCTTCGTGTTCGTGGTCGTGCCACATCTTTATGGTGGGTGTCAGTTTGCTTCATGTATGGATTGGAGGGGTTTAAAGTGGCTAATGATGCAGCTGTGGACTGGCTTTTAGGTTGTGGTCGTGCCTCATCATCTGTGTGGGTTTGGGTTTGCTTTTTGCGTGGATGTGTGGTGGTGACCTCCTGTGTGGTTTTCGTGAGTGTGGGTCTGGTGTCATTCTTTTTTTATAAGAAAATTTTATTAATTTTTATAGTTAAACAATAAGTAATATGATGCATTTATAACACAAACATACACAAAGAAAAACAATCCAAATCAATACATTATCAGAAACGCTCAGCAGTTCCCGACCTGCCTCCGCACTCATCCACTTGCCTTTCCTTCCTACCTCTAACCCACAACCACTCCTCCTTCCTCCTTCCCCTTCTACATCCCCCCTCTTTCTGACCACCTCCTCGAGTGCAAGCCGGGATACCAACCGAGCGCTTCCTCTTGTCAATACAATTATAACATATAAGTACATCAATTTTTATTTTAATACCTCTAACCCCCTTCCCCCCCTGAGGTTCCCGGAATCATATACAGGACTAAAACAAATCATTCCAAATCTAACTTACAATTTAACTAAACAAATATAATGCTAACAATATATACCTACTTTAACTCAAATAAGGCAATAAAATTAATTAAAATTAATTAAAAACCAATACATCTACTTAAAAGCTATATATCATTTAATCACTCCATACATCTAATATAATCTATCCACCTTCCACATTTATTTTTTCCCCTTACATTTTACACTTAAATTTTCCCTTCACTTTCTTCCCTCTCCAATCTATACTTTCAATAAAATCTTAAGTCAATCTTAATTTTTTACCTCTTTCAGAAAAAAAAAAGAAAAAAAAGAAAAAGAACAAACAGTTCTTTACAAACATATAAACTAAATTGTTCCATTTCCATTATAAAGTCTCATTTCCAGCATTTATCCATCTTTTGGCTTACAAAGCTTGTTAAGCATTCCTTGCATGTCTGTGGCAACTGCACTCTTTGGCCTCGCCCCGCTCACTGGTTCCGAAGGTTGTGGAAAAGTTATAGAAGCTGTTTCTTTTTGTTGCTGTCTCTCTTTACGCCTATAAGCAGCACAGGTCATCCTTTGCTCCTTCTGAGGATCTTCTACAGATAATGACGACATGGCCCCAGGCAAATCCACAACAGGTTGCTCCATCAGATCTTCCTGTACTTTAGATGTCGATGATGATGATGACATATCAGCTTTCAGGACCGACATATAAAAATCTCTGGCTCTTTGAACAGAGTTTAATCTATGCCTGGTCCCTGCAAAATTTAATATAACACCCAAAGGAATTTCCCATCTGAAAGGTATCTGCTGCTTCTTTAACTCCTGAGTCAAGAATGCAAAATCTTTTCTTCCTTTTAAAATCTTAGGAGGTATTTCTTTCAGAAGTATAATATCTTGTGCGGCAATTTGAAACCTCTGCTGATAAAAAAGCTGTATAATTTCATTGCGACGTATTCTTGTAGTAAAATGGACAACCACATCTCTAGGTAAATTTCTTTGACGTGCAACCCAGGAGTTCACTCTAAACATTTTTTCTATTTCTCCATGTATCACCTCTGGATTGCAATTCAATGCCAGGGCCAACGCTGTCACAACTTCCTCTTTAAGTTTCTCTTGAGGGTCTTCTGGGAGACCCCTGATTCTCAAAGCAAATTCTAATTGTTTGTACTGCATCAGTAACATATCATTTTGAAGTTTCCACTCCCTCCTCTACCTTTTCAATTCTGTCCTCCGTTCCCTCCATTTTCTCCACTAATTCGTCCACTCGTCCCTCTACACGATCAATGTGAGTAGCAAGTCCTTGGAAAATATGTGATAAATTTTCACAAAGTTCCTGGTTTTTCTTATCCAAAAGTTCTTCTGTTTGTTTCAAAGTCTGCAATGAGGACTTGGCTAGAGCCTCTTGTAAATCTTTGAGTGTAATGGAGGGAGGAGATGTTGGTGGGGGAGATCTAGGTTTTTGTTGTTGAGTTTGCACCACAGGAGAAGAAATAGCTGTTTTAGACAACGCAGGAACAGTACGTTTTGAAGCCATTCTGCCAGATTATTTTTCTTTCTTTTTTTCTTTTTTTTTCTTTTAAAAGTCACTGCAAATATAAGCTTAAAAAACTTGATTTTAAACTAAAAAAAGAAACTTAAAGTCCATTAAAATCCACACCCGGAAAGAAAGTGAAAGTTTTCCTTTTGTTAAAAAGAAAGGAATGCATCCGCGGCCATTTTCTTGTCACTTTCACTTATAGCAAGCAAAAAATCCCAATAAAATTTTCGAGTTAAAGTCACTTTTTAACTAAAATAAAAATCCCCTGTCAGATTCCGTCTGTTTCAAAAGTTACTCACAAGCAGCTACAATGTAACAGCCGTGGCGGCGACGTCTGGCTTCGCTCCGAAGAACGAAGGCACACCGAGCTGCGGAGAAGAGGCTAGGACTCCGGGGGAATTCTCACCTAAATCCCCCCANCTCCTGGGGGGACTAGGGAACTCAACCCCTATCCCAGCCAAACTCACTTTCTCCCCTTCGCCCGGGGAGAAAGTTCCGAGCCGCAAAACAGCTGATCCGCGCTGTTTTGACGGCTTTGACGCAGTCCCGGGCCTGGAGGCTCAGGAAAAAGCCTCCGTCGGCGGCGCCTCGCCACAGGAAGTCATTCTTGGCATGGTCTTGATTCTTATTTATCTGATTATTATATTGGTAGTGGAGCTTCCCTCTATCCTTCAAGTCCATCCTCTTTATCCTCTACTACACAGTGTGAGAAATAATATCCATACTCAGAAAGGAATTAGAAATAAGCAAACCAATTGTAGACATGAGATAAGAAAAAAAGACCACTAGATCTGCTACTAAACATATATTCAATAGTCTTTCAAAAGACTAGTAAAACTATATATTTTTTAAAAAAGCAGGGGATAGAGCAACCAGCCCTGCTGAATAGGAGAAAAGATGTATTGATGATTCTGCTTCACATCAGCACGTTAAAGGTTTTCTGCTGATGGGGTATTTTTTTTATGCAGCAGTGCTTTCTACTGTTTTTATTTGGGAGGAAGTAATTCTGGCAGTGAATTGCCATTTTCATCCAGAATTTATTGATAGGGATATTAGGGAGCTGGGTAAAATTGGTAGTTTCCTCTTTTAGCTCAAGTGACAAAAAGACTGGCATACACATAGTCCTCACTTACCAACCATTTGTTCAGTGACCAGTTGAAGTTAGGGCAGTGCTGAAAAAGTGAAAAAATAACTTTACAGCCCATTTACGACCATTTACAATCTTTGCAGCATCCCTCAATCACATGATCCCCATTACACTCAGTAAGTGTAATGTATTCCTTCCCCTCTGCCCAGAGCAAAGAGATTAGAGAGGGATTTCAAGAGAGTAAGCTCACATCAAAAGCAATGTGATTGGGCTGGCAACAGGAAAGGGTCAGGCAAAGGAGAGATAACATACAGATGGAAGAATGGGAAAATATACGCTGAAAGTAATGAACTTTACACTGTTATCATCTTGAAGAATTTTTTAAAATAAAATGATGTACCATTAGTACACTTCAAATTTATGTTGTAAATGTGAACAACATGAAGGGACATTTTATCATGTTTGGTAGATGTGTAAAAAGGCTAGAAAAGTCTGGATTCAAATACATACACTGACTGAGAGGATTTTAAAGATTAATATACAATGGAGACCAAAGGTTTTTCCTTTGGGGATTGATGCTTTTTGATGATGATGAGACTTCCACAAGGCCAGTAGACCAGTAGAGTGTGTGCATGTGTGCGCGCACATGCAAACAGAAGTCAAAGTTGTGAAATTGAGTAGTGCAGTCTTGTTTTTTTTCCAGCCAAAAAGTACAGTCATGGTCATCATGATTTCCTACTTGGCGGGAAATGTGGATGAACCACGAAGAAGTGGAAAGCTTCAATGTGCTATGTGACCTCCTCAATCTGTAGAGCTCCCTCCAGCATACTCCTTGACACTCCTCCTTCACCCCATTGTTGTGTCAGCTGAGCTATTTTTGGACACAGGTTTGCCAGACTTTCAGAAGACCAATAGACCCATGTTCAGAAATAGCTCAAATGACGTGTGTCTATGCTTTCCCATCACTTGCCTCCAGGGACTGTTTACTGCTATTTCCTCAATTGATATTTACTCTCCTCTGTGTTGCTTTCATTGTATGCTCATTAAAATGACAATCTCTTTCTCTGTGTTATGTGTGATTGCCAATGTTGATGTTATCTGTAGTCATTATGGGATGCAAAGGTTTTAAATACTCTTTCATGTAAAGATTTTCCTTGCATAATGATCAATATAAGGGCAATATATTTTTAGATGATATCATATTTAAGAATGTAAGCTTTTGAATTCACCAGAGCTATTTTCCTGCTAAGCAGAGGAAGACTAGCACAGAGGGCAAATGTTTGCACTAAAAATCTACATTTTATTCAGAAAAATCAAACATCAAATATTGTATGAACCGGTTTAGGCAGAATGTGCAGTCTCTATAGAGATTCTATTATACAATTTTATTTATTACATTTATACACCAAATCTTGCATCACACAATGGCTTACACAAAATAAAAATGTAAAAGCCACAGCACAATTAAACTAGTTACTAGAGAATAAAACTTTTGTGGTTCAAGGCCTGAATATCTAAAGAATTGCATTCTCCCAATAAGATCTGGCAGGGGTGGGCTGTTTGCATGTCATCTTGATTACAGAAACATGCCTATGCAGGAGCCACCACCTCTCCAATGGTATCTGGTATTCAAAGGGTATCTCTCATCCCTCCTGATTTTCAGAAATCTGATGAAGACTTGGATATACCCCATCATGTCTTGAGGGCAGGATTGTTGGAATATAATTCCTCCAGACAATGAATGTTGGTTCTTGCTTTTTACATGGCTATTTACAATGCATGGTTTTAATTTTAAAATTTGTTTAAGCATCTCCTGTATTTATTTTAATTCAAATGGGGGAGTTGTAAGCTGCTTAAGATTGGTCAGTTGGAATGATCTCATCAGCCCTGCAAATCAATAAAGCCAGCCTTCGAATAGTTAAAATAAATACATAATCAGTTCACTATAGTTATCATAGGTATCCACCCCAAACACGGGCAATATTAACTTTTAAAATTTCTGGGATAAAATCTCCATTTTAACAGCTGCGTGGAAAATTGCCAAGGTTAATACCAGTCCAATATCTGGAAGGAATTTATTCTATGGGGCAGAGGTTACCACCCCGGAATAATGGCAGTCTAGAAGACATGTCTCTTTCATGAGTGTAGGGAATCTCAACATCTTGAATCAGAACAAGCTTATTGGACAGTCTATTTAGAGAAGGTCATTCTGCAGGTTTGAAGGGGGAGAATCAAAATGTCAAAGTACACAATATAGGAATGGAAATATATCAAAATTAAGATGGGTATAAACATCTTTTTGCATTCAGAAGGCTATTAATTGAACTTGACATAATTTTTGTCTAAGGCAACAAATATGTGTATACATAATTTAATATAACGTTCAGTGGCTCTCCTGGTGCAGTATAATTGAATTGAATTCCTAGATAATGCATTTGTGGTTGTCAAGTTGTCATATATAATTTTTTTCCACTGTTTTGCCCATGCATTTGATTAAAGGGAGACTGTTTCAAACTGCAAAATTATGCAAAGACAGCCTAAGAGTGTAACACAGCCTTTTTCTGACAAGTATGATGACCGGTGGGTCAAAGACCCATTATAAGAACAGCGCTCAGTCCAAGAATCATATGCTGACAACATTGAAAGCATTTATTACTTTACTGTCCAGGGTGGGAGACAGAAAAAGCATATTTTCCCATGGAGACAATTCAGTCCGAAGAAAGGGGAGATTTGCTTACCCCAGTCAGTCACACGCTGGTGACGGTTTATAAAGAGAATTCAGGAGCAAGCGTTTTTTTAAAAAGCCTTTTTCTTTTCTGCCTCCTTTGGGCACAATTGAATTTATTGGATCTTGGATTTATTGTCATTTATTAGTCTTAACATGGTTAAGACGCGCCAGCAACGGACCGACCACCATTGCCTTTTACCACCCCCACCACCACCCCGAAAACAAAGTTTGCCTTTTTTTTTTTTTTAATACATTGTGCCGTGGCCAAGCGCGTTCAACTTCGAAGCAACGCATGCCGGGAGTTGTAGTTTTGCGGCAAGTGCGTCCGGGGAATTCCTACGGTGCCCTCTAGAACCTCCACTTAAAATACAACAAGAAGAGAACAGGATTAAGGATTTGAAAATTCCCGCGACGGCTGTGATTTGCTCTCGCGAGACCTCGTTCCTCCGCCGTCTGGTCCTCCTCCCTCCTCCTCCTGCTGCCGGTGAGTGATCGGGGGAAGGAAGAGGAGGTTGCTGCGCAGGCAGAGAGCGGACGAGCGCGGGGACGGGCGGCTGAGTAGGCCCGGCCCAGGGAGCCCGCCAGCTTTCTTGAACTGCTGCGGCGGAAGCGGGCAGAGATGCTGCTCTTTTGAGGGTAACGCGAGCGGCGCGGCCGAGGCGGCAACACCCGCCTCCGAAGCAGGTACGGCGGGGGACAAGAGGCGGTTGACCGGAGGCGTGAAAGGCTTGAGCTGCCGGCTTGCGGGGTTTCCCTGCTAGGCCCCATTCGCCGGGAAAAGGGCGGTCGTCGGGCTTGTTATGTAACCCGCCCGTTGGAGACACCCGTGGCGATCCGGGGCTGCCGTCGTTGCGTTGCAGCTTCGGAACCGCCGAGCGGCCGCCCGCCAGACCGAGGGGAGGGGAGGGGCAGGGGGCGGCCCCCCTTCCGGCCCCGCCGCCCGGTCCTCTCCTCGCTGCCGCCAAACGTCCGCAAAGCCGGGAGAGCCGCTGTGGCCCGGTCGGAGCCTGGCGGCAGTTTCAGACCTGGGGGGAAAAACGTGCTTTGCGCTACCAGACGGAGGGGAGCCGAGGAGAGCGCTTGCCTGCCAGGCAGCGTGCTCCTTAGGCCCTGCCCCCCGGGTGCCTCTGATCTACTCTAGCGAAGGCAGACTTGGGATTTTGTTTGCAGGCCCTCGTTCCTGGTCGTGCGTCTCCTTTCTGGGAGGCGTAATCGTTAAAACGAGATGAAACAGCCATATATATATACATATATACGTATATATATACAGCCGTATATATATATATACGTATATACATATATACGTATATATATACAGCCGTATATATATACATATATACATACATATATATATTTAAAAAACAGCAAAGTGATCACCAGGAAGTATAAAACAATATAGTTTTAATAAATAAAACAGAACTTTTGCTGTTTTTTAAAAATATGTTCATACCCAGGAATCGATCTTCTATTTTATAGATCTTCTATTTTATATATATCTTCTATTTTATATATATTTTATATATATTTATATATATATATTGGACTTCCTGCTGGACAGTCTGGTTGGTTTTGTGACCGGGGAGTAGGCAGGCCGGCATTGGGTTAATCGGGGCTTCCCTTTCGACAAGTGTGCGCGTTATTTCCCGCAACTTAATAGACTTTTCTCTTTGTGTAGGGCTCAGTGTCAAATACTTCGTGCTTAATTCTTACTTTACCTAATGGAACAAGGCAGGCGATCGTGAAATATGCTGCATGAACAACTTGGTAGAATTTGAATTGAGAGGCTGGATTGGACGCTTCAAAGCTTTGGGTGCAGATGACAGTTTAAAATGCCCCACACACACACAAACACTCTATTGCAAATTTTGTAAGAGCAAAGCTATCCTAAAAGTAATAAGACTGAACTTTAGAGTTGTTTTGTCCGTTTGAAAATATCCCCTATCCCTGAAGTGTGAAACCTGCTTAGGCCTGCAAATGTGACAGCTAGGTAGGAAGCTCCTGGTTCCTCAGCTTTAAGCTGAGGACAGATATAAACAAGCTGAGCTCTTAATTCATCTATGTTTTAATACAGGGGTAGTCAACCTTGGCTCTTTTATGACTCGTGGACTTCAACTCCCAGAATTCCTGAGCCAGCTGTGCTGGCTCAGGAATTCTGGGAGTTGAAGTCCACGAATCATAAAAGAGCCAATGTTGACTACCCCTGTTTTAATATGTAGACAATGATCAGGACTATAGTTGAATTGATCTGCCTTTCCAGAGTTGAAGTATAATTAATGAACATGACTTATTTTCTATGTATGCTTTAGGAATGACAGGAAAGGAGAAGTATGCTTTAATAAGAGGAAATAGTCACAGAATGTACTGGAGTATCCTGATTTCCAACTGATTTATAAATGTTGGTAAAAATGTACAAAATGTTTGAAATCAAATTGTTGCTATATCAGCAATCTTTGTCTTGAAGTTAAGCTGTATCTAGAGACCGCTACGTGGTTGGCTGTTGTAGGTTAGGAAAGTTGAACAGATGAACAAGACTACTAGTAGGGTCCTGTGAAGAGAAAGAGATTTTTCAAGTGATCTCAGAAGTTTTATGCTAGTTTGGTTAAACAATCACATTGTCTCAACAGTTGTGGCCAAATATACTTTGTGGTAATAAGAGCTGCAAAAAAAAGCTGTATTTTTCTCGTTCTTATTGTCACTCTGGATTGGTATTTGATGACCCTGCTCAAAATGACCTGGGAGGGAAGGGCAAAATAATCATCTGCAGGATAATGTTAAGGATTATCTGAAGTACCTGGCAGATAAAATCACTCAGATCTGGAATTCTGTCTGGGAGAAGACTACCTTATCCAGAACACCAATGGAAAATACCCAGATCCAAGCAGTCCCATAACCCAAAGCTACTTGGTCTTATTAGTGTTGAGCCTAACCCTAAATTTGATCCTTCCAAACCTTGACAGTGTTACCTGGTTGGCTTTCGGTAAAAATATAAAATTGCATGTCAGAAGTATATTGATATCTAATCTTATGACAGCAAGACTATTTTAACCAGCAGCTTCATGTAG
Source organism: Protobothrops mucrosquamatus (assembly GCF_001527695.2). Lineage (NCBI taxonomy): Eukaryota > Metazoa > Chordata > Lepidosauria > Squamata > Viperidae > Protobothrops > Protobothrops mucrosquamatus. Next base: position 101,570 of record NW_015386341.1, read on the forward strand.
CATTAAACAAAACAGGAAAGACCAGAGTCTTGCAGAACCCCACAAAATAGGTCATTAGGACTAGATCTCTCCTTCTCACCAATACCAACTAGAACCAATTCCAGAGGGAGAACCATCAGAAAAATGTGCCTCTGCTCTTAACCATTTGAGCCAGTCCAGAAGAATACTATGATCAGTTGTATTGAACATCACAGAGAACAAGGAGGACCAAATTGGATGCACTACCTCCAATATGATCCCTTCAGAGATCACCCATAAGTGCAATTTGTCCATCTCAATGCTATATACAGGCCTGCAACTCCTGGAAGTAGACTAAGATAATCTGGTTCCACTAGAGCCCTCTTAAGCTGCAGCTTGATCGTCTTCTCTGCAACTTGCCCCTCAGAGTAAAGGTTGGAAACAGATGGAAATTATCCAACACCATTGGGTCCAGAAATAGCTTCAGCTTCTTGAGTGCAGTTCACACCATCACTGAAGAATGGATTTTGGATGAAACCATAAAGAATTTCCTGACAGGACTTAGCCATCTAGGAAGGACCTGGAACTAATACAGGCAACCATGCTCACAACTCAAAAGGCCAATCCATATCCTTGGGACCAACAAGCTCCAGTTCTTTCCACATAACAACAGCTCATTTGTCTCCAGTTCTTTTGGCTGTCTCACAAGAACAGGTTACTTATTTTAGATGTATCTTCTGTTTCTATCCTAATATCCAAAAGGCCCTATTGCTTGCCTTTACAAGGTGCTGATTACCTGATTCTTTCTCCCAGCATTGAGCCAGGTGATTAGTTGAATCCATTTTAAGTATTTATATGGTAATTAAGTACAAGATTTATTGGTTATGGATACATAAGCTGCCTCTGGTGCAATATATTTTAATTACTATTTTTGTTGATGTTTTAGTTGATTGTTAGCCACACAGTGGCATGGGAAGTGAATGAATAATGTTGTAAACTGAAGTATCTTCATTGTCATGAATAAAATTCCTCTGATAAATATTCTAAAATAACTGGATTTTTTATATTGTTAAATGTAGAACCCAACAACCCATTATTATTTTTACATTCTGATAGTTGACTAAATCAAGACACAGCAACTATCACAAAGTATCATTACAAAAATGTTTTGTGGCCTTTGAAGAAACTGTATTGCCTGTAAAGCTTAAGGAAAGAGTTGTACTTATAAAAGTTCACTGAAGGAATCAATGTACAATTTTATTACCTTTTATTATGTATAAAATACGTATTTTACAATTTCTTTTCCACTGTTACATATATTAGCTTTCTGTAAGCACAATATATTGTAGCTTAGAAACTATAATTTCTTAGATATTACAATGTTGAACAAAAGAGGTCTAAAATAATGTGTAGAACATCATGTTAGGATTCTCTTCAGTACTGACCTTGTTATTAACAGCATTTCCCCAAATTAAGCCTTCTTTCCTGGTTTTTGAAGAAATTAATACATTTTTTAAAAAATTAAGCACGTGATTTTTTTTCTTCTACAAATAATCTAGATGTTGCCTATAAAAACCTTTAGAGGAAATAAATCTAGAAGTGATAACTGGGCTATCCAAAATGGTCTGAACAGTTTTTGGCTTTCAGAGAAGCTAGTAACAAAGATCTCCTTAACTTCAGTGGTGGTGAATTAAGGACATAGATCCCATAGCTTAATCCAGTAAAAGCATAGCCAGTTGAGGGCATTCTACCAAGTAAACAGTTAAAGCAAGCTCAAAGGGACTATTCACAGTCACGCTGTGCACTTGTGTCTTTACATGTTTACAGATTTTTCTTGGAGAAACTGGAGTTAGTTATACTTTATTTAAGTACAATTTATAAAGACATAATAGTGTATACTTTAAAATTAGATTTAAAACAGTATTTTTATTACTTTGTAAATGTATATTTTCCTACAAGCCTTTAGATCAGGAGTGTCAAACTGGAGGCCTGTCGGCCTGATGCATCACGCACAAGCCACACCCACTGCAAAGGCAAAAAACCATCACGATACGTCATGATACATCATGTGACAGGATCGAGTTTGACACCCGTGCTTTAGATCCATAATCGAACTATTAACTCTTATAGTTTGACTTACTTAAAATTATTGTTCATGGAATTATATATATTTGCAGGCCTGAGCCATATTCCCAAGTCTCCACTAATTTGCTTTTTGTACAGTGTAATTTCTTAAAACCGATTTAAATTAATTAAACAAAACTGTTCTCATATTGTTGAAGTTGCATTTTAAAATTAAAATAAGGGGCTATATATTTCTTTAGAAACATTTTCTATAGAATTTTCCAGTATAAAGAAAGCAGGTACTACAAATCTAAGTCACTTGTACTATTTCATTTCACTAAGCCAGGATAGTATCCCAAAGTCTGAAGTTTAAGTATATATGCTTTTTCATATTTGAAAAGAACATTGATATTATGTTAATTAATCTGAAACAGATTCAATTCATAATCTTCCCCTCCCTTAGCCAACTAAATCGTAACCCTTCATTGCCATTGGTGTGATAATTCATAGAAAGAGTGGACAACAACTGGGACACTTGTTAGGGTCAAGCATTTGCCTTACCTTGACTTGCAATATGTAGCACTCTTATGCTAGTTGCCTATAAGAGTGCTGCTGATAAATTGTAGAGCTATCTCTCCTGAGCCCATTAGGCAGTGTCAGATATTAATAAAGGAAAATACTTGAAGCTCAGGGTTATCTGACATGAGGATTCCTTGGTGCTCTCTGAGCTTGCTTGTTTTCTTGCAGACGTTTCATTACTCAAACTAAGTAACATAACTGCTGCATTGATGATGTTACATAGTTTGGGTAATGAAAACATCTGCAAGAAAATAAGCAAGCTCAGAAAGCACCAAGGACTCCTCATGTCAGATATTATTTGTAAGCATGTGACTGATTCCAATAAATTTTGTCTAATAGACTCCATTGCCTTATGCATGTTGATATACCGCTGCCCTATCAGTAATATCTGAGCTCTACACACAATGGTTGTACTTACCTTGTCTGCTGAGTGAATCAGATCTAGCTCCTAGACTTAGAGCAGCACCCAGCAATGTTTAGGTGCAGACTGAAGGTATTAGTATGAAGGAAAAGCTGAGAACTTACCTCTAGTAAGCCAAATGTCTTAGATAAAGTGGACATTTGTGTAAGGGGCCCTCTTTGCTTCAGTAATACAGAATACTGCCTGCTGAAGGTAAGAATCAATCATTTCATATCCTTCCCCCTGCTAAGTCAGGCCTCAGGGAGAGACAGTATAACATGGCTGTTCAAAATCAAATCTGAAATAGTCCAACTTTACATTAGTCCTAGAGCTGCAGTATTCCTGCTTCAGTACAGGGTATTCTGCTCGACCTCAGCAGCTCTAAACTGAAATTCAGAAAGGAGCAGCTGTTCTACTTCCTAATCATCATCCTCTGAATTGTTAACATAGGGGGTGAGGTGAGAGAGCAGTCAACACCTCCTCTTGCACTTTGGCAGGGATTTTTTTTTTAAAAAAGGCCCTGAAATTATCCAGACTCTAACCCTCCCACCATTCATCTAGCTGTCATTTGTTTATACCTGTCAGAATTGCTGGAAGTGTTTTTTTATATATAGGAGATAGAATGGGGTGGGGGGGTGGGAGAGGAGACAAACAGAAGGAAAACTGGGCTCTTTTTCTCTTTTAGCCTTACTAGCCACATAGTCTTTAAAATGAAAGAAACTTAAAAGAAAATAATTAAAACTAAAGAGACAAAAGAAAATAATTAAAATCTGAATTTCTTTTAGTGTGCTATACCATAGCCTTGGTCATATATTTTATAGTACAGTATTTTAATTATTTGCTGGCACTAACTGCTTACTTGAATAAACTTCCCACTGCATTTTTACAGTGAAACATGCGAGACCTAACTGCTCACGTAACCAGCTGTCTACTACAGTTTCCAGATGTGACTATACAAGCACTTGGAGAAGATGAGATAACACTAGATTGTGTACTTCATGGGAAATTCACAGGAGGTAACAATTGAGCTCACACTTCTTAATTATTAAGACTACAAAAGGTGTATTGTAATATGCATGATTAAATACTTCTGTGAGGGCAAAAAAAGATGGGGTGGGTAAGGTAAATTGCATGATTCTAAAATTTAATATAGGAAGCATTTTTCTTGAATCAGCACTTCTGTTGTTGGACATACTGCCTTTTATATTTCTTTTAATGCAAAATCTGATTGCAGAACTATAGCAGATTTATCTGTATAGAAGCTGAAATTGATTATCAGTCCAGTGTTAGGCAATCTACATTGGCTTAAATGTAGCTCAGTTCTGAAGTTTAGTTACGGTAGTCAAATGTTAATAGTTTTAAAAATAGCTTTGGATTCTATGCTTTTGGGGCTGCCCTTCCATATGAATTCAAACTGAACTACAGCGATGTGGTTTTGCTCTTTTTGCTTTATGTTGTGAGCTCTAACATATATATTGAAACTGATGTTTGTCTATAATATAGGATCTGACCTTTATTTTGTTTTTAGATGCATTGGAGATGTTAAGTTAAAAATGCATCCTATTACTCAGCACCAGATACAATATAATCCTGGAGCAATTTCTCCATTCTCCAAGCAATAAGTGCTTTGTTTGCTTTGTTCGTCTTTATCTGAGTTCATTCTTTTCTTGGACTTAATCCTGTTACTAATTGAGGGCTGAATCATTGTTCCATTGGAAAATATTTTGCCACTCTTTAGTTCTTCATTGCATTTGCTTAAACATGGATAATAAGAGTTTTCGGGAATTAGCATTTTTGTGTGGAACACCATAATTTTTAGGAAGTGTTCTCATTTGTAAATAATTTTAAAAAGTCAGGCACAAGCATGCTGCTGAGGATTTCGGCATATAAATTATCCTGAGCTTGTCAATTAAATTTATTGGACTACTTAGTCTAGGGTTTCAAATGATATGTAACTAAGATATGGAATTAATAAATCCTAGTGCATGATGCAAGACTCCCCCCTCCCCCCAGTGTTTCTCCAATTGTTCTATCCTCTCTATGAGTATTATTTCTTCACAGATAAGATTTCCTCTTATATATATTTCTTCTCTTCTAGGTCGAAGTGGATTAGCTTGCCTTGCATGTGGACCACAACTTGAGATTGTAAGCCCTGTCACAGGAGAACGACTGTCAGCGTATCGTTTTAATGGGGTGAATGAACAGCTACCCACTATTCTTGCAGTGAAAGAGTTTTCCTGGCAGAAAAGAAATGGACTATTAATTGGTTTGGAAGAAACAGAAGGAAGCGTTCTGTGTTTGTATGATCTTGGAATATCCAGAGTGGTTAAAGCAGTTGTTCTTCCTGGAAGGGTATGTACATGATTTCTTAATTTAAAAAATAAGTTCTTTGTCCTGATGCATGGTCCAGCTGTTCTTTCTGCTTTAATGCTTTCTCTTTACAGCAATTTGTATTCTCTTAAGTATTAATCGTGATCTTTAAAAATTACAACCACATATTTTTATATTCCAGATTTGTAGTCATGTAAATTAATCAATGTTGAGTTCTGTAGTATAAGATGTTCTCATTTATTAGAGTTGATGAATTTTGCCATAAATGTAGCAATTCTGGAAGAGAATACTAAGGAGGCTGAGCTACTAGTAAATGAAGAAATATACTGTTGATGAACAGTAAATGATTTTTATGTAATATAAAAGAAGAAACAAAAATTCACATATTTGTCTTCTCATCTGTGAAAGAATGTTTTTATCATTTTGCCACAGCTAAATTTATAGTTTAGTCATAGTAAAATAATATATGTAGTTAAAGTTACCCTTTAGTTTTTCTTTCTACTTTACATTTATTTCAGATGTATTGCCAAATACATCTGAATTTGCACAGATTATAATAAGCAATCATGCTTGTAATTTTTTTAATTCTTTCCTACCTTGGGCAGCTTCTGTAGCATGAGTTTGGATGGGGGATCTGCTGATGAATAGAATTGGCCCAAATTGGAAGTAGAAATAGTCCTTTCTTTAGAAATATCTGTGCTGTTTTTTAAGAGCAACCTGACTTTTAAGAGAAACATTTTAAGAATTCAGTGAGAACTGTGCGGATGGTTCTCTTGTCAAGCTTTTGGTGTAGATGCAGCCAATATGCTGCTACTTTATTTTGTTTGTTTGTTTTAAGTAATCTTATTTGTATGCCAATAATCAGAAAACATTCTTCTGATTTTCCCCCCCAGTTTTTACTATTTCTTTAGTATTTTCTGCCCACTTTACTTAGATACAAATTTAAAATAAATATTGAATTTGACTAGAATTGTCTTCAAGTGTTATATTTAGTTAAAATCAGAAATAAAGTGTGATGATTTAGTAGATCGTCTACACTTCAGTTTCTAAAATGAGGGGCAGCAAAAGAATGAGGGATCACTCATTTCTGATTTAGATAAGAAAATAAATTCTAATATTATGTAATATTAGAAAGCAGTGTATACAAGAGGTATCCTGACTAAAAATGTTTTTTTGAGAAAGCAAACCCAATCCTTAAAGGGAAGTCAGCATTCCAGTACTTAAAAAAATAATTTTCAAAAGAGATTAATCCAGTTGTTCAAATTCAAACAGGGTTTGGATGGCATTATATGAAGAGTTTTTTTCAACGGACATTTGTGTTCTTTTTATGAGGCTTAGTGATTTTTTTGGCAATGCATCGAATCTCATTAATTCAAAAATTAAGTTTGGGTGTTCTGAGCAAGTTTCTTTGCCGCTTGTCATCCTGGAAAAAGTATATTGCATGATTCATAACATTCCAAGGATAAATTAATGGTTTTCTTATGAGCGCTTACAGAAATAAATGATAGATGAAAGGCTTCTATGTAACTATTTTGGAACAATAATTAACCAGTGAATGCCAAATATATGAAAAATTAATGAAAATTTTCTGATGTTTTAGTGGCCACATGACAAAATTGCACTCTTTCCATTTAAAGAGGAATTGATCGTATCAGTATTATGTACTTAACCAGCAAAAATAGCTTTTCTGAATTATATATTAAACTAAATGTGGTAGAAGTTATTTGGATATTTTGACTGGATTTCAATAATTCAGAAATGACAATTATAAATCCCAATGTGACATTGATTGTTCATGTGTTTATCCTATAGGTTGCTTAACTAATATGCTTTTTTAGGTCACTGCCATTGAACCAATTATAAACCATGGAGGAGCCAGCTTGACAACTCAGCACTTGCATCAGTGTCTCAGATGGCTGTTTGGTGTGGCTGTGGTGGTTACTGACGTTGGTCATGTCCTCTTGATAGATCTTTGCTTGGATGACTTATCATGTAACCAGAATGAAATAGAAGCTTCTGGTAAATGATATTCGTTTTTATCTGTTATACTGATTTCTAGTTAATAAAGAGGAGTTAGGTTTTCTAGATTATATGGGAATATAATTTACAAAACTAAAATCAGAATACTAATTTAAATTCTCATCACTGATATTTGGGAAGATGACTGCCATTGGTCTATATTAACCTATAATATGTATACTTGATTAAGATAGAGAAATACAAGTTGACAGCAGCAGGAGAAGATAGAGCAATATTTTTTCTGCAGTAATTTTCTGAGCTAGAAATACTGTGCTTTCAGATTTATCTGCAATAGAGTAGCAATGTAGATTATTGATGTGATGTACATCTAACCTGCGTATGGTATTAAATCATATAAAAATGTGTTAGGAACACATACTAAGATCTAGAAACTTTCGGCTTACTAACTTGCTGTTATTTATTACTACTTCTGAATATCATGCCTCACCACCCTACATTTGGGTGAAGCGATTGAATCCATATATGGATTTATTAAATAGAAAACTATGCTAATGTAGACCAAAATCTGAACTGCTCTTGTTCTTTATCGCATCCTCAAAATAATGTCCAAAAGACAAAATACCCTTATTTGTTTTATTATGAACCTCCAGATTGTGATATGTATTTGTATAATACTTAAAATAAGATACTATATGTTGATTCCTATAGTCATCTTTTCAGGACCTTCCATGTTCAAATTTTAAAATGAACTAAAAATGAAAGCAATGATTAATTTGGCTTTATAATAAAATAAGGGTATATTTTGAATGAAATAAGCAGACATTTATTGATCTGTTCATTTTTAGCTGTTTGGCATTGGAAGCATTAAATTGTACTCAAGAAATAGACTAATGTGTACATGGCATTGATAGGGGAAAAGAACAATGAAACAACCTATTGGAAAGCCCTAGTTAGCCTCAACGAATTACTGAAAAATTGCATGCAGAAAAGAAACATAACAGTGAAATTATCATTTCAAAGCTTTTATTTAGGTTAAATGTTGGATTGCTGCAGGTATTTGCTCTGATTATCTATAAGGTTAACAAAATCACATGGGTGCATTTCCTCTTCATTTTATAGATAAAGGAATGAACTAATGAATGCACACAGTTCAAATGAATAGAGATAAGAATAATTGTGGGGTCCTTGGTGCTCTCTAAGCTTGATTGTTTGATTGCAGACATTTTATTACCGGACTAGATAACATTGTGATGATGATACCCTGGACAGATAATGAAACATCTGCAAGCAAACAGCCAAGCTCAGAGAGCACCAGGGACTTCACAGTTTAACCATGAGCTACATTCTCTTCTATTGATACAAAATATTTAAAATGAAAAGAGATTAACAAAACCAATCTGTGTCATTAGACAATCTTACTTAATTGTGTGCATAAGCTACTTTATTCTGTGAGCAATTTTTTTTAGGTAAGCAGTTTTTAAATAAGGCAATATGAACTTGTTATATACTGCCATACATACAGATCTAGAAGTTGTCACTGGAATCCCTTCTGAAATCCCACAAGTAAGGGAAGCTGTAATAAGGAATGGCCGACATCTCTGTTTCCAGTTACTGAACCCATCAGGAACTGCTGTGACAACTCTCTCATACATACAAAGAAGCAACCAGTTAGTTGTGGGATTTTCTGATGGCTATCTTTCACTGTGGAATATGAAAAGCTTAAAGAAAGAGTAAGTATATGAAAAGTGGTATGTCATTTAATGAAATAAATTGAAAAGGAAGCATGCTAATATTCTGATCATTGAAATCTGTATATATTTTTGAGATGCATATTCTGGATATTTTGTCCTCTTACTAAAAGGACCAATGTACAGCTCTCTAGCTGTTGGATTGCATTTCCACTGATTCTCACTATTGGTCCTGTCAGTTAGAACTAGTGTGAGTTAATATATTACATCAGAGGTCCCCAACCTTTTGGGTACCAGGGACTGGTTCCGTGGAGAGAGGCTTTTCCGTGGACCGGAGGGGGTGTGGTTTCATGTACTGTCTGCATCTCGCGGATGGGCCTTTGCTTGTTTATGTGGACCGGTTTCTGGCATGCCGCGGCCCAGTGCCGGTCCATGGACCGGGGGTTGGGGACCCCTGTATTACATAACACGTGTGCAGCAATTTGGAAGAGATGTGAAAAGTGATGTTAACTTCTCACCAATGTAGGTCCATTTATGAGATTCACTTTCTAGAGAAAGGATGGGATGAAGCAATTGCTATTGATTCTTCAATCCTCTAGCATTGAAGTTTCGTCCTGGAGAATTAAAAATACAGAACATGGTGCTTGATACTGTAGATAAAGGGAAAAATTTGCAAAAACCATATTTCGTTGTGAAGTTCCAGCCTTTTCACAACAGAAGATTAATTCCAATATATTCAGTGAATCAAATAGCTTCGGTTGCTAGCTTATAGTTTAGGAAAAAATAAAGATACTCAAATGAAAAATGCATCCAACGTATGCCATTTTATTATGCATATGTTATAATTAGGATTAATGATATGGCTATCTACTTAATACTTTCGTTTCTGTAAGTTTTGAAACAGTTCCATATAATCCATCCTTTAATTCAGATAGCATAATCTTATTAGTCTATATTATAGAATGCTGCAATGTAGATTATATGTTACCCAAAATATATTTCCCCTAATTTCCATGTTGATTGTATAACTGAATTAAAGTATGATTACTGAATTTCCATCCATTATAAAACAATAAATATTTAGGAAATATGCCAAAATAATACAGTGTCCTGTAAATTAGAGAATTATTTTTAAATGTTTATCCATTTCCCATGTCTTCCATCCTACCCCTAATATTCAGATACCATTTCCAGTTAGAGGGAGGGAGAGTTCCTGTATATGCTGTTACTTTTCAAGAACCTGAAAATGATCCTCGCAATTGTTGCTACTTGTGGGCTGTCCAATCAACACAAGAAAGGTGGGTGAAGCAGTTTGGCCACTCTGATGATTGTAGATTCTAAAAATGTGTTCAAATCATGATTTAACTTATATTGCTACTCTCCAACAAGTAATTGATTCATTGGAGAGAGATGTTTTACCAGACTCTAGGCATGCAGCTTTATCTGTTTCAAAACTAAAAATCTGAAATGTAAATCTAAAATTAGGATCTTGGCAATTATCTACTCCTAAAAAGTCTTCATTTTTGCTACTTAGGTATTGAAATAGTTATATGTGTACTTATGGAAAATTAGGGACAGAATAAAAAGGGGATGATTTCAGGAATTCCTATCCCTTGTGCTTCTCCCTTCCTGTGTTGGGAAGCAGTATGAAGAGTTGAAGGAACGAAAAAGGCTAGTTCTACACTGATCCTATTGATAGATACTTTTAGAGTGGAGAAACTTCATATTGAGAATTTGTTCATTTCATCTAGGAAAAGGGGATTTGTTCTGAATTAAACATGTGTCTCTTAAAACGTTTCTTGGTTTGAAGTGCCCAGTAGAAATGACATTGGTGAATTTTAGTATGCATTGTTCTTGTGTTCTGTAGAAACGTGAAGGTGCCTGCAGTTTTTGTTAATATGTGGAATATAATTTCATGATAATTTCAATGGCATGGATCCTGGTGATTAAGCAAGTGAGATCATGCAGATCAGTCATTAAAACGAATAGGGGTAATTTGATTTTTGTGCAATTGATCGAGCTTCTACATCTGAAATAGGAATGACAACCTAGTGATAGCAATAGCACTTAGACTTATATACTGCTTCACAGTGCTTTACAGCCCTCTCTAAGTGATTTACAGAGTCAGCATATTGCCCCTAACAATCTATGTCCTCATTTTACCGACCTCAGAAGGATGGAAGGCTGAGTCAACTTTGAACTGGTCAGGATCAAACTGCTGGCAGTCAGTAGTCAATAGAATTAGCCTGCAGTACTGCATTCTAACCACTGCGCCACCATCAGTGATATCTGTTAGATGAGGGATAGGAAGTATTTTGAACTGTTGGCATAGTAGTATGGTTGTCATGCACAGGGCTAAAATTTTGATTTATTTTGCCAGGATGTTTTTTTCCCCAGTTGAGTTAGAGCTTTCTTTATCTTTCAACTGTATAAAAGACTGCTTTAAGATTATAGTAATGTTTTCATTGGCTTCACACCTCAAACAGTTGTAAAATAAGGCCTTCCATGTAAACCCTAGAGCCATAACAAAAGTTTGCTAAGGTCACAAGTTATCCTCTCTGTGATTTACTATACAGCTGTGCTTAATTTACTATCTGCCTTATATTATATAGCAAATAATTGAGATGCCTGTATTCTTTATTATAGTATTGATATTTCATTTTAGTGAAGGAGATATTCTTAGTTTACATCTGCTGCAGTTAGCTTTCAGTGACAGAAGGCGGTTAGCATCAGGACAAATCATATATGAGGTAAAGTATTATGTTTAAATTTTAAGTACTGAAGTGAAGTGTATTAGAACCTACTATAGCATTAATCTCACCACTACAAACTGCTGCTAGTTTGCTTGCATTTATTTAATTTATATTTTAAGATAATTTGGCGTCTTTCTGTAGGAGAAGTATATGCTGAACCTGTGTTTAATACTGTGGCTATTGAGATAATTCTACACATTTTAGACAGTATTAAGACATTTTTAATTTCGCGTGCACATATGTTTGCATTCAGAAGTTTCTTCTCAATTGTTAACATGTTGAGTTTTGTACTTGTATTGTCAAGTACATATTGAGTTTTTGTACTTGTTCATTATTAAAAATGAAAAAAAAGAGTTTAATAAAAGGATATAATTTAATTATTTCCTGCCACAGATTTAAAATTATTGACTTTATCAGAAGGTAAATAACGTAGTATTTGAGTGTAAATGGGATTCAGAGACAGAGGCATCAATTCCCCCCCCCCAAAAAAAAGATTGATTGCCATGGTTGTGTGATAGAAGCCATGCCCATACGTGCAACAAATAAAAGGGGGTGTCATTTCAGTTGTGCAGTTCAGCCATCATCTTCATATTTTTTGTATATCCAGCAGACATCCAGATTACATCAAGGTGTTCCATAGTCTTTATGAGATGCAGGGAAAGCAACTTGGTGCAACATTTGTAATTGCCCAATCTCTGATAGATTCTGTCAACCTTGCACAGCATTTTTCTGGGGATCATTAGCATAATAACTTGAAAGTGGGACTGAAAATGAGCAGCTCTCAGACCTGAGGTCCATATGAGAAGGAAATAGAAACATTTCCAGTAGTTTGTTTATAAGAACTAAAAAAATGAAATTATCTTTAATATTGGGTAGCTGTGATCAGATCATTCTGTATATAAATTTCAAAGCATTTATTTTAGTCTCTGGTGCTTAATGCAAAATCACTTGAACTTCGTTTTGAGTTATATTTTTAAGCAGATATTTTAATGGTTTATCAGTAATAATTTAAATATCTTTAAACTTTTTTAGAAAGAACAAGCCTCAAACATTCTGAGAGGCTTAGAAAAAATGTCACATATAAACTTCCTTCCAGGGTTAATTTTCCATTGGTTTCCATACTTATTTTTTTCATAAATTCAATGTCCTGCCTTTCCCTTTCAAAAGTTGTTTAATTTAAACAGAAGAACAGACCTGATTTTGAATTATATTCATATACTTAATCAATAGCTCATGTATAAATTGCCTAACATTGAACTAGATTCATCATAGGTACTGAAATGTCACAGCCACCTTTTTGCTTACCAACTGGATTGATATATGAATTGCCTACTGCAGGGGTATCAAACAGCCGGCCCACAGGCCAGACACGCCACGAGGAAACAGCGCCCACCCCATTGCCAGCAATGGGGAAAAAGTTCCGATATGTCGCGCCACGTCCCATGACATTGCGAGTTTGACATGTCTGGCCTACTGGATTGCACATTTTTCAGCTTGGTTATTTACTTTTACAATAAACAGAGAGGTCATTTGTGCAGTAATTATGTTTTAAAGCATTTTAAATTATTAGAAAACAAAAATGAATTGCTCTTATTTTTTAAAAAAATATCTATGCTACTAAACAATAAAATGGTTTCTGATTAAAAAAAAAAACCAACAGAATTTCCTCATTTAAAATAACTTTGGTAGTTAATATCAAGAGGTATATTGGCCTGTGACCTACTGGGAATATATGACCTGCCATTTCATTGTTCTAATTTTGTGGAAAGTAATTTAGAATAAAAGTTTTGCATCCTGGGAGAAGACACACATATATCCTCAAAGTAGTTCTAACAGATTTTTACATTTTTATTTAAAGAAGCATTGCCACTTCTCTATTACTGAACATTCATGATCGTTAGGCGGGGTTCAGTATGCTTCCTGCTCTTAGTGGACACAGTTGTTCTTTATCTTTCACTTCATTCTTAAAAATTGTCAATACCATTGATTAATGGTGTCTTAAAACTGTCAACGCCATTGATGACAGATAATACTTTAAGACCAAAAGAATTTTATCATAATTGAAAAGTGTTTTCCAAGTACCCAAGATGTTAAGCATTTGTTATTGAGAATTGAAGTTCTCACATTCTTGATCAGATACACTGACTTGATGTAATATTTTTCCAGGGTTTGGAATACTGTGAAGAAAGATACAGTCTGGACCTTACAGGGGGAGTTTCCTCTTTGAGAGGACAGCCTAGCAATATCAAATTAATTGGTTGTCAAACTATAGAAAAATTTCGAAGCCATGTTGACAGAGAAGATAGTATTAATGAAGGTTAGTATTGTACACATCACAGCTAATAATGAGAACTTGTTATGTCAGACTTATGCCTGAACGATACAATTTGTTTCTGTATAAATGTTGATTAATTTTTATGTCCTGTTTAATTCTTAGTAATAATTTGTGGTATATATTTCAGTTACAGCCTAGATACATTTTGCGAAGTCCTATAAATCTATACTAGAATTAGTATTTAACAAAAATCACTGAAATGTATGTGTGCATTCACATAGACATACAAATTTATATCTAATATAAGTGAATAGAATAGAATAACAGAGTTGTAAGGGACTTTGGAGGTTTTCCAGTCCAACCCCCTGCTTAGGCAGGAAACCCTATACCATTTCAGACAAATGGTTGTCCAATCTCTTAAAAACTTCCAGTGTTGGAGCATTCACAACTTCTGGAGGCAAGTTGTTCCCTTCTAATTGCCCTTCTACTTGCGCAGTGGAGCTTCCTAGTGTTCTTCCTGTATGGCATTGTGTTCCAATGTTAAACCCCCAGAGCTGGTGTGGAGAATGGGCAGAGGAACAGAATTAGGGTTTTTATTGCATTATCAAGCAGAATGACATATTTAGATCTGAGCAAGGACAATTAAAGGAGCTATTTCTGGCTTTAGCAGTTAGAGAATAGAATGATAGATATAGCTGCACTTTCAGCAGATCAATAAGTCACATAAATCTATATTTTCCAAGAATACTTAGTAGAGTTTCTGTTACACATTTTAGCCACAGGAACATCAGAGCAATGGGCTTGAGAATTGCATTAGTGCCTTGGGGATGTGCTTTCCACCAGTGCTAGATATGGTGGGTGGTACAATATTTTTGCTTTCACTCTGTGTGTCATCACATTCACCCATGTCCTTTTGTGCACTAGTCTGGAAATAGTATAGATTAGATTATTATTAGATTAGACCAGGGGTAGGCAACCTTGGCTCTTTTATGACTCATGGACTTCAACTCCCAGAATTCCTGAGCCAGCACAGCTGACATGTGGAAGTCCACGAGTCATAAAAGAGCCAAGGTTGCCTACCCCTGGATTAGACTATATTATTACTATTAGCTCGCCAGGTCTTTCCAACCATAAAGAGATTGGGGAGACATAATCTGAGGTGTAAAATGGTTCTTCAAGGATAGAAGATGTGTCCCGACTATAGCCTTGCATTGTGTACAGTATGTGAGTCAAAATCTTGTTGCCCATGGTAATCATTGAATAATCAAAAAGCTTCAGATGGTCACAGCTGTATACATTTCAAAAGTGACATTTAGAGCATTTTTTTTTGTTTTACACAGTGATGTAATAGCATTTTATCATTCAGTTTTGATGGTGGTTTGCTTTTAAGCATTAATCTTTAAGTTTACTTTATAAGGATAGACTAATATTTGCCAAAGATTAAATAAATTACAGTCTGTATAACCAGCTGCTTTTCATATGAAATAGTAACTGGAAATTGACATGAGGTTTTTCTTTGCTGCAAATACCAAAGGCATCTTTTTTAAAAAAGAAAAAAATGAAAGTATCACTTTTTGCCACCTTAAATGAAATAACATCTTTGAAAAAAATAAATATTTTTGGTTATGTAGATTTTGGTGAATGATTATAAAATTGAGTTTAATCCGAGAGTAGTAGGTACAGAATTAACTATAATATTTCATAAATATGGAGTATTTCTCAGGCATAATTCCTTCCACCAGGAAACAATTCTTCCATTAGCTTGTAGTTAGAGCTACAGAAGCACTTGGCTGAATTGGTTTAAATAGTGGATAGTTGGTTAATTGGGTTAAACAGTGAAATAGAAATAGATCACTGGCCTTATTCTTTTTGTGAACCAATTATTGTATTGTATGAAGAGATTAAATGGGTAGTACTCACCATAGCTGACAGCTAGCTGAACTACAATGTTAGGTCATTGGTAATTTTCTCTAACACCAATATCTAATCTGTATTTGATTGTTTTAAAGTATATAGTTTAGTTTAGTTTAGTTTAGGATTTTTTTTTTAGCTTTAGCAAAGAAAGATAACTGAGAGCAAATATCAGATGCGCTTATATTCATGCACTCTTAGTTTGGATTGAACTAAGTAGCTTAATAAATTAGGACTGCAAGACATTCAGAGATTGTACATAGCCAAGTATTTTATTATGTTGCATGGGTACCTCTTGAGATGTAAAAGAATGTAAATCTATTCCATAGAATTGTATTGATATAATTTGTACCTGCCTTTTACAGTAATTCCATCGCCTTTTCTTTTTGACCCAGTCATGTCACCTGATACAAGTGTATCTGTCTTTACCTGGCAAGTGAATACCTATGGTCAAGGCAAGCCATCTACCTACTTAGGTATTTTTGATATAAATCGCTGGTATCATGCTCAGATGCCAGATTCATTAAGGTAAGTGATAGTTTCTTCTTACCATAAAATTTCAGAAAGAATAGGTGTTAATACTGTCAGATTTACTTCTTCTTTGTCTGTTTTCTTAAGGCCAGGGGAATTTTTACACAATTGTCCATATTTTGCATTATGGTCTTTGGATGCTATGGGGAGCATCACGTCTCCAAATCATATTTTGGATGTCTTGGTACATGAACGAAGCTTTACTCGGGGAGTGCCTCCTTCAAATCCTCCCCCTGAACAGTTTTTTAACCCAAGCACGTACAGTTTTGGTAAGTGTATTATCAACTGCTTTTATGGGAGCATTCTGAAGTTATTGCACCCACAATATACTTTTGAAATATTGTTGTGATGATGGCCTTTCCAGGTCCGAAAAAGTGGGATAAAAATCTAATAAGAATAATGCACGTTCTGCTGCAATAGATCAAGTAGTGCCATTAATTTGTATGTCAGCTGCAGGAAAACTACTGTGTAAAGCTCAGATTTATTCTTAATACAGATAGTCCTCAACTTACAATCATTTGTTTAGTGACAGCTTGAAGTTACAACAGCCTGAAAAAAGTGATATATGACCATTTGTCACGTGACTGTTGTAGCAATTCTGTGGTCACATTATCAGAATTTGGAGTCTTGACACTTGGCATGTATTTAGACAGTGGCAATGTCCCGGAGTCATGTGACCACCTTTTGTGACCTTCTGACAAGCAAAGCCAATGGGGAAGCCAGATTCACTTAACAACCAGGTTACTAACTTAAAAACTGCAATGATTCATTTGACAATTGTAGCAAGAAAGATCATAAAATGGGGCAAAACTCACTTCACTGACTTGCTTAGCAACTGAAATTTTGGGCTCAATTGTGGTTGTAAGTCAAGGACTACCTGTACATGAAATGTACATTGCTGCATTTTGATATAAAATATTAACATCCTAGTGTCTCCTTTGGTTAGTGCTAGTGATAAAAAATATGATTCTTTCCTACGATGCTTACTTAACGTTAAATGTCAACTATATTACTTGTTATGCTCTGTCTCAGGGAGTACCATTTAATTTTAGAATTAAATGTTGGGATTTGGGCAAACATTAGTATTGGAAAAGCTACTCTCTTCTTTTTTCTTTAAGCCGGTGCCCTTTCTTGTACTTTATTTTGTTGTGTGCATAACCGTTGTTTTTGCAAACTTTCCTCCTGCTTCTATTGTACAGGGGCCAGAAGTTGATTTAATGTACTAGATCAATACTGTCAAAGTAGTAGCATACTGGAGAGCCGTCATTATCCCTAGCTTGATTTTAAAATTATCAAACATATTTCAAGAGTCAGACTGATTCATTGAATTAAATTATAGTCCATTGATTTGGACAGAGACCTGGATATAGACTGAGGGAATTTAACTCTTCATCTTATACAATTATCGTCTCTGCATCAGTGCCCCAATGTATGCTAGCAATGTTGAAATAAAATTGCTGGAAAGCTTTGCTTTCATTATAATATCAGTATTTTGCCTCTCATTATTCTAACGAAAAACTCTATTCCACAGATGCCACTTGTTTACTGAATTGTGGAATAGTTCATATGTCTTGCACAGGATTTCAAAAAGATGTAAGTATTATTTCTTTACTGCTATATTATGGCATTCTATTTATTATCTTCTTTTTCAATTCATAAACATGTGAATCGGCTTTACTTTGGAAACTTCATTTCTGCCTAAAAAAAAAAAAATCTAGTGGTTTAATAGTTAGTCGTTGATTTTGGTTCTAACTCTGCAGAACCAGTTTGGTCTAGTAGTTAAGGCATCAGGCCAGAAACTAGGCAACTGAATTCTAGTTTTACCATAAGGCATGGAAGCCAGCTAGATCATTCTCTCAGGTGAAAACGGGTATATCAGTTCCTGTCTCAACCAGTTGGATCAACACTTGGTTGATATGGGAAAATAGAACCCTGGAGCTGGCAGTGCAAAAGTTATGATTTCTATATGCCTGCTTACACCTTTCACTATAGTTGCTGAGACCAGAACCTACCACTCCCTTTAAAAATGTTTACTTTCCCACTTTTAAACATTTTACATATTTTCTAAACGGGTACAGGTAATCCTTGAATTACGACCACAGTGGAGCCTGCCCATCATGATTGCAAATCATGACAGTTGTGAAATGGGTCAGTCACTTGACTGATCTAGTCTTACAGTTTTTCTTGCAATAGTCATTAATTGAAGCATCCCAGTTGTTAACTAATGGCTCATTATGGGCACAGTTTTACCAAAAATTGGAAGCAAATGCCAGTTTTTAACAAAACGGTTGTAAAAACATCCTGGGACCGTGGGATGCTGCAAGTGACCAGATATGTGGCCTGGTTGCTGAGCACCCAAAGTGTGGCCATTTGACTGTGGGGAGGGGCAACTGTCAGAACTTCAAATCAGATCATAAATACTCTACCCCGGTAGGTTTGTCAGAACTTTTGAACAGTCACTAAGTGACAGGTCATAAGTCATGGACTACCTGTATTTGGAATCATTTAAAAAGTAGTTCTTAAACATTTATGACTTTTTGTACCATGGTACGCAGTTTTTCAGAGGCACTTGAGCAGCACAAAGCCTGTCCAAGTTACTGGGTCTTGATTTCTACTGTCCTGCCTATACCAATCACAGTTACATTTATTTCTTTATAGCTTCTTTGCCTGGTATAGAGAATATGAAAGGCAGACAATAATTTATATGCCTTTATTTTGACAAGAATTGTTTAATTTATGTAGTGATTTTTCAGTGTTCTACAGACAGTTTGTCCTAATGCAAAATTATTTGATTAATTGCAGACATTGCATTTCTTAAAAAATTCTGGCTGTTCATTAAATGAAACTATTCCTGAGGGTTATAATAGATGCCTTATTGCTGGTTTACTGTCTCCAAGATTTATTGATATACAGCCAACAAATCTGAGCCAGGTGAGTTTATGATGAAGATATGATTGAAAATGCAGTTGTTCTGTTACTTGATTCTTAAATTTTAGTAAATCGAGTAAATCGGTGATTGGCATGGCTATCTTTGCGAAAGAGGGAATAAATTGACTATAAAAGTTGGCAAACCCCAGAAAACTTTGAACCCATAATTACTGACTCCTGACTGAGCAGACCCAGTGTGTCCATATCCCTAGCTGGATCCAGCATGTCAGATGCTATGCAGCTACAGCCGGATTACATTTTTAATGCTGAAATTGTGAATCACTGATGCCGTGAAATGCAGAGATAAGTGCATTTTCTTTTTGAATTTTTTTTTTTAGGCAGAGCAGTTTGAAGCTGTGTTATCAACTGCTATCCAGACAAGTTCTTTGGGGCTCCTCACTAGCTGCATCAAACAGTGGACTGCTGAAGGTAAACGTAAGTTTGTTGTTCAATAAAATTATTTTGTTAAATAACTTCTATAATTTATGCTTTTTGTTTTTTGAAGAGCAACCAGATTCTGCACCCAACTTGCGTTTTATTCTCGAATGGGCGTGGAGTAAAGTTGTTAAAACAAAAGAAGACTTCATTCGTCTCTGTAAGTAACATAATGTGTTTTGAAACAGTGGACTATCAAGTTATTATTTACAGAAATTATTCGGTAATTAGGCTTAATTGTTTGATTAATTATATTGAATAAAAACATGTTGAATTCTGAGCCTTAGCTAAAGTTGTCAAAACTCTATTTTTTTAAGGTGGTCCCTTATTTGATGGGTCATCTAACTTCATTGGTCCACAGACTGTACAGTCTCTCCAGCGCTGTGAGTTGCTTCTTAGCAACCTTAACACGGTGTTAAACTATTTTATCATGGAAGCTCAAGAACTAACTGAAAAAGGTATGTAAATGTCATAAAGTTTAAGGTGCCCATTTTATATTACCTTTTAACAAATAGGAATCTTACATTCTCCTTCATGTATTTGTATGTCCACTGTTGTATGGTCATTTTCTCCTTTGAATTAGAAAATAAAGATGATTTGATCTCCAGATCCGATACAGAAAAGTTTAAAAGAAAGCTTGATTTGTTATCTTATTCTTGGTATAGAGGAAATTTTATATCCTGTGCAGATTATTTGTGGCTATATTTGGATTAAAGCTAGAATGCCTATATAATCATGAATGAACTAAATGATTCCTCTGTCTTTAAGATGACAAATTATTACCCATACCTTCTCAAGGTTAGATGAAGTTTTTTTTAAAAAGCAAGTCTGTTCATTTTTTTTAGGCATTACAGATCTAACAAACAAACAGATTGTAACCAGTCTCCTTTCACAATATTTACAAGTGGTCATCTGGTTCTGTCGATCTAATCTCCTTCCAGAAAATTTAGGTAGGTCTCCTTCAGCTGTCTTATTTCAGTAATAGGATATTTCCTATTTTATTACTAGTATATATCTATTTCTTATGGAAAAATTAACATCATTTTGAAAAAGTTAATTTCTTGAAATTCTAGATTTCAGATATGCACATTAAGAACTCATAGAAGAATGTGCTTCAAAAAGAACTGCTGAAACTGTACTCTTTTTTTCTAAAGGCATGCTTGTAACCAATTTTCCAGAAGCAAGAATGAGAAACAGAAACTTTTATTTTCTATTTGTAAGACTTTCTCTCTCTCTCTCTCTCTCTCTCTCTCTCTCTCTCTCTCTCTCTCTCTCTTTTTCTTCCTTCCTTCCTTCCTTCTTTTCTTTCTTTCTTTCTTTCTCTCTCTCTCTCTCTCTCTCTCTTTCTTTCTTTCTTTCTTTTTCTTCCTTCCTTCCTTCCTTCCTTCCTTCCTTTTCCTTCCTTCCTTCTTTTCTTTCTTTCTTTCTCTCTCTCTCTCTTTCTTTCTTCCTTCCTTTTCCTTCCTTCTTTTCTTTCTTTCTTTCTTTCTTCTTTCTTT
Source organism: Protobothrops mucrosquamatus (assembly GCF_001527695.2). Lineage (NCBI taxonomy): Eukaryota > Metazoa > Chordata > Lepidosauria > Squamata > Viperidae > Protobothrops > Protobothrops mucrosquamatus. The sequence goes on from NW_015386341.1 coordinate 122,902, forward strand.
CTTTCTTTCTTTCTTTCTTCATGGAACTACAAATTTTCTAGTTTTCTTAGCAAATAACTTGTTCTCTTTCTCTGGACATATATGAAGAAGGCAGTGTTCAATTAGTCTTTCATTCAGTTGTGGAAAGTTGAAAACACCTTGATGGATCTTTATTTTCTTGATAGTGACTAAAACTAATCGCTGCAAATTGAAATGATCCTTGAATTTGAACCTGTTCTTGTAAAAAAAAAAAAATCTGCTTTCACATATTAACAGGATTAACCAGGAGTACTGGGTCATTATTTTGCACCTGATATTTTAAAATGAGTTTTCATTTTTTTTATGCAGAGGAAGACATGCATTTGTCAAAATCTTTCTATAATTACCAACATATTCAACGATTTTATATCAATTGTCATCAAAAATTGGAACGCTTATCAAGGTAAGAGTTTTTTAAAGTGTGTTAAGTCTCAATGAAAGGATTTTAACAACTGTGAGCAGCTTGCAAGTGGCAAGGGGAAGGACACCAAGGTTTATGTAAAAAGTTATTCAGTGCATGTTTATAAAACTCAAAAATGGATAGGGAGAAAATGTCACTAGTCATTTTCTTGCTGGCATTTGGGATGCCTGTTTATTTCCTTTTTTGTGGCACATAGGGTGGTTCAGTGTCTGCCTTCCTTTTTTTCTTCATTTTATACAACTGAGCAATATCTTGTTCTTTGCGGGCCCTTTATAAATTGTTAAGTCTTTCTAGATGAGATTTATTAAAGCATGTGGCAAATAACTGGCCACACTTTTCAATTAAAAATGTGATTTTAGAGACTACCCTTTTGCATATGCTTCTACATAAATTCCTTAGCTTTTACTGTTTGGTTGAAGTTTTTGGTTTTTTAGTGAATAAATTTTGAAGGAAGAAAAATTTGAATTGCATGATTTGTTACTAAATAGACTTTTTAAACTTGCTTTTAACAATAGGAAATTAAATGCCTGCCTTCCTGTTATAGGGGCAAATGGAACCCTGATTGTTTGATGATTGATGGCATGATTTCCCAGTTAGGTGATTCAGTTGTGAAGTTGTGGCAGAAAGATGATGGGGGGACTGGAAAGTATCCCCCTCCGACATTACATGTAAGTAACATGAATAAGACAGGCAATTTTGGGTAGTGGTTTAAGGCAGTAGGCTAGTAACTGGGAGATTGGATTCTAGTCCTGCCTTAGGCACAAAGCTAGCTGGGTAATTTCTGAAAGTCTGAAAAGTGCATGACTTTGTCCAGGAAATTGCCAGTAATGAAGAATTTTGTAAAAGATATGCTGCATTTGAATAATTGACTTAGTGTGTGTGTTCTAATTATAGGCATTGCTTGATCTCTACTTGTTAGAAAACACTGAAGAACTCTACAAGCATGCAATTGTATCCTTTCAGAAACATAAAATATGACAATGGCTGCCGCATATTTCATTTTCAAGTTTTAAAATATAATTGTTCTTTTAAAAATTAACACTTTCTATTATCATTTCTGTCCAGCACTTACAAAATAAATGAAAACATGGATATTATTGGTTTGAATAATACAATATTGAACCTGGGAGGAGTTTGCTATTTACAAGTCTGTTTCCTACTTTGTAGGTCTCTCCACATTTGCATATTCAGTTGAGACTTCTATTATCCTTTAGGCCAGTGTTTCTCAACCTTGACAATTTTAAGGCATGTGGACTTCAACTCCCAGCATTCCACAGCCAGCATTGCTGGCTGTGGAATTCTGGGAGTTGAAGTCCACATGCCTTAAAATTGTCACGGTTGAGAAACACTGCTTTAGGCCCAGAAAAGAGCACAATTAATCCAGTTCATGCAAAGTACACGGATGATTTTTTAAAAAATTTTGTACCTTTGCAAAGATAAAACATCACAAAACATCATGAAACATCACAGTTGTATGCAGAGCAGGAATTGTTTTAAACTCAGGACAAATCTGTCTTGAATTAAAGACACTTCTGACATGTTTTTAAGAATCTTTTGTGTGTCATAGTCATAGTTTTGACTCAGAACAGTTCAAATGAAGCATTTTGCAGGTCCCTAATGCCAAGCTATGGAGAGGCCAAAGTTCTTGTATGTTCTTTACTTTCTTAATTTCAGTAATTCAAAATTTTTACTGTGAAGTTACATTTGCAAGACAGAATTGTGGCTTCAGAATTCATTTACATTAAAGATTGAAATTATATATGTTTTAATATTGTTAATGAGATTTTACAAGATAAAATTGTAGCAAAATATATTTATAAAATAGGAATGTTCTATTATTTCATAGGAAACATAACTCTCTCAGTTATCCTTAATAAGCTAATTAGACTATTTATTTATTACTGGATATCATGCATTCCTGTCCAAACAGAACAGATACTTCAGTGGATTCCTTCCCAACAGCCTTTGCAGTTCCAATAGGTCTGGTTAACCTAATTCAGGGTTTTTGGTGTTTGGATCATAATGACTATGAGGTCAGTATAAAATAGCAGTTCAATTATTTTATTTATTATTGGATTTATATTTTACGTCTTGGCTTATATAAGTTTTCAGTGCTTCTTGAGAAAGTGCATTAAAGTACTCTAGAGCAGGGGTTCCCAACCCACGGTCCATGGACCGGCACCAGTCTGCAGCATGCCAGAAACCGGGGCCCACAAACAAGCGAAGCTCTATCTGTGGGATGCAGGCAGCATGAGAAACCACGCCCCCCTCTGATCTGCAGAAAAACCTCTCAGCCAACATACTACATAAGAAGAAGAAATTAAAATTGGCAATCTGGATAATACAAACTTGGAATAGCTGTACAAAGTACTAGACACACACACACACACACACACACACACCAGAGAAAATACTAGTTTAGATTATTCATATACTTTTTATTTCTATTCTAATTATAACCTTGCGCTTTTGCAGAATTCTCTGTCCTATCTGTTTCATCCAGCTACAATCAAATTGCCCTGGCAACACATGCGGATCATTCAAGCTTTGATGTGTCAAGGAGAGCACAAGCGAGCCCTTCGATATATACACATGATGAAACCATCCATGATAAATAGCACTGAAGTTGCACTCCACCTTACTGTCTTACTATATAACAGGTAAAGCACATCTTTATCTTTTGTAATATTATAAAGAAAAATGATCCTCAAATATATAGCAGTCTATCAAAATTACTATTTTTTTTAATCAAATGCATAGGATATTAACAGTTTTTAATGTAGTTTTTTTTCCTGAAGAAGAAAAATCTGCCAGAATTCTAATTCTGAATTTAATTTCAGTTGCATGGTGGAAGCTTGGAACGTGTTACGGCAACATTCTAGCCAATTAAATGTCGAAGAGATGCTCAAACATGTTTATGAAATTTGTCAGGAACTCGGATTGATGGAAGATTTACTAAAATTGCCATTCACAGAAACTGAACAAGTAAGTCAGAACAAAAATACAATCTAAGGAGTAACATTTAAAAAAAAAAGCAGCGGATGAATCATTAATACAATGGCATTACATGTGTCTGTTTATCTTCTGTAGGAATGTCTAGAGAAGTTTTTACAGACAAGTGCTGGTATCAACAATCATGAGTTTCTTTTAGTTCACCACCTCCAGAGGGCCAACTACATTCCTGCCCTACAGCTGAATCAGTCTTTGAAGATAAATCTCATGGTAAATCATAACATTTGGGAGTACACGTGAGAAATTAAGATGTCTATTTTCTAAAGTTACTGTTGTGGAAATCTGTTGCTCCAAGCTAAAATTAACTCCATCCACATAAAAAATTGAAGGTAGGAATGGCATTCCTACTGTTAAACTCGGTAGCCCCACAACACAAATTGGGAGCTGTTGGCGGGGGAGGGAGTTAAGATGGAGATAGGGTTAGTTTATCTCCTATAAATGAAATAGAGACTTCCTGTTCATAATCCTACTCTAAAATTCCTTGGAAAAAGAGGCTCCGAAAAACTTTGGACCTATTGTTTGTAAGTGACAGCATAATCTCAATACATAGCTTCTTGTGGTTCTCGAGAATGTTGGGAATAAGAGTTGCTGCTACCTCTTCATCACCCAATTATTTCATAGTTACTGGTTGCATATCCTCTAAGAGTTGTGTGTGTGTGTGTGTGTGTACGTGTGTGTGTGTGTGTGTGCATGCGCACGCATGTGTGCCTGCCTGCCTTGGAGTCAGTGTTGAGCTGCTTGGACAAGTCCCTGCAGTTTTCTTGAAAAGGTTTTTCAGAGGTGGTTTGCCATTGCTTCCTTCCAAGGGCTGAAATAAAATGACTAGCCCAGGATCACCCATCTGGCTTGATCCCTAAGGTGGGACTAGAACTCATGGTCTCACAGTTTCTAGCCTGATGCTTTAACCACTACACCATACTGGCTCTTTTTTATAATTGCCAGCAGCATGCATTCTAACAATAAACACAGTAATAATTCCCCCCAAAACTATTTTGGATTTATTATCAAATGTGGCTTCTAAATATCTCATAAGTAAGAATACTAAGAAGTATAATTCATTGGTTAAATCTCAGAACCATAAACATAACATTTGTTTTTAGATTTCAGAAATAAATTTATGCATCCCCAAAGAACAGTTATAATCACATGCTCCTTTTTTTGGCAGCTCACACATTAACAATATTTCAAAACTAGTAGCAAATCAGGTATAGCCTTATTTTTACAGTTGTTTTGCCTAAATAGTTAAGATAAGCTGCACTCTGAATTAAAAAAAAACAGCTCTTAACATAGAGAGTAACTACAATAACTCAAAAAAAAGGCTTCTTAATTTACCCCATCACAATTTACAACATGCATAATTACTTATTTTTGCACAAGTATTCAGTCTTACTGTTTTCATGAAAAAAAAAAGACTTGTTTGGGGTTTGAAGTGAAGACAGTATATTTTGGAGTTTCTGTCAAATTGATCTGTTCTGTTGAACTGAACTGATCCTCATTGGCCACAATTTGGCAGAAACTGGGAATTTGAGGCAAGGAATCTTTAATGCGATGTGAAAAAATCATCTTGTGAGACAGGAAGAAGAGCTGCAACCTAAACAACTGCTTGATGAGTGAATGAGTCCAAAACAGGAATGAGGGTGGAGGAAGCATCTCAGAACTGGCCCTCCCTAAAGGAAGGGGAGGGGGGGAAAGCATTTTCAGACTGGCAAGATTTTGTTACTGTAATCTTGCAATAAAGATAGTATTAATTTGGTTTTGGTTTGCTGGCCTAGCCAGGGCTTTTCAACCAGTGGTATGGGCACCACCTGTGGCACATTGGCACCTGGCAGGTGGTACGCGCCCATCCTAGAAAAGTGGTAGCGGGGGAGGGGAATGAGCTGAACCGGTGGCAGCACCGCACAAGCCTGAGCGAGAGATGGCTGGAGCTGCAGGGCTGTCAGGGCTCAGTGGAAGCGCCAGAATCAGTGCAAGGCTCCAGCTGGAGCTCGGCGCTGATCCTGGCGCTTCTGCTGATCCCAGAAGAAGCACCAATCAGCTGGAATGTTGCGGCATCTCCAGGGTCTTGTGATTTACATTCAGATGCTTGGCAACTGATTCATATTTATGATGGTCACAGTGTCCCAGGGTCATGTGAAGTGACCAAAACCTGCTGCAACCACCCAGCAGACGGGGTGGGGGAATAATAACCAAACACCTCCCCCACCCCACCCCCGCTGCCAATCCTCAACAGAAATGCTCACAACAATGAAAACCTTGGACAGGAGGAAGAGCGCCACTGGGCACTGTCTTGCTCGGCTGTGGCTTGGGGGGCACTTTTTTCAGTGCCATTGTAACTTTGAACAGTCACTAAGCGAACTGTTGTAAGTCGAGAACTACCTGTACTTCATCACTTTTTTCCTCTTTTTTTGGTCAACAAGTTTTTGACACCTTGCTAGGCGACTGGTGGTACTCGGATGTTGCCATATCCTAAAAGTGGTACAATGGGTGAAAAGGTTGAAAAGCCCTGGTCTAGACAACCTGATAGAATCTTGCAAAAATAATAGGTCAGGGCTGGGGCATGTTGTTTCTTCTTCCGTCTTCCTCTTTGTGGCCTCTATCCTGGCCTGACCACGGCTTTCCCCAGCAGCTTTTCCTTTCCCTGTTTCCTCTTATCTGCTGTTACTGTCCAAGCACAGCCATTGCAATCCATCTCTGTCCCTTTTCCTTGCAGTTCCTTTTCCCCTCCCTTCTTTGTTGCTCTTAGTTATTCCTCGGCTGTTTTTCTACTTCCAAAATATGTCAATGCAAAAATCACTCTCCAAGGCAGCATGTTATCCAGACCAATTACATGCATGGAAATGTTTATACATAGAACATTTTACACATTTCTATTTACTATTAACTTGGCATCAGGATTTACTCATGTTCAGATCCACTTGGTCTGTGACTGATCTTGTTCCAATTTATGTACATGGGTTTGTAATTGCCATAAAGGGTGGCAGAAGGGAAAATAACAAACAAACTTCAATTGTCTTTCAGCTGTTCTAGTGCATTCTTCATTCAGAATTCTTTTTATTCTTAAATAGAATGATCCTCAATGGAGAGAGAGATCAGTTGCCAGAAATTCCATATTAGACCATTATGGCAAAGTTCTGCCTCGAATTCAAAAGAAGTTAGCCATAGAGCGAGCCAAGCCTTACCATTTGCCATCTTCACTACGGCGGGAAAGTAAGTTGCTCGTTCAATGAAAATTGTAGAAATCTATTTTAAGAATGTCTGTGGAAATGATCAGTCATCCAGGTCATAGTTGTCTCAAAGATGCTTTTCTCTTCAAAAGGCAACTGGACTGTTTTTTTCCTTGAGGAGGAAGAAGAAAACGTTTCGCTTCTCATCCAAATAGCTTCATCAGTTCTGTTGGCCAGGGGATGGAAGGATAGGTTCTGATAGGGTGGTGGGGAGGGGGAGGAGAAAGGATGGTATTTCTTTGCAGTCATCTAGTTGTTAGCACTCTCTCTGAGAGCTGATGAGGCCACTTGGGGGTTTATCTGTGCCCTCAGGGTCACTTGAATCGGGATGCAATTGGTTGTGGAATTTTCTTGGAACTGCTGCCAGGGCTACCTTGTAGACTCGAGATAGGTGGCGTCGTATTCCTCCCCCTCTGTTGCGGGAGGGGTGTTTCCTCCTTCCCCCTAATATAGATGGATTTTTTTACCCCTCTTTCAAACCAAATTTAAGAATATTAATTTTTTAATTTCTGTGTTTACTTGATTTATTTTTCTTTCTAGTTTTAAGACCAAAACCATTATCAACCGTTGCAAAACAGATTACTACTGGAAATGTAATTACAAAAGCAACTTTCATCAATAATGTATTGTCCAAAATTGGAGAAGTGTGGGCAGGAAGTGAACAGAAAAACAAGTCACTTGAGAATGATATGTAAGTATTTATTTCACTACTCTGGCATACACGGGTATAATTCAGCCAAAAGATTGGTATATCAATTTGATAGGGTCTTCCCGGTCCTAACACTCTCCAAGTTGGCCTGAGCTCTGTTTGCAGTATCTTGCTGAGCCTCTGCAGGCAGAAAACTGTTGCAACACCCCTGTGCCTTTCCCAGTGGAAGGCAACCACAACTCTTTTGGGTAGCCCTTAGATTCCATTTACAGTCCTACAAGAGCATTTGGGCATTTGAAAGTAAGGCCGAGAACATTGGTGCTCTCTTTCTTTCTGGCACTTTTGCCTGTTTCCTCTATAGAGAAGATAAGACAACCAGAGCCCTCCACTTTTCTCCTGTATGGATAATACCATTTTGTTTGTGCTGGCCTTTGGACTTCCCCTACATAGAAAAATGAAGGAGTCATTTTTGAGGAGTTGGCAAGACATGATATCGGAGCCACCATGATATCGGAGCCACCAGCATCCTGTGTTAGGATATCATTGTGATATCTGTTGCCTATCCCTAAAGCTACAGAGAAATTGTTTTCAGTCTTCATTCTGTTATTCTGATATTGCTTCACTAGTTTAGTAGTGGGCTTTAAATTAGTAGAAACATTGGGTTAGAAAATAAGAACTAATAGTCAAGTGCTGGAGATACCAATAACATGGAGGCAGTAAGAATTATGTAATTTATCCACTTTCTCCTTTTGCAGAATGTAATATTTTGATGGACAAAATTATTTATTTCTCTTAATTTGACTTTTCATTTTTTTCCTCAAAAGTGGATCTGAAGAACAATCATCCGTGTTGAAGCCCTGCCTTGATAGACAGTTACCAGATCCATTTATTGGGACACCAAATACTAAATCTTTAAGAAAATGTTCCAGGTAAAAATAAAAATAAAAATGTCAGAGAGAAATCTACTAGGAAATCCACTACCATTGTTTGTCCTTTACTTTCTGACTAGTAGGAGTCATCAAATCAGATTACTTATAATGTGACCCTATTCTCACAACACAATAACATCTCTGTTGACCCAGTCAATATATTGTGGAAACACATAAGCTTAGTTTGTTAATCTGTTTTGTGTATTTAAAAAGTCAGCTGCTAAAAAAACAAAGCTGTTCATTTTAGAACTCACTGCCTGGTAGAGTAGTAGAACAGAACTCTAAAACACTGATTGTCTACAGCACCCAAGTCAAACTTGCTTGGTCAATGGAAAGAGGCTAGCATTCTCATGAATTTTGGCCTGTATTATCCTGATACAGGAACTCATGGGATGTAAGACTCTTCCTCAAGTAATTGTATATAGTCTCTGTATTCAAAAAATTGTGGTTCCTGACCCAGCATAGGTAGATCTTGACTTGTTCACTGATTGTTCAGAATTACAGTGATGCTAAAAAAGGAGGACTTATGACTGGTCCCGTGGTAGTGTGATTGCAATCCAGGTGTTTGATTATCCAGTTTGTGATTAGGACATTGTAGTGAGCTGATTGCATTTGCGACCTTCCTTGCTGGCTTCTCTCAAGCAAAGTCAATGGGTAAGCTATCGGGGAAGGTCGCAGGTCATTCCTATAAGTCGCTCCTGCCACTTTTTCTCCTGAGGAATCTCACTACAAGGTATGAGACCCCAGAGATCTCATATTCTGTAGCACCCTTACCTTGACCATCCAGGCTTTCCAGTACCCATGTACTGTCCTTGCTGGTCTGCTCACACTTTCCAGGGCCTGCCCACTGCCTTTTCTGATCTGTTCACACTTCCCAGCATCTGTCTGCTGTGATGCTAGCCCACCCATGCTTCCCAACGCCTGCCCACTGCCCTCGCTAGCCTACCCACACTCCTTAGTGTTTACCTGTGACACCCCCCATTCCCCCATATTCCTTACTTGGGATTCCCCCCTCCCTTTTCCCACTTAACAATGCGCAAAATCCTGGATTTATGCTGGCAACCAGGGACTGCTGTGATAATGCAATTAACAGTTAAATATTTGATGATATTTAAAAATTAAAGTAATGTGTATTCTTCATGCCTGGGAAACTTTCATTCTTTCAAATGACAACTTGAAAAGTGCCTGTTTCAGCGTAGGTGCAATTCGAAGCAGCTTAATGTTTTAAAAACCTTGAAATATTTACAGATTGCTTGACTTGATGATCCAACCTATTTCTCTTGATTCACCACCTTTGAGAAGAAGCCAGCAGAAGTCTCCAGAAGTTTCAGCTTCTGGCATACTTTCTAGCCCACTGCATTCCAGTTCTCAATACTCCGTAAGAACATTACTGCCCAAGAACATTGCAAGAGCACCAGAATTAAAATTATTGGAAACACCTCCTGTTGTCAAGGTATATAGATTTGTGTAGGCTGCAGAAACCTGTATTTCTGAGGCTGAAAAGTGAAGTAATGATGACTGTCTATAAACTTGGAGCTTTAGGTTACACATTTTTAAGATGTTTTGTCCTCTCCTAGAGAGCTAAAGCTTTGGCATCCACATCATCCTCAGTCTTCCCTGGTTTTACTCCTCAGTCAATATTGAGATCCAGCGTTCGCACTAGTCCTTTAGCAACTCCAACTGCATCTCCAGGGAGATCAATTACACCCCCTCTGCGTGCAAAAGAAACAAAAATATCATTTATGGAAGAAAGCAAAACTTCACAATGGACTGGGGTAAGTTGGCAGCATTGCTGCAAAAGCAAACACATGATTTCTAGGCAGGACCCTGCTGTTGTCCTCTTTATTTATTAAACATTTCAGTATTACTGCAATCAATCTGAGTCTTGGCAGCTTACGTAGAAAAAATATAAATCAAAACCTACCTAGTACAAAAGATAACAAAAAAATAATAACACAGGGGGGGGGAAATGAATAAATGGAGAGGAATTTTTATCCTGTGGAATATAGAATAAATTGAATTCACTTCAGATCTGCAATTTCTGTTAGGGATGTGAATATAGAGCCCAGTGTGTAAACATCAAATACATGCAATTTGCCCAGGAATTAGAGCTGTATGTGCTTTGGGAATAATGACCCTGTACAGAATCTTGGTTGCTTTGGGGAAAACTACATAGGAATTGGCTGAGGTAAAGGAGATTTAAAAAATACAACAGGAAATAACAAATATTCCACTCCCCCTTCACATACAGATAGTTCTTGACTTAATGACCATTCTTCAGCGACTGACGTTCCAGTGTGCTGTACAAGGGCATGTAAGGCTAGTCCCCAAAGTTACAGCTGTTGCACTATTCCTGCAATCACATGGTCAAAATTAAGGCACTTGACAGCCTGCCGGCAATTAAACTATAGGGGTGCTTCAACTCTCTCTCTCCTCCCCCCTCCCCCCGTGTGACTTCTCTCCATCCATGCCCTTTTGGCTCCCTGAATTTTGCAGCCCCTGCCATCCTAGCCGACCTTTGCCATCTTTTTTTTTCTCCCACTGCTGACCAAGGATGCCTAGCCTGGCCCTTTGCAGGGCAGTTGCTGGCCAGGCTTTCTTTCCAGGGTTGTGCTCGGCAGCACCTTCACAAGACCCTGGAAAGATGGCCTCAGATGGCCAGCAGCTGTCTCACAAAAGGCCAGGCTGGTCAGGCCTCGTCAGCAGCAGGAGCATGAAAATGGCAGAGGTCAGCTGAGGTGGTGGAGACAGGGTGACAAAGACCTCGGAGGGCAGTGTGGCAAGGGCAGCTGGGACTGGGCTGGAGTGGCCATGGCTTCCCAGTGTGTCAAGAAGCCCTGTGACATTGTGCAACTGGACTGGGCTTTGCACTGTGAAGGGCTTCATGCTGCAGCTTGAGTTCTTGCAACTCCAGAGCTGCAGCGCACCACGAAGACTCTGGAACACAGCATATTCTTCCCCTCCATTCTCCCCCCCCCCATCTCACTTCAGCATCACCCCAACTTGTGTGTGGTCTGTGCTAGTCCTCCCAGGGCTTCCCCTAATCTCCTGTAGCCCACCATGCCCCTCATATATTTAATCACTTGCACATCTGGAGGTATAACAACTGCTAGGATTGCCGTTGCTTAGCAATGCAGTCGCATGATACAGAGTTCCATATAAAAATCAGCACTCTTTAAATAAATCATAATTTACCAATTAACTTTAATTCAATTTGTGCAAATAAGCCACACGTATCTACATTGTGGATAGTGGAGTACGCTGGATCCCACCTTGGTGCATAGTCAGATTTTCTTTTATTGGAATGTTTTCTTTTTCTTTTCCTTTTCTTATTAGGAGACAGATCATGAAATAAACAATGCAAATACATCTGAATATATTCTTGAAGCTCAAATGGAAGAAAATTGGGTCAAGAATAGAGAGACTTCCTCCATTTCAGGTCACAGCCTTCAAGAAGAGCTTGAAGAAAGAGGCCAATCATCAGAATGCATAACAAGTGATCAGTTGAATGAAACTAAAGTCTCCAAAGAAATTAATGACACTGGTGTGAAACCAACATACATTACTTCAGAATATCATGATGCAAAATCAGTTGACTTTGGAAACTGCAACTTCATGGGCTCTCAACAAACTGCTATTTCCTTTGGAGAAATTGTAGACCTACCAGGATCAAGTGAGAGACAAGTAAATGAAATAAGAAATGAACCTGTAATGGAACAGCAAACATCTGCAAATATAGAACAATCAGCTGGTATGTATAATGTTATTTGATTGTTCACAGGTACGATGGAAAGGACCTAAGAAGGATGGTCATAATGGATCAGAACAGAGATCCCATCTGATTTTTCCCTGATTTTTCAACACTGGTAAACCGGTGTTCCAAACAGAAGATGTATTGTCTTACATTTGTTTCTGTTATCTGCGATTTGAACCTTGGGAGGGGAACTAAATAGTAAGCTGATGGTCCTTACACTCTTGGTACTCGGGAATGCTGAAAAGTTTGAATAAATCAACGCCGTATCAGGTAGAAAACAATGATTTTATAAAATGTTGATAGCAGCATTGCCTGGGGAATTCAGATGGATCTAAACTTTAAAAGAAAAAGAGACACTTTAAGGAAAAAGGGAGGTGGGCCTAGGAAGGAGCACTCAGGCTCCTAAGAATTTGTAGAAGATATATGAAAGTCAGGGAATGTGTTGTATCCCACCATTGCATAGCTATTTAGTACTTTGATTTAAAGCAAGTTGTTTAAAATACTATGGACCAAATAGTAGATGACTTGAGGGTTAAGGAAAAGAATTTTCAGAAATGGCAGAGGACCTCTGGTTTGATTTTCCTCACCTTCTCTCAAAACACCTGAAATGCACTATACAATTCTTCTGTTATCTTGAACTATAAATAAAAATATTTCTCCTGGAAATGTGCAGAGAAACTAAGAGCCTTTTCTTAACGCTTGTTAAAATAAAAGTTATTAATAAAATCAAGTAACAGTAGCCATTTCAGTGTCCCATGGTAGTAGATCACCTATGTTGATAGACATGAACGTGTTACTCTCTTTGGGGAAAACTTTCTCCAAATAATTTGATACAGCATTACTCATTACATTATCTGCACATCATAGCAAGAAGAGATCACTTCTGTGTGGAAGAGATTAAACTTTCCTCAGTAAAATACTTGGCCCACACAGAACTTTCTCCAGGCTGGTTGACCTCACATATTGTGTTTAAAAATACAACCATATTTCATTGAACAGTAGGTCATACATAATGCTAAATTATAATCCATAGTTTACAAATTTCTGGGTTTACACCCACAATAAACCATTGAAACGCCGAAGAAGACAAAAGCAGTGACGCATCCGTATATTGTTCCTGCTTTCCTCAAAGTTTGCCTCAAGGTGAGACTAAAACCAAATTTTAAAAAAATATTATTTTGACCTATTCATTTAATGAAAATGAATATATGAATTCTGATCATCTTTACATTTAAAGTAATTTGCCCCCCGTCCCCATTACTTGGGATGTAATCCTCAGTGCAGCTCTGAAAAAGCAAATTCAGCTTTAACCTCTACACAAATTTTATGCTTGCTCAGTTGAATGTGGAGTATTGGACTAGAAAACAGTGAGTATAGTGAATAGCCCAGTACCATTGGTTAGCTCTTTGGGCCTCAGTTTTTTTTAGAGACAATTCAGTCTTGATACATTACATGTTCCTGAGATTTTGGAAGGGTCAATAGCAGTTCAAGACAGGGTCTGTCAACTAAGCCAAGATAAACATTTTGACTTCTATTCATTTTTATTGCAACTTAAGTAAGAACATTAGGTTCCACCAGTGTTATGTGAGCCTCTGTGGCTTGGAAAATGGGAGGTAGATTTATGCCTTAAAAAAAAAGATGAATTAGTATTTGGGGGAAAAATCATTATTGAGAATACAGTATTTTTAACTTTTATTGTTCATAGAATCCGATGAAAACGATGACAAAAAATGTGGCTCAATTCCTGAGGATGAAATATTTTCAAAGGAACATTTGAAGGTTGACGAAGACATCATAGTCTCCTTTTTGCCTTCTAATGAATGGTAAATATGTCATGTATAATTTCAAAATTTTAGATGAGATAGTTTGCTTTAAAAATTAAATTGCATGTATAGGTGCCCACTTTCTTATCTTTTCATGAGTATGATTTATCCAGATAGAATGGAATGCCATTTTCTAGTAGGTAGCCAAACTCCAGGAGTCAGCTTGCTCTAAATGAGTTGCTTTTCCCTTGAAGGAGCAGATCCACACCTGGGACTGTTGCTTGAGTTCCCTGATATCATTACATTTCCTGTTAGCTCAGTGGCAAGAAGTAATTTGCGCACTCGCCTCTATTGCACCCATCTGCAGTCATTCATGGAGCCAGATCTGATCATGGTTTTCCATAGATCTTCAGTTACTCACCAGTTAGATGATTGCAATGTGCTCACTGTAGGATTACTAGAGTGCTTAAATTCATATAGAATGCACCAACTAGTCTGCTATCCTGTGCACAATCGCAGAATAAGATTGTGCTCATGTTGAAAGTTCTGCACAACTTGACAGTTGACTTATTAATTCAGTTCAAGAGGTTTAATCTATGAAGCTCTCAGACTATTGACTGGCCATAAAATTTGACTTGGTTAAACATGTTTGCTGTTATCAGTGGTCTATTGCTAAGCAGACAGGAGAAAACTTCCTCTTGCAACCACTCATTTTGTACTTGCCCCTAGCCTATGTTCTTAAATTATTGACTGGGGCTTACTTGCTATTGAATAATGCCTCAGCAGGTGGCAGCATGTAAAGCTGACCTCTGATTTCAGAAGCTTACCAGATTTAGCCCCAGTTAGTATGTGGATGAGAAACCAGATGAAGTTCTATGGCAAACCACAAGAAGATTGCATTGGTGCAATCAGTGGCTTCTTTCCCTTATCTGGCTTCTTTCCCTTCTTAATACCCAAACTCTAAGTGAATGTGCAGAGTTGTAACAGTTACATCAATTAGGCATAACTTTTGCGTAATAGTAATGGGTTTACAATTTCTATGCAACAGGGCCAGGCTGTTGTTCTTGTGTACCCCTTGCAATATAATTAAATTGTTATGCATGATGCCAAAATAGTATACAACAAAAAGTTTTTTTTTAAGTTTTATCTTATTAAGAAATCTTTTTTAAAAAATGCCCCTCTATATGCATGTATCTGTATATGTTTTTATACAGTGCAACTAATAATACTCCAGAATCCAGCATGCTACCATTGTCGGAAGACAACAGATTCCTTGCTGAAACAAACAGCCAAGTTCAGAGGGTGGAAGGAGCAGATGGAGAATGTAGGTATTTTGAATATCAAACAAATGGAACAAGCAATATGAAGTGTTCTTTTCACATCTTTTTTTCAAAAAATATAAAATGCTGGAAGCGTATTACTGTATTTTCAAGATTGGCTTTCCAAGCACATGTCTAAAATCTTTTAACCTGAACATTTATATCTTGACAATAGCTTTTTTTAAATTAGCTTTTTTTTAGTATTTTATTATTTTAATTATTAATGCAAACAGATAAAGAAGTATTTTAATTGTTTCTATGATTAATTGCTGTGTTGATGCTGCTCAGATTCTACAGTGCTGTTGCATAATTTAGATCAGGGGCCAAATGCAACCTTTCAAAAAGTATTGCTGAAGAAAGTAGCCATGTTGCTTGTCCATTTTACTGCATATAAAAATAAGGCAAATAATAATAAAAATTAAAATAAAAAAAAAATAGACAGGATTGATGAGCACCAGAAGGAAGCTGAAAGAAGAATTTATCAACATCCCAGACCAAAAGATGGCTCCTCACGCACGTAGCAGGAGAGTGATTGTGCAGCTTGCCGATGTTGCTTGGGATCAAGTAGCAGTTTTAAGGCACTGTCACAGCCAGGGTTGAGGGCTGCATTCCTCCACTTCTTGTCAGCTACTAATAGGCCTGGCTATTATGATCTTGCTCCCTTGTCCTCCTAGGGCACCTCAGGCTGTAGGGAGACCCCACATAGGAGGCAGTTGTGAGGTCTTCAAATCTAGGTGGCTTTAGAGGTTTAGTGCTTCTCTCTTACAATGAGGGTCCTGGAATTTCTTCCACAGAACCCATAGTTTTGTTGTTCCTGGCCACTTTCTGTGCAAGAGCAATCCACAGCATACTCCGTGCCAGTATCAGTAGCACCCTAGCCATCAACTTTGTAGTTCTCACCATGGCCTAAATGGTAAAATGAAATGGTAAAATTATGCAGTTCAGTTATACTGAATTGCATAACGTGATACTCTTGCTTCTTTTATTTTTTACTCACAAGAGATGTTGGATCTTTACTCAGTCAAAAATGAAATCTAGTGATTTGATAACACTATGAAAAGGTTTTAGTTTTGCAGTACTTGAGCTAATAAACTATTGATCTATTTGCCCTTTCAACGATTTGCACTTGAGAATCTTGATGTAGAATATATTTGAGTAAAGAAATTAGTTACACAGATAGTCCAAAAATTACAACCAGTTATTTAATCATAGTCTGAAATTATGATAAAGGGTGCTTTATGGTCTGTGAAGCACTTCCAGTCATTGCGAAACATCGCACCACCTCCTTGCGATCATGTGATTGCATTCTGGATGCTTGGCAACTTGTTCGCACTTTCAACTGTTTGCCAAGCATCCCACAATCATGTGACTGCATTTACAATCTTCTCTGCTGCCAAGAGGATTCCCTTTCGTTTCTCTGGGTTGGCTGAAGGAGCTGCATTATGCTGAAATCCTTTGGCAGGCAGCTCTTTTGATTCATCTGCCTTATGACCCAGGAGATCTCTTAACAATTGCAACTGAGAGTGCTGGGATTGTGATTGTTGAGCAAAACAGTCTCATGAGTTTCCCCGAATGTCCCCTTCGCTGAACAACTGAGGTTCCAGTTCCAAGTATGATCGTGCAGGTTTAGTAAGGATTTTGTTTAATCTCATTATTCACTAAACTGCTTCTTCACTCTGTAATTCTTTTCAAAATCAGTTCGTTAGAATTGAGTACTAATTATACAAATTAAAATTGAAACTATAACTTTATAAACTTGGAATTATATTAGTAGGCCTTAGATTTTTTTTAACATGAAATTTTAATTCTTGTAGAATCTCCTGAAAAGGTGAGACTTTGCAAGTAAGAAACTACTGAGTGAAAATATCTTCTTCCATTTTTTCCATGGAAAAACCACTCAAAAGCCAACCGTATTAATCTGCATTTTAAATTATCCAGATGCATTATAGAAAGTTATTGCATCTATGTTCCACCTAGAGCCTGATCCTGCACCTTGAAAGAAGCTGGTTAAAAATACCCAAAGCTTTGCTGTATGTATGCAGATTGCCGAGCTTTTATGAACAGACAAAAAAATAGACAACAAAGCCTGTAGGTCATTGTAATCTTGATGCAAAGATTTAAAAGAGGGCTAATGTTCATTTTGGAAAAAGATGTGACTACAGGGTGGAACAGATACTTGTTATCGGATAAATACTTGCACAATAAATATTCATTCTGCTTATCCCTTGAGGAGAAATAGTTTAATATTAGCATTTATGGTGTATAAAGGGAAGAACAAATATGATTATTACATTTCTGTAAAGGAAAGATGAAAAATATGGTTAAAGGATCTAATAATATTTAACAGCAAAGATTTCATTCAGAAACAATAAAATCAAATAATGTCAGAAAATCACTCTTTCAGCTGTCATCAGTATTCCTGATAGTGAAGACATTGCGAGTATCCATTCAAAAAATGAGCTGGAAGAAAGAGAAGCAATAGATGAAGGTGAATTGGAAAAAACAATCCAAGAGGAACATCTGGTAATCCTGCAAGAAAAAACATTGCCTAACATTGATTCTGAAAATCAAAAAATGGATGTAAGTTAACTTCTTTTTACACATGATTAGAAAACTGGCATTACACTTAATTCTATGTTAGCAATATGGGTCCCAAAATTTCTTCTTAAAGATGTTCATATATAAACAATTGAACCAATTGTATAATCTATGTCTGTTTTATAGTAGCAATAAAAAAAGAATGCAATAACATTTCTATACTACAGTAACCATGGGTGAGAGCCAGTATGGTCTTGTCGTTAAGGCATTAGGCTGGAAACCAGGAGATTGTGAATCCCGTCTTAGGCATGAAAGTCAGCTGGGTGACTTTGGGCCAGTCACTCTCTGGATCCATGATGTCAGGCTCAGGCAACAAGCCAGTCAGTCAGTCAGTTCCTGTTGCAATAAAATGCAAAAAAAAAAAAAAATACCAGGAAAGAAAAAGAGATAACCGTCGTATATGTGCATAAAATGATTAAAAAAACATGTTCCTGATCTTTGTAAATAGGAAGTAATAGCTACAGGTTTGCAAAGCCAGTTTCTGCAATTTCCTTTTGAACATTTTTGCTGAGGTTACTTTGCAGACCAATGCATGGACTGTTGAATTAGCCAGTGAAATGTAACTTCAGAAAATCTGAAATTTTTGAAGAACAGTTATTCATAGTTATTATATTTCTTGAAAAATACTGTGTAATGGAATTCAATGTATGTGCTTTCTATTTTAGCTGACGGGAGACGGAAAACATGAGATACAAGTTTCAGAAGCTATAGTAGAAGAAATCCCATACAATGAACTGTGTTCCTCAAGCAATCTCAAATTTCAGTATTACTGTGACAGTGTAGAACAACAGATTGAATGTGAATTACTTGAAAAAGATGCTGATGAAACTTCATTTACTGAAAGAGATGGAGAACTGCTGTGTCACAACAATTTTTCTTTAATATTAGAAGGTGATGACGAAGATTCTACTAGTTTGCATGCTTCTCCTCTGAAACCAGCTAGCCCAGAATCAGAGGATAGAAGCAACAACCAAGAACTAACTACAAATTCTGTGTCCACGGTAACTAGTAATGAGATACCACAGAATACTGCCGAAGTACTACCTTATGTACCTGAACCAATTCAAATGGCTATTGCTGAAAATCTGTTAGATGTAATCAAAGACACAAGAAGTAAAGAACTTTCAGCTGAGATATTAGAACAATCTTTTCATGAAAGCATAAGCAAGAAAGTATTAAATTTATCCCAGGGTCCTATTCAAAATGTTCATGAAACAAATAATGATGTAGAATTAAATAGAATTGAAAATTTGATGCCTGGCATAAGTTCAACAGATCAGGCAAACCAAAGTCTAAATATTTCGTGCAAGGATCAATCACCGACAAAGAAAAATAAAGCAACAATATTGGCAACCCCTACTCTAAGGAGAAGTGCTAGGCGAGCAATGAAGACATCAGACATTTCTGAAAAGCTACCATATAATTCTGAAGGACCTCAAGAACAACAGATTTTCCAAATTCCTGATTTTCCCATCAGAGATGTGAAGGAAATGAAGAATGAGTTAGAAATCTCAGCAAATGTTCATCCTGTTTCACCGACATTTTTGGCAACTGTTACCACAAGGAGTGGAATTAGAAAACCAAAGAAAAGTGTGTCGAAACGTTATGGGCATCCCTGCAGTGATCTTCCTTCTGCTCGCCAGAGGACTCCTAGAATTACAAGAAGCGTAGTAGGAAATCAAAATAGTAGTCAGTTTATTATTGATCATACAATACAAATGACAGTCACTCCTAAAAGTGCAACAAAACTAAAAGCTATCGCCTTGCAACTTGCAGAAAATGTAATTTCGGATCAGGAGGTTGAACCTCAAGGAAAGCAGCTGTCCGTATCGCCAAAAAGAGGAAGGAGAAAAAAGCATGACGTATTGAAAGTAGTGACTCAGGCAGAAACCACACCTGAGAAGCTACCATTACCTACTCCAGTTCGAAAGAGTAGAAGCAGAAAGACCGGTCTATCAGAAACCATTTTGAAACATGACACGCAACCAAACGAATCACAGCTATCGGAACAGGAGAGAATACAAAGAATAGGTGCATCGGAACCAGTTTCGGATCGAGAGAGTGGTGTTACTGAACCACCATCTGTGCGTCGTAAAAGAGGTAGACCGAGAAAGAATTCTTTGAATGTTTCGGCAGAATCACAACTGGACTTGTCTCTGTTGTCTCCTCCGGATGCTACATCCTCAGTCCATAGGCGAAATACTAGGAGTGGGGCTGTACATCTGTCTACAACCTCAGGATGTTTACCTTCTCTAGAAACTTCTATAATGGAAACCCCAAAGAGAAGATCCTCAAGAGTGACATCTCGAAGTGTAGAGAAAACAGATACAGAAAAGTCTAACCTAAAAGAATGTGTTACCCGGCCAAGTGAGGCAGTAGCATCAGAAAATAAGTCTGAAAACAGGGGGTCTAGGATTACTAGAACTAGAAAGAAGACTCCATTGCCTTCTGTCTCAGAAACAAGTAGAGAGGAAGAACATTTGTTGCTAGCAACTGACAATGAAGTGGAATCAGAGTCTACAGATGTGGCCAGGCTGAGGCTTGGTGAAATAGAAGAAACTTTGACACCCCACGCTAGTAGCATTAAGAGGACAAGATTAAACCCAAAGAAAGTAAAACAGTCACTTTCCCTGGATATAAATGAAACCTTCTTTTTTTCTCCTCCTCTTACTAAGCTCACAGAAAAAACTAAAGGTACTTGAAATTTTGCTTCAGAAAAATTCTGTATAGTATAATCAAATTGTCTGTTCTGCATGAGGGTTGATCCAAGTCTAGAAAGGGTGCTGCAGGATACCAGTTGCATACACATAAAAATGTTTTCTGCTGACTGGATTGTGCCTTTTCCAAATACAGCCCTGCAGGAAAGTAATTTATGGTGTGACTAAAAGGACTTGGGGAGAGGAAATTCACAGAAACTTGTACAGGTAGTCCTCTACTTACAACAGTTCATAGAGACCGCTCAAAGTTACAACAGTACTGAAAAAAGTGATCTATGACCATTTTTCACACTTATGACTGTTGCAGCATCCCCAGGGTCATGTGATTTACATTCGGATGCTTGACAGCTAACTTACATTTGTGACAGTTGCAGTGTCCCGGGGTCATGTGGTCCCCTTTCTGATAGGCAAAGTCAATGGGGAAACCAGAATCACTTAACAACCATGTTACTATGCAACCATGTTAAGTGCAATGATTCACTTAACAAATGTAGCAAGAAAAGTCGTAAAATGGGGCAAAATTCACTTAACAATTTCTCACTTTGCAACATACATTTTGGGCTCAATTGTGGTCATAAGTTGAGGACTACCTGTATTTGCTTCTTAAGCATATGCAGTGAATAAAAATGTGCTTGTGTTCAATTATATATTTTCTAAAGGGTATAGAGATCCAGAATTCTAATAGAAAAATTACACAAACCTATGACGATTATTCCACCAAAGACAAAAGTGTGTTGTCTTGATTTTTTCTTGTCAGCATCATAACATCTGGTAACAAAGCAGTGTGCTGATTCAAACTAAGTCTGGAATGGTGAAAAAAATTGACCAAATAGAGCCACCCAATTAACAAATTCCAGATGTGATGCTTCTGGAGTGGAGGGGGAGGGAAAACCATCTAAATTGACTATAGAAGAGAAGAATTAGTTTAATGTATTGTAAGGCTATCTTCTAACTAAAATCTCCACATACCCCAAATTCAGTGTTAAGAAAAAGGGAAGGATTGAACTTAAGAGACTTTATTTATGTCTCTTGATTTTTTGTCTCTGGTTTTGTTGTCTTTTTCCATTGACCAGCCCTCATTTTTTTGGGTGAATGAAGAGAGAAGTAACCTGTATTTATAAACTGATGGAGGGTGATAAGGTGAAGGGAGAGTGCTTCTAAGTTAAACTGAGAAAACATGAAGCCTAACATTTCTCTGAAATATGAAATAGTTCTAAGCGCCTACAAAGCATCAGTGATAGTTGGGGGGAAAATAATCACTTTTCCATGTATTAATTTTCTGCTTAGGAAATATAGTTTGGCTTAATTTGCTGCCAGACTTCTCTTGATAGCGATAAGATGCCATCAGTTCTGGTTTTCAGCTCAGATGGGACCTATGCAAGAGTCAGCTATAAAGTATTACAATGTCCAGGGTTTACAAATTTTCTGTTCCATTGAATAGATCCTGGGATAGCTAGGAATATTAATTAAATATGGACCCTTGTAGTTGGTTCACATGATAAACTGCTGTGCAGCTTCAAAAAAAACCTGCAGGATTATACCTGAAGTTGTGTGCCTCAAATGTTTATTTCCAGTTTATGGTTCCTACTTTCAGGTGAAAAAGCAGTGAGACCTGTTCAACTTAAAGGTGTAGATACAGATTTGGCTTCTAAGTTTGTGTTCTCACCCCCTGTTCTGAGATCCAGAAAAAGACAGATGTCCAGTATTTCAAGGATTGTGGAAGATCTGGTAAGTAATTTGATCATTTCTTCTGTATGTATTCAAATGTTCTTATATTTCTTATATAATAGGGAAACTTGATAACTAAATTCTGTTAACTTGCTCATTGTATCATTTTACCATAGCAAGCCATTTGCTGGATGTCTAGTTCCTAGCCCTCTAATATTTACTTTCACTTTCAATATGACAACCATTCCAAAGCACTATTTATGATTTTTCAATTTGCTAGCATATTATCATCTTCAACAAATAGTTGGAAAATATCTTTCATTTTGTTGGTCTTGTATCACTAAGAGGCTTATGGGATTTACCTATTTTGAATTTAAAGTAACTTATAAGTAAACTTATAAATGCTGGGGGATAGAGACAATGTCTTCCTGTTCTGCCTTTTCAATATTATTTGTCTTTAGGAATTACCAGTTAAAGAAGAAAAGCATGCTGTTTCAGTAGAGACTTTAGAAAAGCTGAATATTAAAAAAAGCAGAGCTACAAGGTCAAAAGCAACAAAAACAAGCAAGTATGTTCCTTTTCTAAAATAGCTCTTTTCAAAAACTGATTATGTCCCATCAAGTTTTTTTTAGCTGCTAGAGATTTTTTTTCTTGGCTTTTCACTTTATTCTCAGGAGACTTCACTAATACCATAGATCAATATTCTTCCTATCCTGCTTCAAAAATAGTATATATGAAAACAAATATTTCAAAATTAGTGCGTATGAAAGATGTCACATTGATACATTTAATCTTTACTTGCTGCAATGTGAATTCTGATCCTAATTTTGTTACTGTTTTCAGATATAGTTAAATTAGCTTAAAAACTGCTCTCTTTTCTTACAGAATCTTAGGGAAAGACAGTAGTTGGTCACCCCCAGCAATGGAAATCAAGTTCATTTCACCCTTTGGCACCCCTGCAGATGAAGCCAAACGAAAGCAGGGAGATTCTGTGGACAAAACAGAAAAGGCTGTTCAAAAAACTGTGCGGAGGAAGGAGAAGAGACTGTCTAGCTACCCAAAGCCAGTTGTACGGAAGAAGATGCTATAACTGCTTTTAAAAATGTGCGATGTAAACCAGTGTTTGTAAAGTCATCACATTTGTTGGAATATTAAGGAAAAAAATCATCTAATTTGGAAGATAATTTATATAAATTATTGTAAATTTTCAGAGAACTACAAATCTTCAATAAGTAACTCCGTACGGAGTGTGATTTCTTCAGTCTGCAGTTTTCTATTTTATAATACACTTCGTACATTTATATAATATGTAAATAAATATTTTAGGAATGTTAAATAAAAATGTATACTTGATGATTATTGTCCACTACATTTTGGAAGAGAATAATATGGATGCAGAATGCAAATGACTCAAAGGGGATTTTAATTACGACTTTCCACTGTTGGTGCCTCTCTGATGGGAGGCCAGCATTCTTTTTTTTTAAAAAAGTTCGATCTTATAAATTTTTTTAAAATTAAAATTTCACACTTTTAGAATTTTTAGAAAATATGTTGACCTCATGGGAATTAATAGTAGGAGCTATCCACCCTAAATAAAACCTTATTCTCTTTATTCAACATGTATTTAATTGAAGAAGTCAGAATGTAAACAATTGTACTGAAGCTGTGCAATATTTTTTTGTATTTGTTTTAACTTGGGAAAGCTGCTCTTTGATTTAGAAAACAAAATCTCACCTCAAATGTTTTTTTTTTTCTTAACTCGATGCATCCGCAGAAGATTCTTAACATTCAAGGTATTTATATTGTCACAACTATTCAACAAGGGACAGCATTTCAGGGATTTCATCTACTTAAATTTAGTTCAAATTTGATATTTTGAGATGATGCATGTTTTATAGATTTTGTGGTTACTAGGGAAATGTTACCACAATTTTGCTAAAATAAAATTTGTCTGGAAATACTCTTCCGTAGTATTTGACCTATCATTGCAAAACAAAAAAGATGTAAAGAGGCTGAATCTAAATTATAGTTTAAGAAAAAAAGAATACATAAATAATTCAAATAAAATTTTTTACATAAGTTTGCCAAACATTCAGATGTATATTTGGAGACCAATACACAGTAGCAGTCAACCTAATCTAATCTAATGGAGCTTCTCTTAGAAATAATTTATCAGTCACCGTATACAGGTGACAAGTGAATATATCAATAATGTATTAGGTAGAAAAGAGCCTGGTTATTTGTGCTCCAGACCATTTTTAAAATTATTTTATCCAAGCAGTGTCCCAGATATAATTGATGCTTGCACGGTATGTTTTAATTCCTTGAAGAGTTTAAAGATGCCAAACTCGGACAGTGTGAAAGTGGCAGTACGTGTCAGACCTTTCAGCCAGGTTAGTTGTTCATTTTGTGCACTCTATTGTTTTTAAGTCATTGGGTTATTTGTGTTGGAGAGAAAAGAGATGAACAGGCAAAAACTTTGGTCTGATAACGGCATCAGCACTCGTAAATTAATATGTTAAATGGGGAGACAAAGCAAAACTTGGTCATGATGTGTATACTAATCAAGTTAACTAGATTATCCCTTGCTGGTGGTACTAGGCCTAGCTTCAATCACTTTTCAGGCATTTTTGCCCGAATCTATCAGTGTTTGATATAGTAAGTGATTCAATTAAATTTGCAAATGTGTTCTGCCTTGGGAATGTGTTAGACACTTGAGGCTGAGTACAATAGTCTAGTTTTAATTGCCCATTTATTCATAACAAAATTTTTAAAATAAATAAAGTAAAATAATGGATGGTATTTAATGAGACATTTAAAAAATGGGTTTTGACTACCTGTTCAGCTGGCAAACCCAGAAGTTCCATAGATAGCAAGGATTTCAAGTTTAGAGACTATTCCCATACATGTGAGGAGAGCACTAAAAGCATGTTTTACTGCTGTAGTTGTTCTTATTCTAAAAGCAATAGGAGATAATGCACCTATAGAAATTTCCATTTAAGATTTGGAAACATCCCATTTAACCAGGGACCTCTCTTAGTTTGTACTGGTTTTTACTATTGCATTTAAAGTTCTTAATAAAAAAATATATTTTAAAAAATTAATCAGCTTCTTACAAAATGCAAATATATGCTATAGTCTAAGCCAGGGGTGTCAAACTCAATTTCATTGAGGGCCGCATCAGCACTGAAGTTGGCCCTCAGGGGGCCGGGTGGGTGTGGCCAGAGTGGTGCGGCCTACTGGGTGGGTGTGGCCTACTGGGTGGGTATGGCCAGCTCTACATCATTCGCGTCAAGGGTGCCTGTGGGGGCCTGGGCAGGAGTGGGACAGATCTGAGGGTCTCTGGCAGAAGGGGCTGGGACCAGGGCAAGTGCCAAGGCATGGTCCACTGGAGGAGCCTCACTGTTCCTCTCAGGCCATGCGGGGGGAGGTTGGTGGTGCGGGCTACCCAGAGCCCTGGGCAGCAGAGGTCAAATGCCCAGCTTGGCCCTTGAGCACCCGTGGCACCAAGCCCAGCCCCACTTCCTCAAGGCTGCTGCTCAAGGTTCTCCTGGTTCCTCGCTGTTTCCAGACAGCCTTGTGGAGCTAAGACTGAATGTGTTTCAGCATAGATGGCCACCACAAAATTGTACATTGGCTCCCGGCTGGCCTGGGCCAGGGCCAAGGCAGAGGGGGCCATTCCCTCACTGTTTCCAAGATGGCTTCATGGGCCACATGAAACCACTTCGCGGGCCGCATCCGGTCCCCAGGCCTTGTGTTTGACATGTCTGGTCTAAGCTGAAAAAAGATCAAGTTAGCAATTTGAATTTTAATAGATTTAAACTGACTATAACTTCAACAGAGAGAGAAAGATGCAGGCAGCAGATGTGTGATTTCTATGAATTCCAGCACAACAAGCATACATGATCCTAAAAATCCAAGTCATGTAAAGTCCTTTACTTTTGACCTTGCATATTGGTCGCACAGTGGATTTTTAAAGGACAAAGATGGCAAACTTGTTTCATCTGGACTGAACAGCAGATACGCTGGGCAGGTAAAAAGTACTTTCTAATATCCATTGAGGAAAAAAATGTAAATATTTGTTCCACCATCAGTTGTGATGACAAAAATAGACTGCACAGACCAACCAGTGGGTAAGCCTGCCCAGTCCACATGCCCAGTCACAGCAAAATTTTAGTGCAAAGGGAAGTGATTGCAATCATTTTTATATTTCATGATTTAATCAAAAACCCTCCCTCTCTAACCATGAGAGGAAAATTTAAATTTAGTTCAACTCTCAAACTGGTTTAAGTATATTTTTCAGGTTGGGGGTGTGGAGGCAGGTGAATTTTGGTTCTTCACGGTTCCTACCATTTTCTTATCAGAGCTTCCTAAAGCTGAGTTTTCCCAACAACTACAGAAACTGAGAAACAGGGAAGTGTAGGATCCAACTTCAAATTTCTCATTTCCTAGATGAGTTCCTCCTTGGTTGACCGAAGAGGTAAACCAGCCAATTCTAGGAGGAATACAATAGGTGGGTATTAGATTGCAGTCTAATCTGAATAAAAATTAATATGAGTTTTCCAATTCAAGTCTTGTTAACGTTCTTTTCTTGGGCTGTCAGGTTTAACATGTTCAAAGTCCTCACTCCCTAGATAGCTGTGCAATTTAGACTTTAATATGGAAGTTTGAGGATAATTGAGATCCTTGGTACAACAAGACCAGCTGCCCTTATTCTCTCCTCTGCTTATCTGAAAAAATATGTGATGGGTGATGTGAACTTTGTATTTCGTTATATGTTTTTCATTCATCTTTTCCTTAGCCAGTGCTATCAATACTATCAGAGTTAAAGGGATGAGACAGCATCTTAATAATGGTTCTGGAGGCATTTTTAGAAAGCCACCCAAAGCCCTATGGCAGGGCTTTTCAACCTTTTCACCCATTGTGCCACTTTTAGGTTATGGAAATATCCGAGTACCACCAGTCTCCTAGCAAGGTGTCAAAAACGTGATGACCAAAAAAAAAAAAAAAAAAGGAAAAACGTGATAAAGTACAGGTAGTCCTCGACTTACAACAGTTCGCTTAGTGACTGTTCGAAGTTACAATGGCCCTGAAAAAAGTGCCCCCCAAGGCACAGCCAAGCAAGACACCTGCCTGCCTGCCCGGCGTCGCTCTTCCTCCTGTCCGAGGTTTTCATTGTTGTGAGCATTTCTGTTGAGGATTGGCAGCGGGGGTGGAGTGGGGGGTGTTTGGTTTTTATTCCCCCCCCATCTGCTGGGTGGTTGCAGCAGGTTTTGGTCACTTCACATGACCCTGGGACACTGTGACCGTCATAAATATGGATTGGTTGCCAAGCATCTGAATGTAAATGACAAGACCCTGGAGATGCTGCAACATTCCAGCTGATCAACGCTTCTTCTGGGCTCAGCAGAAGTACCAAGATCAGTGCCGAGCTCCAGCTAGAGCCTGGCGCTGATCCTGGCACTTCCACTGAGCCCTGACAGCTCCGAAGAAGTGCCGATCAGCTGGAAAGCGGCACTGATCCTGGCGCTTCTGCTGAGCCCTGACAGCCCTGCAGCTCCAGCCGTCTCTCGCTCAGGCTTTTGCGGTGCTGCCACCGGTTCAGCTCATTCCCCTCCCCCGCTACCACTTTTCTAGGATGGTTGCGTACCACCTGCCAGGTGCCAATGTAGCACAGGTGGTACCCGTACCACTGGTTGAAAAGCCCTGCCCTATGGCACCCAAAAGCTAATATCTGGGGGGGAGGTGCCCACATCTCCACTCTCAAGAAGTTACCTTTGTTTGGGCATGCTAGAATTTCCTTAACTGGATGTATTTTTCTTGAATGTCTGATCACACATTTGTAGGTATCACCAGATCAAGTTTTACCATTGGTTGTGATTACCCAATTAACATCACTATCATTTGTGCAGTTTAATTAAATCTGATAAAACTGAATGTTCTATCATTATAGAGGGACATTTTTCATGACCTTGGTGAGGGAATTCTGGACAATGCTTGGCAAGGTTACAATGCCACTCTTCTGGCTTATGGTCAGACCGGCTCAGGGAAGAGCTACTCAATGATAGGCCATGGTGCAAACAGAGGCATAATTCCAGTCATATGTGAAGAACTGTTTAAAACAATTCAAAATCAAGACACAAACAAACAATATCAGGTATGTTCAAAAGTTCAGGCATTGCAACTTAGTTGACCTATGAGCAGTTTACAAAAATGTTTACGTATATTGAGATACTGATTTATTTTTATCATAAATCGACGTGAAATCACAAGGTATTAAGAAATTGCACCACTAGAAGACCTGAAGGAATCGGTTGGGGACAAATTATCACAGGAAAAAACCTATATAATTGCTAATATTGATCACACATAATCAGAATAAGATATAAAAATGTAGTCAGAAATTACAAGATTTTTGAGGGACAAAGAACAAGTTTTCTTTATTGTGAAAATCGTATATATAAAAATATTTCAGATCATCCCATTACTTTCTATTGTATCAAAAAGGATCCATTTTTGACTTTCTAAGAAAAAGTGTCTTTCATTTGAAGAGGAAATTATGGGTAATTTGACTGCACCCTTTGCTATACAAGTATTTTTTTCAGATAGACATTCGTAATAAAAAATTAAAATCTATGTGGTGACAGCCTTTGGATGACTATAGTGTGTGTGTGTGTGTGTATAGATAATACACTGGAATGTTTTAAATCTTAAGTTTAAACAGCTACTTTCCAAGAAAGAGGGAACTCAGATAAAATACAACTGCAAGCTAGGTGTATACAATAATGCAGAACTCTATAGAACAGCGGTTCTCAACCTATGGGTCGTGACCCCATTTGGGGTCGATCGACCATTTCACGGGGGTCGCCAAGCAAGGCTGTCCGCCATTTTTTCCCCTTTTCTGGCGGGTGCCTTACCTCCCTTGAGCTGGGCCAGCTGGTGGTCGGCCTGCTCTGTCTCTGCCGCTTGCCAGCTACGCCTCGGCCAGCGCAGGGGGCAGAACCACGCATGTGCGGCGCTCCCGGGCAGGGAAAGTCCTCGACTTACGACCAGTTGGGTAGTCCTCGACTTACGACCCGTTTAGTCCTCGACTTACGACCGGTTGGGGGTCGCGGCATTAAAAAGGTTGAGAACCACTGCTATAGAATATACAGTTGCATATTTCTAACTCTAATTAAATACTTAATAATGGAACTAATAATTTATCTTGTGGTATCTTTTTCATTTTTCCCTTTATAGATTACATTTAGTATGCTGGAAATTTACAATGAACAGGTAATTATATTCAGATGACACTTAGCTTTTTTCCTTTTTCTTTTTGTGATATATTTTAATAGCTTCTTATGGGAAATAGCATTGGTAGACACTAAGAGTCTGAGTTTCCTGCAGAGGATCTTTATAACAATTCTGAAACAGGATTGATGCTTATACCAAAGTTACTAATCTCGAAACTCATCTCAGTCCTCAATGGCTAACCTGTCAATGCAACAGTTTTCACGGAAAAAAATATTCTGAAAATCTAGGTAATTCTGTAGCTGTTTGGAAATATTTTTTGTAAGAGCTAGTTAACATGGCCATTATAAAGTGGGGAAATGATTTTAAAAATTCCCTATCAAGCCCCTTCTTCCAGAATTCCTCAATAAAGGATAATCTCAATAGGTTGTTCCCAGTCAAAATGAACCTCCTGACACTCCTCCTTCTACCCAGCTAGACTGTCTTAGCATCAGTCTTAAGCCTTCTCAGGTTACGTGTGCTGCAGCTGCCAAAAAAGCCAACACAGTGCTGGGCTGCATTAACAGAGGGATAGAATCAAGATCACGTGAAGTGTTAATACCACTTTACAATGCCTTGGTAAGGCCACACTTGGAATACTGCATCCAGTTTTGGTCACCACGATGTAAAAAAGATGTTGAGACTCTAGAAAGAGTACAGAGAAGAGCAACAAANGGGGCTGCCACAAAGAAGAGGGAGTCAAGCTATTTTCCAAAGCGCCTGAAGGCAGGACAAGAAGCAACGGGTGGAAACTAATCAAGGAGAGAAGCAACCTAGAACTAAGGAGAAACTTCCTGACAGTTAGAACAATTAACCAGTGGAACAACCTGCCTCCAGAAGCGGTGAATGCGCCAACACTGGAAGTTTTTAAGAAAAGACTGGACAGCCATTTGTCCAAAATGGTATAGGGTTTCCTGCCTGAGCAGATATTTGGACTAGATGACCTCCAAGGTCCCTTCCAACATTATTATTATTATTATTATTATTATTATTATTATTATTATTATTATTATTATTATTATTATTATTATTATTATTATTCCCTTCAGATTGTAGAAAAATAAAAGGAAGGTACCCTTAACAACACAGAGCTGAGTAAGTCTTGTGCCAATCCTGAGACACTAGCATAGCTAAGTATATGGGCAATCTTCAATACAAGGAAAGTTTTATGAGAACTTCCCTTGCAAAACCAATGAACCCAACCCTACAGATTGTGAAAAGGAGTTGGGAAAGAGAAAACAGAGGAAACACAAAGGAAGGAAAGAAGCTCCCACAAAATTCCAACTTAATGCAGCAAGCATAATTAAAACTGGTTACTTACCAGCTTTCTGAATATGAATATGCTCATGCATTTCAACATATGTTCACTAGGAAAAATGTTTTTGGGAAATTTATACTTTCTTTCGCACAATCAAGAACAATGTTCCAACTTTCTTTCTTCAAGTGCTACTGTTTTAGAGTCCCTTATATGTAATTAAAACAATTATATGAATCAAACCAACTGAACCATTGCTACTGGTCATTTATTTTGCATGTTTAAAACAACATAAACATTAGAGAACCCTCACAATTAGATCTATATATCTTTAAGCTGTCTTAAAATTCCCATAGGGAGAATCAAAGAGGGTTGGAATTCCAATATATCTGAAAGATACCAGGTTGTGGATGCTGACTTGAACATTGCTGCACAGACATGTGCACCCAACAGAAGAAAATATATGGGCCTTATAACTACTGAAAATGTTAAGACATGTTTTACATTTCTCTGTAATTTCATTTAATCAACCCTGTTCTCTTACAAATACATTTTTAAATTTTAAGAATTCCCTTCTCTACTGAAATGGCAGCCTATCTTTTTCTCTTTTTAAAATAAACTTTATCTGCCCTTCCAGGTAATAGATTTGCTGTCTAAAACCAAAAAGTATGGTGGACTCAAAGTTAGAGAAGACCAGCAGCAAGGCTTCTATGTGGATAGTTTGAAACTGGTGCCTTGTGACAGTTATGCTCAAATTGAGAGACTCATGGAGCAAGGCACCAAAATAAGGACCACAGCTTCAACCAGCATGAATACTACCAGCAGCAGGTCCCATATGGTCATCACCATTCATTTTAAACAGGTATAGGAAAGCCACAGTTGCAGACAACAGCCAAATATGGCACACATACGCAACAAATTAGACCTGAATCTACTAGGTTGCTTACTGTGGAGTTTCCAATTCCAGATAATTGCAGCTATTTTGAGAAAATAGTTACCTGTTCTAAAAGTCCATGAAAAATGTATGTATTTTCAAAGACTGTTTTCTTAACCCATGGAAATTTGATCTGTAGTATAGGTTTGTGTATGTCTATGTTAAATTTGCAAGTGGTGGCCTGAATGGTGAGTTGAACTACATAAGCTGAATTCTAAACCCTAAATCCAAATTAATGACATACTATTATTACTATGTTCACATAATAATGGCTTGGTTCCCACAACATGTTGAACCACAAATTATCCAACCTTCATTGTAGTCCATTTAGTCTATTATATGAGCCCAGTCATTACTTTTTGTTGTAGATGTGTACAATTCTTATTTTCATTTATATTTAATCTTCTGTAATATCACCCTGTGGTATATTTTGATGAATATACTGCAACATCTCTTACAGTAATAACAATAAGAGAAGGCATTTATGAAATACCTGGTGATCTCTGCCTATTGATCTTCTTTTCTCAATATTATTCCCTGCAGATTTTTCTGAAAGATGAAATCACAAAACAGTCCATTATAAATCTAGTGGACTTGGCAGGGAGTGAAAGGCAAAAGTCCTCAGGATCAGAAGGCGATAGACTAAAAGAAGGAACACGTGTAAATCTGAGTTTAACCACCTTGGGGAATGTGATCAGGTACAAAACCTATGTAGTAAACTGACCTGTGAATTGGCCCTATTAATTGGTGCATTAACACTAATTCTTCCAATAAAGAGTATGCTGACAAAAACTCTGCTGCCTTGCCACTCTTTTCCTCTCACAATGCTGGTGACTGGTGATGTCCAGTTTTAAGGCAAAACTACATAAGGGCTGCAATCATTGGATTCCCCTGGCTGCATTTTTTGTTGCCAATCCAGAATCACCTGGTGCGGAAATCACTATCAGCCTGTGGTAGTATGGGCTCAGATTGCAGCTGGCACAGCCTTAGCCACTTTTTAAATTACCTAAATGATAAGTCACTTGCAGCATCATTCCTCTGTGCAACTTACCTATCACTCAGGCTATGGATCTAGTGTTCTTCTGAAAAAAAAACCTGCTTAAACATGTCTTGTATTCTTTTATACATGGGATGAGGGGGCAGGCTGAATCATGGGGAGTTTTCCTGCAAGCTCTTTTCTGGTTTCTTCCAAGATCCTGCCACCATATGTGCAATACGTCCCTAAATTATTTTGGAGACATGGAATTAATGATCTTCAAGAAAAGCACTAGACAGAAATAGCCTAAGTGACACATCAGAGAGGGTAGCACAGGGATGCAAGAGGCATTAGAATTTCCTTGCTTAAAACCTTGGTGTGACCTTTCACATGGGCTAAAAAGGTATCACAACTTTTGCAAATTTCTCACTAGCTTCCATGTATCCCAAATCAATAATTGCTGCAACGGAATAGTAGTGTTGGCAGTAAATGGCTACAGCCAACAACACCCAAGAGTACACACAATGCTATTCTGGAGTATATGCATTGAGAAGGCAAAATAGAACATTATTAAAAACAAATAGAAAAACTGACTATATGAAACTCTTTTTGGCAGAAGCAGCAGAAAACCTGCATTTGAGACAAAACCAGCAACAAAATGCTGGTAAAACCCAGTTCTACTTCTCAGTTTAAGTCAACAAAACATCACTTCTTTGTTTTAAAACTAGATTTAGTGCCCTTCAAAAGAGGAGCTTGTGTAATTCCACAGTGCCTTCCAAAGAACAGGTATAATACAGGCAAACAAATATTCAAAAGTCAGATATCTGGCTTCTTTGGCAGCCCAAGCCAAGGAGGGGAGTAGCCACAACCAGAGTGAAGAGACATGTCTATAGCAGCGAACGGGGATTGGGCACATCCCAGTCCCTGATCGTGTCTCACCAATTTTGTCAACAAGGCATTGCACATCATTCAGTCAGAGTTGTGTTGGGAGAAGAGGAAAAACTTTAAAATTGAATAAATATGCATTTAAGTTGCATCCATGGTGGGCTGGAGAGGTCTTAAAAGTGACATCATCAGTTTATCTCCTCTAAAAATGGTTAATATTTCCTGTGATTAATAGATGTGAGGATGAACCCCATGTCTTGAACATTATAACACAGAAGTATAACTTTACCTCTTAATTGATAATATAATAATATAATATTAATGTAAAAATACTAATCTGTGTTTTAAAAGTTCAGGTAGTCTTAAAAACTTCACTCCCTAGCCAGCAGGTTAGCATTACTTTAATCCTTATTTCACCAATACAATTCAAGAACATACTATTCCTGCAAGGTAACTTCTGCATTTTTTGCTCATTTCTTTTGAGTTACGTTATAACAATATTTTAAACTTACTATTAAAACTATTAATCTGAATATTTATTTACAGCCAAGCTTGTTAAGCTTTCCTGTACACCATCTGTTCTCACCTGCTTCTTTATATGAAGTCACCTTAGAAATATTATATTCCGTTTAGCTTTCGGTGTTTCTGTCGCCTAGCTTCAGTGGAGGGCCAGGAGTGGAGGGAGACCAGACACTGTCCTCTCCCATCCATAATCCTTCTGCTGCTGCTGCTTTTTCTATTTGTTGAAAAAAAAATTCTAAAGTTAGGTTATCCAACATTGGCAACTTTAAGATTTGTAGATTTCAACTCCCAGAATTCCATGCTGGCTGGGGAATTCTGGGAGTTGATATCCACAAGACTTAAAATTGCCAAGGTTGGACACCCCTGCTCTAAAGGGTAAGCTTAAATCGGAGTACAATATTTTTCAATCAGATAATGCCTCACTACTCATATGCCCAGCAAATGTCAATGGGTATTGTACAAAAACACTTGGTCTGGCCTATGCCCCCTTGAATGCTGTGAGGCATGCTTCTGAATAAAAAGGCTGAGGATTGATCTTCAATTGTTTTTGGTTTTTTTTTACAAAAAACTCTGATTACGTTTTTTCATTTTCCTTTTAGTGCTCTGGCGGAAGCAGCCATGGGAAAAAAAGTGTTGCACATCCCATACAGAGATTCAGTTCTTACCAAACTTTTGCAATCTGCATTGGGAGGAAACAGTAGAACTATAATGGTAATATATTATTCCACATTCTCTGTCCTGTGGGTGTTGAACATGTGTGTGTGTGGAGTGGGGACATCTCCTTTCTTCCCACCTCAAACCATGTTTGTTTCCTGCTGACTCCATGACAGCATCCACACAGTTTTAGTTAGCAACACTGTAGAAATGGCTTGAGTTGCTGCCTTTGGGAATTTTGTTGTTTTACTTCCCAGCCATGCCATTTCCTGCTACCTGTAGTAGTAGCCAGGGTTGGCTATTAGTTTTTCAAACTCAGCTGCCTCATATACATTATTTTATTGTTCCAACACTCTACTCACTAAAGTAGCTCATTAAAACATAATATCAGACATGAAAACATAAAATATGGGGTATAACTAACCAGAAGGAAGATGACCCTGAATTTACAATTTCTCCCATCTCCATATATACATGCACACATTCATATATACAACATTTCTATACACTGCCCAGCTTCCTTCTGTCAGTTAGGATTGCAAAACCCTATTGAAATAATAGTGAAAGTTGATTTTTCCCTCACAGTAAAGTATTATTTTTCTGTATATCACCTTCATTACTTTTACAAATAACATATCCACTGCATCTTCCTCCTATTTTCCCCACACCATGATTGATATACTGTAACAAGCACCTCTGTATGCTTGCATGTGTTTAGAATTAATTTGATAGCCACCGCCCAAAGGCCACACAAGGCAGAACCAGGTCAAAAACTTCCATTAATATGTAATAGTTGACATTTATTAATTTAGTGATTACTGATTAAAAGTAATTGCCTGTAAAATAAGGCACCACTTGTAAAATTATTTCCCCCACCACTGTACGAAAGCCCAAACCATTATCTAATGCCCAAGTTTACAAAGGCAAGAAAAAAGGGAGCTGCTTGTTCTCTGAAAGCATAATGGTACGAGATAGTGGCAACACACAAGAACGAATATACACAATGGTCTCACACAAAAAGCAATATACAGCTGCAAAGCATTCTGTTTGGACTGCCCCTTCTACAATTCGTTTATGCTTTTCTCGGAAGTAGCAATATAAGCACATGCATCTGGAAACAAAACCAAGGCTATAAAACGTTTAACAGAATAAAATGCCAGAACTCCTGGAGGAGTCAACAAGGACCTCAAGCCAATCCTACCTTATTTTAATTTTTCACTGGCTTCTTAGGACTTTCTTGGGAGACTGATTGCCAATCATCAACATGCATAAACAAATGCACTCTTACTCTGCAGTAACTCCCATTGATTCCAATGCCTCCGATGCTCACATAATTGTTAGGCTGGGGTGGCTCTTTTAAACCAGTTTACTCTTGCTATGCTGTGGTGTGCATATGATTCTTGAAATACTGAACTGCTAAACAAATCAGTAGAGACTTTTGCGTTGGGTTACAAATACAGTGAAATACTGTTCCAATGAAATGCATGTCTGCTTACTTTAGAGAAGTCCCATTAGTTCAGTGATTCTTACTCCCAGATAGCTATGGGAAAATCAATCAGCATGCTGGCCTCTGTCTCTTCTCCTTCTTCTCCACGTGTTGAGGATGAAGCTCTCTAGCCAGGGAGATTTTCCACCAAGTGCAGCTCCTGATTGTGTGTGTGGACTCATTTGGGTGGAAAGACTCTGTGGTTAGAAGAGGCTCTCTATTAGCTTACAGAGCAGGGCTCCTTTTGAAGCTCCTCCCCCCCCCCCCCTCAGTTTTAGCCACTTTGCATTAGGATAGTGCAAAGCAAGTGTACGTTTGTTTGCTTTCAAATCATATGAGCTACTGTAAATGAATGTCTACCTCACTTCAAAGCTCTGCAAAAAATAAAAAACTAACTGTGCTGTGATCTGGGTTCTTGCAGTTCCAAGGTTGAATTAGAGCTTGGGGACAATGAAAAGTGCTAAAGTCACAAAATATTAAGTTTGCTTAGAAAGTTTGCTTGCCTTTTTTTTTATTTACATAAAATGTTTGCTATTAAAGATTTTGGCTTCTGTTTCCATAGTGGTCCAATATTTCAATCTGTGTCTTTTCCACAAATACAGATTGGGTAACATTTCTCCGGGGGTAACCATGACACCGCCAGTTAGCAATTTCTATTCTGTGGGTAACATAACAATAACAAATAAAATATGTGCCGTAAAAATGTATTCGCATTTAATATATTTACATATTTCTAGATTGCAGCAATCAGTCCAGCAGACATCTGCTATGATGAGACACTGTCAACTTTGCGGTATGCTGAAAGGTAGACTGATTTCGCATTCTGTAAAATGAAGAGTTGGATTAGAATCAGTTTGAGACAAGGAATTAACTATTGATAAAGTGTTATTTGACAGTTAGTTTAGTGTAGTAGTTAAGGCAGGGGTCTTCAAACTCGGCCCTTTTATGACTCATGGACTTCAACTCCCAGAATTCCTCAGCCAGATGCCTGGCTGAGGAATTCTGGGAGTTGAAGTCCATGAGTCATAAAAGGGCCAAGTTTGAAGACCCCTGAGTTAAGGCATCAGGTTAAAAACTGAGAGACCATGCGTTCTACCCCAGGGGTCTCCAACCTTGGCAATTTTAAGACTTGTGGACTTAAACTCCCAGAATTCTTCAGCCAGCAAAGCTGGCTGAGGAATTCTGAGAGTTGAAGTCCACAAGTCTTAAAGTTGCCAAGGTTGAGGACCTCTGTTCTAGTCCCACCTTAGACACAAAGTCACACTCTCTCAGCCCTAGGAAGGAGGCAATGACAAACCATTTCTGTAAAATATTGCCAAGAAAACTACAGGGACTTGTCAAGGCAATCTCTGAGAATTGGACATGATTGAAAAGAAAAAGAAAACACCCTGTTACTTATGCCACATGCCATTTTGCAGAGAATCTGCTCTACTGTTGTCACTCAAAAGATTTACTTCTGAGTTAGGAATTACCCATTTTTAATTTACTTCATTATACCAAGCCAGATTATTTCTAATAACACAAAATGTATGATTGCCAAATTAAAGATGTGAAAAGGAAAAAAAGAGAAGCACGATAGACAAAATAGATTGATATATTTTCTCAGGAATCTGAAGATTTGGACGTACCTGTTCATCGTAACTGTGAAAAATGCCCCCAAATCAGTGGTGGGATTCAGCCAGTTCGCACCACTTCAGCAGAACCGGTAGCTAATTTTTTGTTGCCCAGGCCCAGAATGGACTTCCGGAAGCGGCATGCACACAGAGAACCGGTTGTTCACATATTTGAATCCTACCACTGCCCCAAATATTTTAATTTTGAAAACTTTGTAGACTTTTCTGCTGTCTTCCCCCTTTGCCCTTTTGCATCCTCCCCCCAGTAATCTACATCATCCTGAGTAGGATCAGAGCAAGGAGTTCTCTCCACAAAGTTTCCTCTTGTCCCATGTGAGATGAGACAATCAATTGCCATGGAATTTTGTATTGAAGTGTTTGCAAAAGACACACTTAAGATGAGCGCAAGTTTGATGGTCAACTTATGTAGGCCAGTTTGTCATAATGCAGCAACTTCAACCAGCCTTCCTCAACCTTTCAAAATCTTTGGAAGATCTTTTGACACAGGAATTGGTTGTGATGCCTGCTCTGCAAAAATCTAGTAGTTTTGGTCCCTCTTTGTTGGCATATAGCAGTTATCCAGATTTTTGTAGATCAGATTTGAAAGCCCAATATTTACTTGGATTCTTTACTTCTTCAAGTCAGTACAGTAATTTGTACTTTTTTCTGTTTTGTTTCATCTACATTCTACAAGAACGAAAAAAATAAAGAACCAAGCTGTGATAAATTCAGGAACAACAGCAAAACTGATAAATGATCTCAAGATGGAAAATTGTAATTTGTTGTCCAGATTGTCCAGCCTTGGGAATGACAGAAAAACAGTAGTGGATGAAACAAGTATGTATTTCGCAGCAAAAAATACCGTAATTACTGGATTCCAAACACTTTCCTGAGTTTCCTGTTTCTGGAAGGTTTCACACAATGGAGTTGCCCTAAATTCAATACTGCCTGGTGCAGACATAAAAGTATTTTTGCTTGAACTTTTCTTTCCATGATCATTTTTCTAACTTGAGCCCTGCCCTATCTGTCCTACACACATGCTATTGATCTCTCAGAATCCTCTGAAGCAGCTTATTAGAGAGAAAACTAGCATGGGAAAGGTACGCATTCTATAATAATCCTAATACTGATCAGATCCACATCTTCAGGAGATGGGCATTATTGGCCAATACTCCCATCCTCATACTCAGCAAAGATATTCGTGGTCATCGCTGACATCTGAGCAATTCAGGGGTCTAGTTCTTGCATGTGATCAGGGCTTGGATTATGTTTCCCATTCAAAAACGCTCTTTAATAAGATGCTTCAGAGGACTCTTTGTGATTTAATAGCATGTGTGTAGGACAGGCAAAAAGTACTCTGTGTAGCTCCTTTTTGAAGAGCATTCAGAACTATAATAAAAATAGCTGTAGTGACTTTGGTTTGTTTCCTAAGTATAAACCATGTCTAATGGTATCCTTCAAAGCTCCCAATGATTTGTAACTGGGATACACAACTTATTTCAGGCCAAGGGCCTTACTTCATCAAAATATTGTGGATGAGTAGGGTTAACACCATATCTCAATTAGACTACATTTTGTTTGCACGTGCATTTAATTAAAGTAGAATGAATATGATATACTATCATATTGTATATTATATATTCATGTGTTTGATAGCTCTGCTTAAAAATTAAACTTGGGAACAATCTGTAGAGATCTCTGGAACTGACACCCCTACTTTGGAGATCATATGCCTGGGAACTTGGGTGATACCCTTTCAGAGTAGGAAAATGTAGGAAAAGCTTCTTTCTCTTGCAATCTTAAGTTAATTTTTGGAGGCACCTTTATAAATCCCAACAATTCCTTCAGGGGCACATGGATATAATTCCTGTCTGGAAAGATTGCATCAATATTTAAATACGTTTGATTTAATTGCTGAATATATAGGAATCAGAAATTTCTGTGAATTTCAGATCTGAAGTGTTACAATAGCTTCAGTGATATCTAATGGAATTAGTAAGCTGAGGGAGGATGTTAATTCAATTATTCTGCTTTCATTTTGTATCCTTATTTGGCTTTTTTGGCTTTTGCAGAAGAGCTTCGTTCCCTGCTGGCAGAAAATGAACTACGGATTCAGGCTATTCAAGCAACTTGGGAATATCGGCTGGAAGAAGCCCGGAAAGAATGGGAACAGCAATATGCAGCAATCACTCAGGTCATGGCTTTGCAATTGCAGGAAGCTTGTCACATTTGACTGGAGCCTCAGCTCCCTCCAGTGGCTTCTCACTATGGTTACTACTATTAGAACAAAATTCAACTGGCCACTTTAGTTGGATCAGTAAGGCAACGTTTATGTTTATAAAACAATTGTCAGGCTCCAAGGTAGATCAGACTAGGATTCCAATGTCATGCAGATCAATACTACTTTTATTGTAAGGCTATAGTAACAGAATCTTGCAACACTGAATGGTCTTTCCCCCTCTCTCCCTTTATCTTTGTGAGACTCTAGGGAGAAATCTGAGATGTTTCCTTAGGTTACATTCCTGACCTGGATTCAGATCTCATGTATCCGATTGCTGTCTTGGTAGCAGTTCTTCTTCCTGCCCCTCTCTAGGTGCTCTACAGCACAGGTGTCAAACTTGCTGTGTCACGTGACGTGCCGCGATGTATCGTGACTTTTTTTACATTGCCAGAACTGGGGTGGGTGCAGCCTTCGCATGATGCAACCGGCCCATGGGCCGGCAGTTTGACACCCCTGCTCTACAGCAATACCCATACATTCAGTGTGGTATTAAGCCTGTATCTGGATGGCCTTGTCAGAGGAATAACTTGGGGTTCCAACTTGAACTGGGGCTGTGCAAGAATAAATAAAAATGAAATCCAGATAGCTGTGAGGAAAGAAGAAATATTTATTCCTAAAAGCAAAACAGCTTGCCTTTAGGGGCAGGCTGCTGAGAAATGGGGTACAGCAGCAGATTTTTATAGGGGGAGCTTGTCCGAGAAGAAGTGTCTATGTGCTGATTCTAGGGTGACACTTGAGGTGTGTGTGTGTGTGTGTAAGTATGTTTATTTTTATGAATATGAAGTTCCTCTGGGAGACCTATTTTAATTAACTCTCTTGTGTTTTGCAGACCTTATCCTTTGATATGTGGATTAGATCTGGGTAACTTATTTGGGGGTTTAAAGCAGTTTGCTAATTTTAGTGGATTACCTTAGTTTCTGCTTGACTGTCAATTATCAATGGAGACACTGATTCTCAGACCATTGTGGATTCTAGATTGTGGATTTTAGAGAAGATGGAAACAATATAAAGAATAAAATATATTTGGATATAAAACTTCTCACAGCCTCTTCAAGAAAACATCTTCAGTAGTTCCAGTCAGCACTTGCTCATAATTTCCGTCTTATTTCAATGAAAGAGAGAACTCTTGGGGAAGGGAAGACAGGAGTGTGAGTTTTCTGAACATGTCAGATCTTTACAGCTGCTAGAGCTTTTTCAATAGGCCTGAACAAAACTGCTTCCAATGAGATTCAATTATATTCCTCCAGAAATTTCCACAGCATCTAGTGAGCAGGCTAAACTATTCCATGTTTAGCAGCTTGGATTCTTCATGCCAAAAGTGCATAACCTCAATCTCTAGGACACAAATGACCTCTGGAAGCTTTGAATTGCCCTTTTGCCCCCCCCCAAAAGCCCCTTTCTGAGTATTACTTCTGAGTGGTATTTTTAAAATTTGACAAAAGAGAAATACTATCTGTATTTTATTAATTTAATTTTAAATGACAGGAAGTAATAAAATCTAAGTTATATTTTGCTGTGACCTCCCAGAATTTGTATAGTCCTCACTCAGCCCAGACGTCCATCTCTGGACTGAGCTGTAGAATTGTACTAGTGTGTTGAGAAAAGGCGTAAGAAGAAAGTACTACAAATGAAGACACTGGCCTGGGAGCAGAGGAAATAATGCTGCAAAAAAAATCAATCCTCATAGATGTTAATATATCTTTAATAGCTGTGAATATATCTCTGGTCATTATATATGTGAGGAGTTTTCAGAATATAAAAACCAACATTCATACTACTAATACTTAAATCTTGAGAAATCTCCCTGCAACAGGAACAATAAAGATTCTTGCTTCATGGAGTTTCAGATTTGAAGTATAAATGCCAATTGGATTTGGTTTTGTTGTCATACCAGATTTTTAAATCAGAAAGATGGTTTGAGAGGAACATTCAGTGGCGCTATTATTTACAATAGCCCTCTCTTTCAGAATCTCTTGGGAAAAGAGCAAGTATATTTATTACTTAAAAGGAATATGTCATGTGGTTCTTGGGTGTTTTTTGAGGAAGAATATCTGCAGAAATAAGGTTTATTTGATTCTCAGCAGGAGAGACAGATGATGGAAACTTTTCCATATCTTGTGAATATCAATGAAGACCCTCAGCTTTCAGGAGTTCTGAAGTATTTCATTCAAAATGGTACTATTTTGTTTAACTGCAGCATTTCCTTTTGTATTACTAAATACCAGATGTGTAAACAATGCCATTCAAAGAAATGTAACACTCTTTTTTAAGGAATGTTGTACGCGTATCTTAAAGAAATTTTAAAATCTTCTATTCTAATAGTATATTTCACAAATAGAATTTTTTCAATTTTATCCCCAAAATTGATAATTACTAACTACTTTTTGTAAATTGTCTCTTTAATTAGTATTAATGGGAAAATACAGATTAAAAAAACCTGGTGTGATTCAGAAGTTTGCAGACTTTGGACTGAGAATTATTTATTGTGCTCTTACATACATGAAGAAACATTAGCACTGGAGTATTCTGTTTTTGTTTTTTATCTTCAATTATCCCCAGCTTGTATTATTCTTGGTGGTATTTCTGTGATGTTCTCTGCACCGAGCAGTCTTTTTAATCCTGCCAACTATAAGGAATTGCTTGTTTGTTTGACAATGAGGACTCCTATTCTGAATGATTGAGAGATAATTGCTTTAAGCTTCTTCTGTATCATTCATCACT
Organism: Protobothrops mucrosquamatus; assembly: GCF_001527695.2. Lineage (NCBI taxonomy): Eukaryota > Metazoa > Chordata > Lepidosauria > Squamata > Viperidae > Protobothrops > Protobothrops mucrosquamatus. The sequence continues at coordinate 165,573 of NW_015386341.1, forward strand.
GCTTTTAAGTGAAATTATTTGATCAGATTCACTAGATCCCCATCCATTGATAAATTCATAGACTGCGTGACAAGCTGGGGAATAGGTCACATCCATATGTTGGTTCCAAACTAGCATACATAAATCATAGATGGATACGGCTTAGGGTAACCTTCTGGTGCACTTTATATATGAATAAATTGCAACTCTCAGAACTACAAACAGCAAAATATTAGCCATTCTGGCTCGGCAGTCTAGGAAATGCAGTTCCAATGCATCTGGAAAGAGCCCATTTGAAATAGACTGATCTAGATCAATATTCAGTGTGGCACAAATATACAAGACAAACATTTTCCTTTTAGGGTCTTCTGATGTTGGCCAATCTCCATCAAATGCAATCATCCTCAGAGGCTTGGGGTGCGTATAAGAAAAATTCAGTCTTCACTATCAGAGGGCGTGCATAAACCTGGTGGGGATATAATTTGGTTTTCTCTATTTTTGTGCAATGATTATTCGGGTATAAAAGTGCTCTAAGAGGCTTATTAAATAAGCGCTCTAAGAGGCTTATTCGGGTATAAAGGTGCTCTAAGAGGCTTATTAATACCTTTTTCTCCCTGTCTCACAGCTGTGATATTCCAGGCATCTCTCTGTCTGGCTTAATGTGTAAGAAGTTCTTTCTTAGTTAAGAAATGGACACTCTCTAAGACAAATTATATGTAACATATAATTTGTCTTAGAGTGTCCATTCCTTTCTTTTGGATCATAACAAACTGAGTCTCCAGACCCCTGGATCATCAGGGCCCTTTCTTTCTCAGTGTCTTTCAACTACAATTCATGTACAATTCTTGCCCATTTGGAGGAATCATACAACCATTGTAACATAAGCTTGATATATTTACAAGAAAATTAAAAACGTTAAAACATTTCCTCCCAGATATAGTGCTGAACATTTTGAAACATTGCTGTTATCTTTTCCAGCCCTTACCTTTTCAAAAATCTTAAGGTTGACTAAATAAGAAGCTGCCATAGGAATAGGTGGCTTGTGTGATGTGAAAGGGTTGGTAGAGACTGAAATAGGAATGTGTGATATGCAAAGTAAGGATATTGTCACTGAACTTTAACATCCTCCCTTCATTTTTTCCTCCTCATTCCCAGTGATGTTTTCCATGTACCATATATGGTTGTGTTACTAACCGTCCTTTTATAGCTTGAAACCTTTGACTTATGGTATGAATTGCTTGCCTTGCTCTTTTCCAGCATATTGGATAAGCACGCAACATTCACATACACCGATCACAAAGTTACTATATCTCCTTGGGATAAATGTAAGGTCATTGTGAATGGAGTACCCATTGTGGTGAAAACTAAACTACAGCATTTGGTGAGTTTTATGTTGATTTGTTATTTCTCCCATGTCGTGATGTGTCTCCTACCTTAGAACACTATTGCTGCAAAATACAAACCAGATGGCTCTTCAAACTCATCTCTGCTACAGCTTCAGAGCAAACTGGATTTTCAAAGTGAGGCTTAGAATCATTTGAGAAGAACTCAGTCTCATTAAACGAGAGTAGATGCAAGTACTGTGACCACCAAGGTGAATATAGTGCAGCTCTTGTTGAACATTATGGCCTAATAAGTGTTTTGGCAACTTCTTCGGTTTTGCATTTTTTATATAGACAATTGTTCTGACCCAATTCCCCGAACACAATGCACCAATAAATTTCCAACGTTCCTTTTATTCAGGAACGCCAGCAATTTCACACAGTCGACTGTTAAAGTCTTTAGTTGCCTCCAAACAACGGAGCTCACTCCCTTTTCCCTGCAGGGGTTTCCCAACACCCAGAGTTAATCTCAGTTAATCTCACCACACTTGCAGCAAGAATCCTAAGCTGGCTCTATTTCAACATAAGATACACCCACACACTCAGAAGGCGTTCGGACTCCCAGTGCCACAGGATCCGAGGAAAACTCCAGCAAGTTTCCAAACAAGAATCAGGAGTTCCAAATAGAAGTGCCTGACTGGCAGGGAGACGAATAGTTGTCTGCCACACCTATTCGTCTCCGTCCCTGCCTTTTATCCACAGCTGAGGGTGGGGCTCTGTTAGTAACGGTGACTCTTCCGCCCCGAAGACCAGCCCATAGCCTCTCACTAGTGTCTCCTCAGCCTCCGCCACACCCGCACATCAATCACTGGACCCATGTGATCCTCCTCTCCTGAATCACTTGCTTCAAGGCATGGAGGTCTCAGCCTTTCCATCTGGGGGCTGGTGGATGGCCCCAACTCCACCTCTGTCCCTGGCTGTGACAGCTCCATTCCTTCGTCCCCATTGGAGCTTTCAGCTGGCCCTGACTCCTGTGCTTCTGCGGAATCTTCCAGAGGCCGATAGGCCACAACAGGCAATATAAATTACCCGATTTATCAAAGTCTTGGCAAATACCAGAGGTCATCAACTGAATTCACAACTTATATAATCTAAAGCACAAGAGAATATTATACTTTGGAGAGAAAATTATTACTTTGGCTCTTGTATAAGCATCAAAGGGAAAGTCGATTGGATTCATACATGCTGTAAATTCTTTAACTATATTTTATTGACTAAGACACAATTTGGGTTCAAAAAGCAGGGTAAGCAGACAAACAAACCACACAATGGCAATACTAAAGGACCCAGTATCTCATTTCAGTGAAAAAAGTTTGCCCAAGTAATGAGGAAATTAGACTACATTTGAAAAAGGCATTTTTCTTTTAGACTCTTCCTTTTGAATGTAAATCTTGTCTTCAGAAGCATTTTTAAAGTCTTCCAGATCAAATCCATTTCAGCAGAAATTGGACAGCACATTTACTCGCTGATTTGTTAGTCTCACACTCCACTTTCCTCAAGGACATCCAAGAAGTAATCTGTGGTTCTTTCTCTCTTCTCTGCTGTTTTATTTTCACATCAATTCTGAAAGTAGACAGAAAAATAGCAAAATGATTTCAGGGTAGATTGGGGATTTGAATCTTTTATTTTGGATGTACTGAACACTTAATATAGTAGTTGAGACATTTGAAAGAGTTCTTCTCACTTAACAGCTCAGTCCTTTTATGTGTTTTTTATTTCTTCTTTGGCAATGTATGAATTTTTATTTTGGGGTTTTATTTTTATTTTTCTGTTGCTCTGTCATTATTTTCAAAGCAAAAAAAGAATAAATAAATTCAAAAACAACAGTTCAGTCCCTTTTAAATAACAAGTCCCTCACCCTTTTCCTGCCTCCAAAGCAATAATATTCAGTTACTAGTTTTGGTCTTTGATAAGCTTATAACTATAACGAAATAGAAATCCTTTCAGCATGCATAGTGTATACAATCCCTCAGGACCGGCTAATTTTGGGATCAAACAGTGCATACCTCTACATTGGCCCTCCAATCAACCGCACCAGCGAGGATCTGAGCAGATATGATTATGATTTCATTCAATCAGAGCTGGCAGCTGCCAAAGGCTTCAGTGTAGACAAACTTGGTAAGCATCTTACTGTAATCATTCTCCTTTCAAGGTTTGCAATTCTTTCATTGTAAACTTGTTTGAAAATCTGCTCAGTGAGCGTGGATTGAAGGGATTCCATGTCTTAATAAGAGTCAGAGAGACTAATAGACCCATCCCTCTATTCCAAGCCTCACTTTGTAAAGTATAGAACTGGGACATGAACCTGAAGTTGACTGGCACCATCAAAAATCTTAAAGTAATTCTGTGCTTAGGTCACTGTCTCATCAACAAATGGATGTTTGCACAATACGATAGTCAATGTAAGCTAGCAAAAGTTGAAATCCTACATTTGTTCGAATAAGTTATTAATTTCTCCCCAAAATAAATAAATGCAGGCAACTTTATTTGTTTAGTCTTGGGCTGTTTTTCTGAAAGGTGCTGCAAACAGGAAGGATGGCAAGCCAGACCCCAGTGTCCTTGCTGCATTCCATGATTATATAAAGTTGATGCCATTGGTTGCTGAAGCAAATCAGATGAGTATAGAGTTGAAGAAGGTATGGCTTGAATGCATGTTTTCTCTTTATTATATATTAGATTACTGGGAGTTGCGGCCCAGCATTTATTGAAGGTATCTCATTATGTAAGGGAAAAATGGGTTAGAGCTAATCTATAAATGTTAATTGATTTAAAATTGACTGACTATAAAAAAGATTTATTATTGGGGGAACAGTTCTGAGAAACTAAGTCACTACAAGATTGAAATCTTGTGCATGGATTGGTCTCATGTCTGTGGAACAGTGGCACAATCTATTCTTGGCAGAGTTGCACGTGCTTGGGAAGAACGTGAGAACATGAGTAGCTTGAGGGTACGTCTTGATTCGGTTATGTAATCTATTTTTGTATTGTCGTTCAATAAATAAGAACAAATAATGTTTCTTTCAAAGAACAGGATACTGTTGTGACTACTTATGCTCTCAAGTAAATAAAGTTGCAGAATAATTAAAGGGAACCTAACACTGGAAACCTCTTGAAAAGGAAGGAAAAGCATTTAGAAATATGTAGACACACGAATATACAAGAATCTCCATGAGCTCCTTCAGGGCCTTTGGCAAGTTTATCTTGGATGTCTAAGAACTTCCAACCCACCAGGATAGGAATACACCCTTCCCTTCAGTCATTTCACATTGCATTTCATGGCCAGTGTGTCCTAAGCTACTGGTCTGCCTCCCTCTTCTCAAGTAGCCTTGAACAGCAAACTATGTTTTTTGCTTTCTTTTTCACTGGGGACCTTTCATATCTTGTGTCTTGTCTTTTTTGCAAGCTCCCTGGAGAAACAGTGAAAGTATAGGCTTTTTTATCAAATCAAATCAATATTGGTCTTCCTTCCTTCCTTCCTTCCTTCCTTCCTTCCTTCCTTCCTTCCTTCCTTCCTTCCTTCCTTCCCTTATTCAGCTGAAACTGATGAGAGCTCCACTAATTTCATCTTACAATCCAAGTAACAGGATGAATAGTAAACTCTACTGTTTTCATTGCTCTTTTTTTAAAATGGGCTCACCTGTGGATATAGTAGGCAAAGAGTCGTAAAGAAAGAGAAGTATCAAGAGAGGGGGCTCATACAAAAGGCATTCAGTAAAAACCACATGTCCTCAAAGACCCACCCGTGGAAATGAACGATATTGGTGCTTGTATTTCCAGCATGAATGGGTGGGATAAAGATGCAAGAGAGTTCCCTAATCAGGCCTGTGACAAAGGTAGACTAGGCTATCTAGCCAAAGTGGAGAAATGAACATTCTTATTACAGTTTCATTTTCAGGCAGTTTCCAATAAGAATCATGGGCCATGATGTAAGAAAAAATCCTTGGTAATAGTCTGAGAAGAATTTCTTAAACTTTGAAAATGGGATTCTAAAAAAAAAAGAAAAGAAAAGAAAAGAAAGAAAATTGTACAATCAAAAGAAAGCAACTTTTAGAAAAGCTGTGCATCTTAGTGTGTCTGTAAGATTGCTGCTTATTATTTTATATGAAGAATTACTTGAACTGATCCTTCTAAACAAGATGGATATATTTAGTTGATACTACAGTACCTTGCTTACACTCCCAAACCTGTATTTGCCTGTTCCTAATCAGTTTGCTTTTGGTGGCTTTCCACATTTATGCCAAAGTGCTACTCAACAAAAATATTGTATTGAGCTTTTCTTTAACAGGACCTAAAGTTAGAACTGAAAGTGAAAAATCTAGCATCCTCAGACTCCAGAGGTTATGACCTGCAAAAAGAGATCATAATTAAAGTAGTACACAAAGTTACTAACCAGGTACGAACCTACTGCATTATTGCAAAAGTTTCTTCTGAATGTTCTTTTCCCATCTAAAGGCCTTTATGGTGCTGTGATTGGTCTCATTTTGAGTGGGGTTGTCTCTGATGTTGAAGCTCCAATTTAGCTGTTCAAATATAAAGACATATTTAATAGTATTGGATTTTATTGGTATTCTTGGACAAGGATATATGCTGCTTCTATCTTCTTTCTTCTCTCCGGTTTTTATTTATTTATTAAAACATATGTGTCAAGAGATATATCCATAGGAAAAAAATATTTCAAATATATAACTATAACTATCCAATTAGCCATTAAAAGAAAAAAGAGAAATTAAAATTCATTGGACAAAATTTCAAATCCTACCTCTCTTAATTCAAATAAAACTGAACTGTGATGGTCATCCTTCTTTCTCAGAAAAAAAGGCCAAAGACATCTAGGGACTGTTCACTTGAAAGGCAAATTATTTATCTGTTAATCCTTGCTTATTTTTATTAACCAAAGCAAAAAGTAATGGTCATAAACTATGTTTTAGTTTCTCTTCTCTCAATTAAGCTGGATTGATTGATTTTTCTAGGTATGGATTTGGTCAAAACCTAAGTTCATCAACAGAAAATTTTTAATGGAAGAGCTTTACCAGCAGTTTTTAAATGGAGAAGATGTGCAAGTGGACAAAGAGTGTGATCCATTTTGGGATCCTGTGGAGGCAATTCATCTAGGATCTGCTCATATCTGGCTCCAATCTCTTGCTTATTGCATGAAACTTGAGGAACAAATAGAACTTCTAAATTCTGACGGAACGGAGGAAGCAATCCTCTTGATCAACATTATCCCATGTATGCAAAATGGGAGGTAAGCATTTATGTATCATATGTGCAGAATAAAAATTGCCCAAGGAAAGGATCTTCTGCCCATAGAATATCCTAAATATGAGATAATGCATTTTCCTGAATAGTGAGGATACTCAGGATTCAGAGTTAACAGGTCTTAATTTGGATAGAATAACAAATGGTTATCTGAAAAGAGAAGCATTCCTTTTCTGATCTTCCATGCAGCCATCTCGAAGGGTGTGTGTGTGGAAGTCAGAACAGTTTCATAGCAGTCTTCACATCCGCACAAGATGAATGTTACTACTCTCTTACATGCTTAGCACCACTCTTACCCTTTTTGCTCTCCTTCCACTCTACAGACCTTTGACAGATGATGATATGATTATTGACCCTTTGGAATTGCTGGGCAAAAGGATTGATTTCCAAATTCACATTTTTCAGTGCCTTGGAGTTAAATGGATTAAAAAAGTTACACAAAGGGGAATTCAAATTGGGTATTTTTTTTTTACATTTGTCATTTAAAAATGAACATATTTTGAGTGTTGCATTTTTATTGTCTTGTTTAAGATATGTGGCTTTACTGTTTAATGCTCAATTTCATTTTTTTTCTTTTTTAAAGATTTCTTGATTCTTTTTAGCTTTGTTTCTGGGCTTCTTTCAGAGGGAAAGGGATGTGAAAATAAATAGTTATAAAATAACTGACTTTTCATTGAACAATTGTTTCTTTTGCATATTTAGATACAAGGTTTATGATCTCCCACATGTATTATACACAAAACCCACTTGGAAAAATGTAAATCCTAAAATAGAAGAATTGATTCAATTTTCATCCATGAAGGTTTCCCAAGATTTTTTGAATTATCTCCAGAGAAATGCTTTAATTGTTGACTTGTGGGGACTTCAAGGTATTATTTTAGTTTCAGTTTTATTAAATTATGCCTGAACGTTAAGCTTCATATCTATATATCTTTGACATTATAAGCAGCTGGAATAATACATACTATACCAGATCAAGTAGAAAGCTGTACTGTTGCCTTTCGGATCAAATGCACAATTCTTTTTATTGTTGTTTGGTTCATTTGGTTGTTCATTATTAGACTATCACTACCAGTTCTGACTCTTCTGTTGGAAGTAGTTTATTTGTTTATTAAATTTTTATGCTGTCTATCTCCCTGATGCAGCGACTCTGGATGACATCACTTGGTTGACCTTCTAACTCCTCCCAAGGCAATCATTCATCCAGCATACTTAGTCTTCCTAGGTGACACTGGCTCCTCCTTCATGCTTACTGGTTTCCCTAGGATACTGTGCATGAGCAGTATCATAATGGTGGCTGTTGGCTAAGAGGCACCTGAAGTAGCAGAATATGCCATCAGGTGAGAGGGGAAGAAGGAGGCCTCAGGGTAGCTGAGGTCAATCTATTTAGAAGCATGATGTAAAGAATTTTTAAAACAGAAGTCTTAGAAGCCTAAGGACATATCAGTCCAACACTTTAGGGTTAGTCAGGATGACTGATAGAAAAATTAATGGTATTGACACAAAACAATTCTGTTGTCAGCTAGAAAACAATGCATGCTTCATAACTAACAGTATTTTCCTGGCCCTGCAGAAGGATGTGCAGAACTGATTTCTACTGAGGAAGGCATGGCTGTCACTAGGGAGGGCTCATATATTATCGATAATCCAAAAGTGGGGATTTTAATCCGAGGTGATCTGGTAAGTATGTACCGTCAGTTAAAAGTAGTTTATTCTTTATTTCCATTCATTTCAAATAATGAATGCTTTTATGTACTTGGCCTAATTTTGAATGAAACAGAGACAGCACGAATCCCGGGAAAGGGGGAAGAGGATCCAAGAGGGACATCGGGAAAAGGCCACAATTGGAAAAGGTCAAGTGAATAAAGAAAGTTTAGTTATACGGGAGTGCCACAGTGGTACTGGCAAGATAACCTTTTGTATCTGTGATAAAACTGGAAATGTTGCCTGGAATTGGATCATCCGGGCAGAAAGACCCTATTTCCAGTTCAAAAGGAGGGGATAATTGTGGCAAGAGTTAGTGGGAGAATGGTCGATTTACTGAAAGGTATAGATTGATGCCACTGCACTCTCACTTTATTTGGGATATCCCCAGGACAGAAATTCAATCTTGCACAAATATTTATGGGGAAACAACATTATTGTAGGAATAGTATCACAGCTCCCTTGCAACATAATAGGAACAGATTTCCCAATGTGCCATAAATGGGCAACCGATCTGTCCCAGAAATTTGGAAGAACAACCAATATAGAACTGTTGCCAGGATTACTATAGACGATAAAGGGATCAGGACTAAAAGGAAGGAAAAATCCCATTGAGATGCCAGAAGAAAGGAGTGAATTAAGTAAATACATCAGGAGTTCTGCCCTAAATCCCAGCACAAAGGAAAAAGTAGGGAACCAGAAAAAGGCTATCTCTTCTGATAGGAAAATAGAAATATGAGAAAGAGTGATAAAGGAGAAACAGGTTAAGAAAACAACTTCCCACTCTAGCTTGCAGTCCTGAACTTTTCTGGAAATTTTCATGTACTTACCAGGGCTGTATTTTGCTATTAATTAAATTTATTGGTTGCTCATCTTACCAGAGGATAACTCTGGGTGGCTTGTGATCACCTAATGATGCTTCTAACTTGGCATACTTTAAACAGATGTGTTACATATAGTTCTCAGCTGTGGATTTGCTTTACAGAAGTGAGCAGCTATTGCTTTTGAAGGATATCCAACCAACGGCTGTATGATGGGATTTTAGTCATCTGGATCAGCTTCCCCTTTGAACTGCTGTTTTGAGAGTGATTCTCATTATTATAATAAGAAAAAATGATTTATTTAGTGATACCGTATCTCATTAGATCAGCCTTTTAAGATATTACCATACAGCAGCAATAGGCTGGATGTTCTGAAGAGTCAAGATGGGGAAGAGTCTTCTGGAGAAGGTCAACCTATATTATGTGGTTGCTATGAATTGGCATTGACTTAATGGCCTAAGTCTTTGTGATGTGTATAGCTGCAGTCATCTGTATAATTGATTCTGGCTGATGGGAGAGTTTGAAGAAGTGATTCCCAAATGTATGAAGGCTTCTCCAGCAACATACTCATCAGTAACCAAAAGAGAGATCTTTTGTACTTTATGATTTATAAATTATCAGCACATTTTATTTCTCTCCAGTGCCCGTCCTCCCAGTTCAGCACATTGCTTAAAGTATTTATTCTGTGACTTCACTTCAAACATTCTGCACTGAGTTCTGGACCCAGAGTTGCTTTTAAATTGCCAATAACCATTTTAATTCAATGAAAAAACTTGCATTAATAATAGCAGTTTCCACCTGAATAATTGCACATACACATCCTAAATCATAAACAATATATTTTATTTAGGATACAGAAAGTCATATCCCTGAACTTTACCAAAAGCTGTTAAAACTAGAACAAGAGACTGAATTACTTAGAGATATTAATAGAGCTCTGACAGAGGAAAACATACATCTGAAGACTAAACTGAAAGAATATGAGGCAGAAACCCATTTCAGTAAGTATCTGAAAATAAAAATGTAATTCTTTACTTTTCTTTGTTTACTTTGAAATTGCTAAGCCAGCTGTTACCACAGGCTGATAGCCTCCAGATGTTGATGAAATACAATGTCAACAATTCCTTAAACCCATCTGGAATTCCTGAGAACAGGAATTTTTAAAATAATTATTTTATTAACTTGAGACCGGGATGGAATGCTCCAACGGGTTTCAAGTGAAATATTCATTTTGACTTTGTAGTAGGATGGTATTCTGAAGATCATTTATTTATTTATGACATGTGTTTTCCAACCTTCATTCAGGAGCAGTCTACATAAATATTCTTCTTTGTATTTTCCCCCATCGCAACCCTGTGATGAAGGTTGGATTTACTGGCCTCAGGTCACCCAATGACATTCTGTGGCCGAGAGTGGATTTGAATCTAAGTTTTACTAGTGCCAGTCAAACAACTTAAGTACTACATCACATTGTATTCTAAGCTATGATGCATGATTGCAAACATCACAACAAAATTAGGATGCAGACAAGAGTTTTAAAGGCAGTCCTTGACTTATGACAACAATTGAGCTCAAAATTTCTGTTGCTAAGCAAAACATTTGTTAAGTGAGTTTTGCTCCATTTTACGACCTTTCTTGCCACAGCTGTTAAGTGAATCACTGCAGTTGTTAAGTTAGTAATATGGTTGTTAAGGGCATCTGGCTTTTCCACTGACTTTGCTTCTCAGATCGCAGAAGGTGATCACATGACCCCAGGACACTGCAACCATCATGAGTCAATTGACAAGCGTCTGAATTTTGATCACATGACCATGGGGATGTGCAATGGTCATAAGTGTGAAAAATGGTCATAAGTCACTTTTTTCGGTGCTGCTGTAACTTTGAGCAGTCACTAAATGAACTGTTTTAAGTCAAAGATTACCTTGTTAACCAATGTATCCCAAATTTCCTGATATTAGGAATGATTACAGAGAGTTCCAAACCAAACGGCAACACTCTTTACTGTAACATTTGATGATGGGTCTTCTTCTGTACAATGCATTCCTATTGAGCCCATTGATACTAATTGTTAAATCTTCTTCTTATAGGTAAGATCTTAAAATCTCCTTCGAAGCTCCAAGTTAATAAGATAATTTCACCAGCATCAAAAGACAGTCGCACAGTGTGCGGTTCTCGTGTCAGCTGTGATGCTGAATTTGCTAAAGCTCTCAAATCCTTCTACCAGAAAATGAATGTGATCCGAGGACAGTTCTTAAAGCTACAGCACTACAGAGCCCCGGTATACATTACAAATTCTCTTGGGAAGACATGGATTACGTTCTCCTTGATTCTAACTGTTCATGTCGTTTTATGGATATCATTTCCAAAGGGTCTGAGAAGTTTATTTTTCTTCAGGTCACTTAGTACTTTCTCAGCCTTTTATAGCCCCCAGATCATCACCTAAATGGGCCAATTTTAGATTAGGATCAAAATGGGTACCTTGACTGGCTCCCAGGGAGGCCTCAAAATTGAACTCTAAGCTTAACGTAGTACCCCTCTTGCTGTAAATATACGCAGATGCCATTCAAATTTAGGATACTAGAAATACTATTCTAAATCAAAATTGCTTGGGGAGTAATACGATAAATACCAATTAATCTATACAGTAATAATTTAAAGTACCTTGTTCAAATAGCTTTGTTCTATAGGCTGCCTGTTTGCTGTTTTCATATCAAAGTTCCATTTTTTTTATAGGCATTATGAACCGCACTGTTACTTGAAAGTTTTTTACTATACAATATTGCAGGAAAGAATGCTATTTATTTTATTTTTAGGATGAAGATAACATCCAACTACTTCGACTTTTTACTGAGAGACAATCACACTTTTTAAAGGATTTTGGAGAACAACTTGAGTCAAGTATAAGTAAACTGAAAAATGATGTTGCCTTAATAGTTAAGAAGAAACGAGAGACTAGGTTACAGCAAGGTATTAAGTGAATGTGGTTTACCAAGTAAAATAGTAGTGAGTTGGAAATTAAGTCAATACTTACATATATCATTATATGTCCACTGCCTTCTAATTTCTTTACAATTTCAACATTAGCTTTTTGAAAATTTTCTTCCTTTAGACCTTGTTCATAACATAGAAGGATGTATACTGGAATTTACTATTCATTGTAATAGGGACAGTACTGTGTGTCTTCTTCAACTCTTCCTAACAACAGAGTAATAAGAAATTTTTGTTGTTGCTGATTATGAACTTTCCTTTCCAAACAATGAGACTTATGGAGTTCTTGGTGCTCTCTAGACATTTCATTACCCGACTAGGTGACATCATCAGTGCACCAGTATGGGGTTTGCTCAGTTTATATACAGTAGCTTGCCCTGCCAGTATTGGAGGGGATGTGGTTTTCTCCTTGGTAGTTCCTTAACTGAATAAGGTTTTTTGCTTGTTTCAGCTTTCTCTTTTATTGGAATGAGACTTTTATTTTCTTAGCTCTTCTTATCAGTACCACAATTACTGATAAATAAAAGTTTAAGATTTTTATATATCCATTTAGTTTATTTGGTTGATTATCTCATTGCCTCCTGAAATGTGAATAAGCATAAGTGGTTCATAAGAACATCCCATTTCTGATAGGGATGTAAAAAAAAAAAGGCCTTCAGCATTAAGTATAAGAATTGATAATCTTGCTTTTAATTTGAGCTATAAAAGAAATTAGAGCTGGTATTCCATAATACTATCTAAGATAGTAGGATGAAATATATCATATTCTTAACATATTGGATCATGCTAATTCTTACACTATAGCTGAATTATGCTTTAAACATTTATGAAACCGACAACAGATTTTCAATCTTTTTATTGCGTTGAAAAATAACAAAGAAAATAAGAGCAACTAAGTATTTTCTTATATATTACCATCTTCTGAAATGAGTTTAAGTTTTTAAAAATGCTAAATACTCAGATATGTTTCAGCTGGAATGGATACTTAAGTTATGAAGTTTAACTTCACAGGTTAAATGCTTTCATAATGCTATAGCAAACAAGTAAATATAGAAAAATACCAAATAACTGGATTCAGTAAGACCTATGCTAAGGACAATTATTTTATTCCATTAGTCAACAAGATGCCAATGGAATTTATTTCCACCTTCAATATTTGATCAGTTGACAGAGTTTCCACAATTTAATCTGCAATAACTTTCCAAAATCAAATAGGAAAAAAGTATACATAGTTATTGTTTAAAAATGAAATGGATCAGAGTTAGATTTAATGATTCCTAGAAATTGGGTTTGTTTCTAATAAGCAAGAGGGCTCTATGAATCATTCCATTAGATTAACCACTGCTAATTAGTTAATGGCTGTTGATATCTATTTCCAATACTAATAACTCCATCTTCCTAACTCTCATGTGAACCATTCAAGCAACGGTATCTTTACATTAAGTTTATTAAGTTTATCAACTTTATTATTTATGATATCATTTTGAATGTGCATGTGTGTGCGCGCACAGTCAAACACACACACAAAGGGTTGCTGTATCCGTGGATTATTTTTTTTCAGACTTCAGGCTTGCTTATGACAGAGAATTCAATTCCATGCTTGTTCAGTCTCTCCACAAGTTTTGTATTATAGAACACAGCCCCAGGAGAATAGACACCACCTCTGCAACACAAGTCACATTTGTGGTTAGCAACACACAAATACAAGAAAGCCTAAATTTTTACAACAAACCACATTAATGCAAACTCCAATATTAATGCAATTTGGGGGTTAAAAGATGGGGTTTTCTTCTGACATAACTAAAAAAATCATTTATCTTAATGAACAATTTGTAATTAAAAAAAGGACAAAAACATACCAGTGATTTTATAGATTGGATGCATGAAATAATATGGAATAACTAATGCAATAGACAGCGCAACCCTAAACATGATTGCACCGTAGTAAATTTATTGAGTTCAATAAAACATATCCAGGTACAAAGGATAGCAGCTCAAATCATAAACATGATAAGCAGATTTGAAGAAACTGGTAACATTCTTTTCCAATTATTAAGAGTATTATGGTTATTCTCTTATTCACAAACCAAGTTTGGATGGTATACAAAACATAGTTTAGAGATTTTATTCAGATTTTACCACTTGTTACAAGAACTGTACTTGGCAAGATCCTGTAAAAACGTAGTGAGCTTCCCTTGACCAAATATTATACAGCTAAACATTAGGATAAGATTAATCAAACTCCTTATACAGATAGTTCTTAACTTACAACCATTTGTCTAATGGCTGAAGTTACCATACAATGAAAAAAGTGACTTATGACCAGTTCTCACACTTGCGACCATTGCGGTACCTTTTCCAATCATGTGATCAAAATTTGGGTGTTTGGCGAAGGCCCTGTATTTACGATGGTTGCAATATCCCGGGGGCCTGGGATTGTCATTTGCAACCTTCCTAGGGAGTTTCTGACGAGCTAAATCAATGGGAGAAACCAGATTCACTTAATGAATACACAATTCAGTTAACTGCAGTGATTTGTTTAACGATCATGGCCAAAAAAAAAAAGGTCATAACATGGGGTGTGACTCACTTAACAATTGCCTTGCTTAGCGACAAAATATTTGGACTCAAGTGTGGTCGTAGGTCAAGGACTACCTGTAGTGCATTGCTTCTAAAGTTTATTCCTCACTGCCCGCTTTCTATAAATAGCTCAAAATATGTGGATAATGAGGGTTTATAAAATGGGAGAAAGAGTTACCGTAGCATGGAACTGTACGTTCACCTAGTAGGATTTTGCCATTTAGTTTCTTGTCCTTAAATACAGGTAGTCCTTGACTTACAACAGTTCATTTAGTGACCGTTCAAAGTTACATCAGCATTGAAAAAAGTGATTTATGACTGTTTTTCACTGTTACGACCATTGTATCATCCCCATGACCATGTGATCAAAATTCAGATGCTTGGCAACTGGTTCAGGCTTATGGCCGTTGCTATGTCCCAAGGTCACTTGATCCCCTTTTGCGACCTTTTGACCAGAAAAATAAATGGGAAAGCCAGTTTCACTTAACAACCATGTTACTAACTTATTAACTGCAGTGATTCACTTAACAACTGTGGCAAGAAAGGTTGTAAAATGGAGCAAAACTCACTTCACAAATGTATCACTTAACAACAGAAATTTTGGGCTCAATTGTGATCGTAAGTCGAGGACTACCTGTATATTTCACTCAACCTCTTTGAAAGAACTGACACTAGCAATTGTGAAATTCTTCTGGTGCTTATTTTCATCGAGTAACCATAGCATGCAAAATAAGATAGATGTTTCACAATTAGAAGATAAACACTCACTTTTTGGGAAGAGAATTCTTGTCCTTAAGAAGTGCCACAGCAGCCTGTACCATTGCTATAGGTGTAGCAACATAACCAGCCTCTGTAAAGAGATATATCATTACACTCATCACTTCAGGACAATTTGAGATGAAGAAGACGGAAAATGAAACCACCGTGATGAAATAGAAATACAGTAGATAATACAGCAGATACAGTAGTTGCTTTACTTGAATGCCAGTAAGGACAGGAAGGGCTTACAAGAATTTGGAGAGAGAAGGGAAGTCAAGAGAAGCAATAACAATATCACTTAGATTTATATACCGCTTCACGGTGCTTTACAGCCCTAAGCGATTTAGAGTCAGCATATTGCCCTCAACAATCTGGGTCCTCAATTTACCGACCTCTAAGGATGTAAGGCTGAGTCAACCTTGAGCCGGTGTGACTCGAACTGCTGAATTGCTAGCAGTTGGCAGTCAGCAGAATTAGCCTGCAATACTGCACTTTAACCACTGCACCACCATGGCTCACAATTAACAGTCTGACACAAAAACCACAGGAAAAAGCAATAATATGTTTTTTTAAATAAATATTTTATTAATTTTCTAGTTTTACAATCAAATACTTAATAGACAACGTGTTGTCTGGGTCCATTAGTAATTGAGTGGTATATATTAATTTCTTCAATCTAGATCCAATATTGCACCATCAAATGTTTCCTCTCTTCTTCCACTAGTACCTGTTTTCCCACACTAGGCAAATACAATTCTTATTGATATTAATAAATATATAATTTAATATCAACATCTTTGTTACATTTTTCCCATAATGTCAGTTTTAGATAACTTTTCTAACCAAAACGTATCTTAATTGCATTTGCACTTAATATCCCTATGTTCAATCAGTATCCTGTTTTTGCTTTTTTTTTTAATTTTAATTTCCCATCAGTGTTCAAAATGTCTCTATTGTTTATAATTTCAAAATAAGTTATATTTGGGTAACCAAAAGCTTCCTTTATTCAAACTTCTTAGCATTTTCCTGTTTTCCTTCTCATACCACAATCTAATATTCTAATTACAAAACTTATCTCTCTAGTTATGATAGTACTTCTATTTCTAGCAATTATATATACTCCATCATATTCAAACATCTAGTTAAATAATATAATATCCCATCTAATGGATTAAAACCTCTATTTTCTTCAGTCTTACTCTAGCTTTCTTCCTTTGCCAATTAACTTTCCAAGTCAGTGCATTTGAATCATCAAGTAATTTTTTTTCTGTTTTTGTGTATATTGTTTGGAATAAGAAAGACCATTTGGTTAAAGTATTTTTGGAAGAATGAACCCATTGATATTCATTAAACAGCCTCCCTCCTTCTCCAATTCCCCACAGTTCTCCTAACAGCTCTATCTTCCATTCAATCAGTTCTTCTTTCTTTTCCTCAAATGTGTCCTAAATTCTTGATTGATAAGATGCCTTTTCCATTTCCGATATTATTGCTCCGTCTTCTACTTCTTCAGTTGTCTGAATCTGTCGGTTAATTCCTTACTTTAGGTCCTCCATCTTTAGATCTGCTTCCTCAAGTTTTCCTTCTATTTTCTGAGTTGTTAGTTCCTTCTTTGTAGTCATGTTCTGGGTTTGTAAATTTAGATTAGAAAATTGTTCTTTTATCTTCTTTGTGTTATTTCTAGTCTCATCATGAGCTAAAGCAATAGTCTTTTATATTAATTTCAACATGGAGAGAATTTCTTTCTGATCTTCATCCATATTTTCTTGGTGGTATATCAAACTGAAGACTTTGGGGACAGGTGTTAGATATGGTTTTTTACCATTTAAAGCTGACTATGGGACACCCATTTCATTTTTTGTAGGTGGTCTTTATAATAAAAATTGTTCATCAATCTAAGATTTGTAATCCAAAATATTCCATCATCTCAAGCAATGAAATGTGTTTCTCCTGCAGGGAAATAGTTCCACAACACAGCTCTGAAAGTAAGTTAATATTTATATTTGTAGTTCAGGCAGACCAGTTTCAAAATAGTTCATCATCTCTTCCACACTGATAAGCAGCCCAAAAGTTTTCCCCCCCTTTTCCCAGCTGTTGTCTTCAAAAGTGAAAGTTTCCAAGGACAGACAGCAAAAGTCTTATCTAAATCTGGACTTCAAGCCAAGTTTCCTTTAGGCATAAGAAATTGTAGTACCATAATTCACCACTAGATGTCATTAGCGCCATTTTCCAGCTTTTTAAATCCAAACTTATATTACAAGCTTTTCAAATCTTTTTTTTTAAAGAAGTCTCAAAAACACTTTTAGTCCCCAAATTTCAAAATCATATATGTGTATTAATTCCAAGTTAATCTTGTAATTTTCTCTGTTTCCCCAAGTAATTATTTTTTTTCTTTTCCTGAGGGAATGGGGTGGAAATTTCCCTTCCGTCTCTCATTGGGGGGGGTGTGTGCTTTGGGCAGTTTTTTTCCAGGAAGAAGTCCTAGAGTCATACAGAGAGGATAGGGTCTCACCCAGTTTCCTCCACGTTGCTGAAAAGTTGCTTGTTGGTGCTTATTGTCTTCAGTTGTCAGCAGCTTCTGACTGGCTACACGAATGTAGCCAGTCTTTTTCCCGCCGGTTTGGAGGGCTTCCTCGGATCAAACGGAAGGGCTGCTGCTCTCCCGTAATCAACGAGGATCCCTCCTTGCCTGTCGCCTCTACGGGGCGACTTTTGACACGTTTGTATATAATGTGTATGAAAATAGAAATACTGGTAGTCCTGGTGACAATCATTCTCTAAATAAGTATTCAGGAGGAATTTTGTTGATGTACCTTTAAATACAATCAATATCCTAAATTACCTGTTAAAATTTTAACATACCTATTAGGGAAAAAACAATGTAAGAATTGTACATCATTTTGGGGTAGTGGCATCAAGATTTTAATGAATATTTATCTCCAGGCTAAACTCAGGAGAAATTATTGCCACTATTGAAACAATAAACCTAGATTCACCATAAGCATATATAAACCAATTCTCTTTTATTTGACCTCCATCATTCCTTGCCTCGTTACATCATGATCATACTACTGACCAATTAGTAGTCACTGAGAGATCATCTGGCAATAAGGAAAAATAAAATTGCAATTGACCCTCATCAAACTGGATAGAACTTTTTTTTACTTGTTTTAGATGCAATCAAAATTACACATCCTCTGCATATAGGCCACCATTCCTCATATTAATTTAATTCTTCTCTTTGCATTACAGAATAATGTTTCTGCATGCATCCTTGTAAGTATACATTGCAATCACAATATTATTCAAGGCTTGACTGCAGAGGTACACCTGCATGACAAGAAGGCATTTCTATTCAGACAAATTGGTCCTTTTTGAATTATCCTCTACCCTTTGGTTTCCTTCCTTCAATTGTACATGAAGGAAAGAAAATTTGACTGCACAAATAATATTGGTTTTGTATAATTAGATCCTGGAAAATAGTTCTACATGTCTTACATTACAAATTCTCTATAACAACTACAAAAACAAAACAAAACAAACTTTTAATTATCTTGATTCAGTCTAGTATTTCAACTGCTCAGGAATGGATATATTTCTATAAATTCTAGGGTTAGGAAACAAAGCATAGACTTAATTTCCATCATTCTTTACTTCATTTTTTAATCTGTGGTATTGTGAAAATTGACAAAGTATGATTAATGTTAAATAGGAAGAAAAGCAAGGATGGCTTTGCTCACAAATTTTTAAACAACAGTTTTGGTGAACTGTCTGAATTGAACCACATACTTGTTTGTTATTTCTCTAAAATCTTGTTCACATAAAAAGACTTTTAATATCGCTGGAGTT